>NW_004797295.1:1599351-1624863 GCF_000002075.1 Aplysia californica | reverse complement strand
ATTAAAGGTAGTGTTGGGTTCCAGGAATGTGTAAGAAAAATCTTAACCCTATCCGTATGCCCTGGGGTCATTTTATACTCCCGGGGGTGTATTCTTCACATTTTAGAATACTTCTTGTACGAAGATCTCTTTGAAACTTTCAGTTTCTCAAAAAATCATTTTGACAGACTGCTATGCAAGGCGTACGGATCGGATTAAAGAGTAAATTTTCTCTTTGGAAAGTGGTGACACTGAGTTCCCCATGTGGTTTGGGTACTACAATAAAACACGACGTACTGATAGGGTCAAATAACCGTACACTTTTGAGGAGCTAAGAACGACGTTTTCACATAGATATTTCTTTCAGTGACTGAAAGGCTCAAAATTATAATGGCATAAGATCCCTGCTTCGATTAAAGGTAGCGTTGCTTTCCAGGAATGTGTAAGAAGAATTTTAAACACACACACGCACACAGACACAGACACACACACACACACACACACACACACACACACACACACACACACACACATACACACGCACACACTCATATATATCTATATATCTAATAAAAATGAATCCTGCTTTGAGTTTGTGAAAGGGCCTAGAACGAGAAAAACAACTGTCAAGAATTTTTAGTTTAGTATGGGGTTATACAGCGCTCGCACTGATTCTGGTCAATATTTCAACTTAAAATAGTTAAACGTTAAAAAGGCAAGTGTAAGTAGATTTTAAATTTCATACAACTTTCTAAATAACACTTAATAATTACAAACAATCCATTTTATAACTTTCCATAAGGGCCAATGGCCTCATAAAATCTAAAATTCTGCTGGAAACAACAAAAAATATCTTGCAATTTTTTTTTGCATTTAAAATATTTCCTTCGGGTCTCTCCATTCGGTTAAAAAGTGTCCAATGGTAAAGTCTGTGTCGCAGCTACACAGAACGGCTTCATTATAACATAATCCCCCCCGAGTCCTATGCTTCCAAACGCCCAGACTTTGAATTAACTTTGGCGACCTCAACTACTGAATGCGCGCAGGTTCACGGACCGGTCACGATGATGAGCCCTACAAGCTGACAATCGGACGACGCTTTTCTTTTCTTTTTTCACAAGTGACAGCACAGAGACAAAATTAATATTGATTTATTTTCATGGCGACACAGCGTTTATAGTGCACAACCTGCATGTCACAAATGTTGCATTATAAGACTATCACTGGCCAAGCTCTGGGTGGTAACGAAAGCAGATCTTGATATTCCCGATTGAGACACGGTTTCACACTTTCGCATGCCGCCATAGCTGCTTGTTCACTGACTGGGGAAAGCCAATCTACAGATTTCCTCATATTCCCGGGGCCCCCGGGATTTGGCTAGTCACCGTTTTTACTAGGTACCCAGTTTCTGACTCATTTTTGTCGGCTATTCGTATGTTTTGAAATCTAAGTACCTACTTATTCGGGAAGGGGGGGTTGTTATTGTTGTGTCGGCAGTCATGTTGTTTTGTAGTTTATTTTTAAAAACCGGAAATTTGTCGCACGCCGACGAAATAAAAATTACGGCCACGTCGCCGCCTACGGAAGACTTGCACGGCCAGAGGCCTCCCCGATGAGTTCAAGTAACTGGAGAATTTTCACCCCTGGTTCGAGCACTGTATGGCTATCTACAAATACTGTTTCACTTTACAAAATGGCTTGACATAGTTCAAATCTTACAGGGCAGGTAATTCTCATGATTTCAGGGAATACTTTTTAAGTGGCGAAAATTGTCTAGCTTTTGTATGCACTCCAGTTTTCTCAAAAATATGGTTCTCTCTTGCTAGGCTGTGACTCCTTATTATTGATCATGCCACCTCCATTGACTTACCTGAACTTCATCATCTTTACGAATGGGCATACTTCTCACATTGTACTTTGCTCTCAGCTCTTTTGACAAAGGAGCACTCATGATTTTCCTTCTGATATGAGAGGGGGCATTGAAATGACGAGCCCTGTTCTTCCTTCTGGAACCAGACACTGCCTTGTTAAACTTCATCTTGAAGCCTGGAAAATATACAGTATGAGTCAAATACAAGTGTCAAAAGACATTTTCATGAAAAAGATGACATGTCACATAAAGGCAAGAAATTATCAGTACATGTATTTTTCTTTAACTATCAGAGTAATAGTTTTTGTTGCTCTGACTTTTCACCTCTATCCCCCTATTTATTAGGAGCAGGCACGTCCCGTCGCTGCCCGGCCACTAAATTACTGGCCGATAACAAGAAGAGATAGCTTACTGTTCGTTGACTATACATAAAACGAGAAATGAGAGTGAGAGGTGTTGAGGAAAGAGTGGTACAGCCAGCGAGAGAACTGCTAAAACTACAAGGCAACGGGAACGACTTATCTAGACAACCGGGTGTGTTAATCTTAACAGAATAGCACACACCTTAAAGGCTTGATATCTCCATCTTCATCCACATTTTGCTGCCCTTAGACACTATAGTCAAGGAACAAGCTAGATCTACATGTTCACAGTACTGCTGACGATAAACACCTGAGAGACACTCCCTCTACTCAGTCTCAGTAGTGGATTGTCCCCATGCTGTTCACTTATTAAACCTCCTCTATTGTCACTGAAGGTCAGAATAACGCAGTTGTAGGCCTCCCACCCTGGCTGAGAGGGTAAATCTTCTGGCTATTCTCACCCAGTGTGCGTTCACCGCTTAGTGCATCGGCTCAGGCAGACTGCCAAGACTGAGGACAAGAGTCTCGTTAACGAACTCATTCAAACACAGGAGCCCAAAAATTCGCGAGATTTTCACTAGACATTTTAAAGTCGACTGTCCATAGGATAGTGTTTGATGAGCTGCACTATCGAAAGGTCTCTGCTTGATGAGTCCCAAAAGAGCTGACAGCTGACTGCAAGATGCAACGTGTTGAAGTGTCTCAGACTTTGTTGAATCGTTATTGCCAAGCTGTCACATGAGTCATGAACCAACTGGAGACCAACAATACGATGAAGCATTCCTGACAAGCATTATTACAGGTGACGAGACTTGGATACACCACATGATCCCTGAGACTAAGAGAGATTCAATGGTTTGGAAGCACAGGTCCTCACCTCCCAGAAAAAGTTTAACGAAGTTACCATTTCTCCGAACATTCGGGAAAATAAACTTGAACTCTTTCTCTGAACGGTTTCCGCTCTCAAGATTTTTTGGTTACTTGCCAGATTTAGGCGTCATCTTTCATTCTGCAAGGACTGGGAAGAAGCAATTTTTTGCATTAAATTCAATTTCCAGAGCAAGAGATTTTAAACGTCTGAATATTCAGATACTTCCGTTGTGGTTGGGGCGACATTCCCGGACTATACTTCATTTGAAAATTGAAAATACCTCCAAAAGGTACTGCGAGAAAACAAGACTGACCGATCTGGGCTGTAACTTATTTCACATTTAGTCATCAGGCAAAAAATAAAATCTTTATGTAAAAAAAAAAAAATCACTCCACGCCCCGTTCACATCTTAGGCATACACACACATGGGCCACTCCATTCGCAATTATTATCAACAAATCTCGGGAACGGAAACTGTTCAGAGAAAAAAAGCCGGTCAAGGTTTAAAGTTCAGCCATCTGGACATTCTGAAACCAGGACAAACTGTTAATGCTAACAGATACTGCCCGACTCTTGACAAGCTGTGAGATGTGCCGAAAAAGACTATGCCAGTTGTCCGGCGTGGTCATTTTGCAGCATGGCAACGCAACGCCACACACTGCAAACGCTACGTAAGATTGGACCCAAAGGTTTGGCTGGGAAGTTCTGCTACACCCCTTTAACAGTCCTGACGATTATCACCTTTTTGGACACGCTATATTTCTGAACAGCGACGACAAAGACACTTCAGTCAGTGACACTACTATAGATCTAGATCTACAATTTATGGAGGGAAGATTGAACAATACCGGACCACCTGTATTATTGCGCCTTGCATGAGCCAGATTACTTCCATGTAACACCCCTCTGTCGCACTCGCTTCAATTCGCGAGAGGAGGAAGGCTAGCCTAGCATTGGACGGTCCGACATTCTTCGTTCACATCTTGGGGAGGGGGGAGCGACAAAAACATATGTCAGTCCAAAAATTTTCATTCCGGTTGCAAGAAGAGGGAAGTTGTTTGGGGGGTTTCCCCCCTGACAACGGTCCGAGATTCTTCATTGACAGAGATTAAAATCGATGTCATCTCACGATGCACTTGGCCCACCCTAAACGAAGAATGCCGGACCAGGCGGGGAAGGGAAAGGCGGTGGCTCACGCACTCGGTCTCACGATGTACCACACGCTGTGTTCTTTAAGCCTCGCCCTGCAGGCACGTGATCCGGCATGCTTCGCTGCCGCTGTGGCTCGGAATGCTTCGCTGTGAATGCACGCTCTTTGTTTAGCCTTAGGTGAAGCTTCCCGGAATAGGCTTACCTCTCTATCTACTACTCTGTGTGGTCTAAATGAAGTATCCCGCACCACTGTATGGTTGAGAGAAGGATGCTGTACTACAAGAATTAGTTTTTCTGCTAAATTCCTGTAAAAGTGCTTTTGAAATTGTTTTTCATTTTCAATTTCCCTTCTATAGATCTACATTATAAAAATAGCATTACGGAAAATAAGCCATAAACTGCTTATTTAACTGTGCCGAACTCCTACAATACCTGCTGTTGGGACATAGGCAAAGGAAGTGGCTATCCTCACCCGGTGTGAAACAAGACCTGTTTTTCTTAATTTCGGAATACTTTCTATTGGTGTGGATGATCAAATGGATAAAAGCAAAGAAAAAATTACCTTATAGCACAAAAGTAAACTAATTTGATCGTCTACAAAGATGCTATGGTTATTAACTTATTTCACTTTTCGAATCCGAGCCGAACTACGCGGGTCGCCATTTTGTTTTCCCCGGAAGTTCTCGCAAGATCTACTCCCCCCCTCTTCTCTCTCTCTTTGAACACTGTCTATCGGTGTGAATGATCAAATTGACCAAAACAAAGTTTAAAAATGTTAAAACAAAGTAAATTAATTTGGTCGTCTACAAAGATGCTACGGCTATTTCACTTTTCGAGTCGAGCCGAACTACGCGGGTCCCCATTTTGTTTTGCCCGGAAGTTCTCGCGCTACTCCTCTTCTCTCTCCACTGCCAACAGACAAAATTGTACGCTTTTAGTTTTAGGATAACAGTAGTAATGGAACATTTGTTCACTGCACAGAATTCTACAATTTTTCTGTTATCACAAGAGTAGAATTCTGTGGTTCAGGGTGAACGCAAACCGGGTGAGAATAGCCAAAAGTAGTCCCAATCCGCTGGTCCGGTATTCTTCATCAATCTTACCTTTATGGATAGATCTAGAATCTAGTGTTGTCTATTATATGAGAAATTATATGACTTGGACAAAGAAGGTGACCTTATACTTAACACGTTAAATTCTTCAATAGAGGACTTCAGAAACGAGCGACCACTAGATTCTTGGCGCTTTTTCGGTAGTTCCCACCCCGCAATTTTATTCACGGGTTTGGGCCACAAGAGTAGGGGGGTTTCAGGGGGGCTTGCCCCCCTGACCTAATAAAAATAGGAAGGGGGGTTTCAGGGGCGCATGCCCCCCTGAATTTTACCATAATTTAATGTTTTGCAGTTGTTAGGTTTGATATCTTAGCTCACCGCGAATCAAACGTATAGATCTAGATCTAGATGTAGATCTAGATATCTAGGTCAGGCTCAAATAAGGGGGGTGGGAACTACCGAAAAAGCACCAGATTCTCTAGATTTCTAGATCTAGAATCTAGATAATATATCTAGATAGATCTGGATCTAAATTCTATATCATCAAGATTATACTCAACGGCTTCCAAAATCATGATGGAAGACCGAAAACCACTGTTATACGAACTGTTCATGACAAAATTACGGTAGTTTGCGCATTTTTAAGCCCAGTTCAAAGTCAAAGTTTTGAAGGTCTGAGTCTGGGATTAGATCTAGAATCTAGATCTAGTAGACTTCGGGAATTGGTGATCTTGTAGTTCTGTTCGTTAAAAGTTAAAGTCCACGATCCATTTAGATATATAGATCTAGATCTAGTTTACATCCAGAGAAGAAATCCAGAAGTCTTGATGACCAAATACTATTTGAATTAGGCTACACAAAGAGCGGGGATGCAACCTAACTGCAAAACATCAAATTAGGATAAAATTCAGGGGGGCATGCCCCCCTGAACCCCCCCCCACCTCAGTATTTTTATTAGGTCAGGCCCCCCTACTCTTGACTTTAACGAACGAAACTACAAAATCGCCCGCGAATTTAACGTGCTTAAGTATAAGATCAACGACAAAGAATACTACACTGAAGCCTAGTGGGAGTACTAGATCTAGAACCCTTGTTTCGCCTTCTTAGGCTATAATAGTGCTTACCCGTACCAGTCACCGAGTCGGCAGAGTGGAGGCAGTGGAGGGACTGAATGGTTGCGGTGCACAATCACATCACAATAGTAATCAATTAACAAATGCATAACCCCAGTAGAAGAATGCCCGACACCACGTTACAGCCGCCTCCCCTCTCTCCACTCTTTTAGTTTTCATGGAGTGTGATTTATATGATCACACTAGGCCTACAGCTTTTTCAGTGTCGAAAAATTCTACGGACAAGACAGGCTTGTTTCGAGTTAGAAACCTACTGCTAAGTCTCTCAAATAAAATCATGATTCTACGCTTATCTGAAGCAATATTTCTTAAAATTAGACATATTTGACTTATGATATTACTTATAGTGCCCATCATTTCATTAATAACTTTCGATGCAATCGAAAAATTAGGAATATTTCTCGATTAACAATTACACTTTCATCAAATAGTACCTTTTCACTTCGGCCAAAACATAAAAAGGACTTCCGGAATGGGCAGTAACTCTGAAGCCAAACGTGTCGGTAAAAGCAAAATTGTAATCACACGTCTTCTTTTTCACGACAGCAGCAAAACATTGGAGTAGGCCTACGCGGAAACAAGCCCGTCGTCAACGGCTCAGTAACCTTGCAGAAGTGTCTTTTTGAATGCTCTTTTGTTTCATCAGAAACTTGGTCTTTGCTGCCTCAAATGTACATTACATCACATTTGTCCATCAAAGTCTTTGTTGGAGCACTTACCCTGGCTGCTGTCGGTGTCTTTTTCTCATCCTGGAGGAGTAAGTTCACACTACGTCTACTCAAGACTACTCACTACCGTCCTTATTTAAATTTACGAAAAAACCTTTGCCTTAGAAAAGTTTAGCCAGCAGATTATAAAAAGACTTGAAAAGACTAACAGTTACTTCAAGAATACAGTCAAACCTGTGTAAGACAGCCACCCATTGTCAAGGAGAAAAGTGGCCGTAAAAGACAGGTGCCCGTCTTAGGCAGGACTGATCAACATGAAGAAAACAAACCATCTTATTCTTTCTCAGTGTCACTGCATTCATTGTTGTTGTTGTTGATTATTACTTTCCCTGGGTTTTTTTCTTCTTCTCTTTTTTTTTATTTTGTTGCTTTTGTGCAAGGGTGACAATACATGATAAAACGAAATGTGTCAGATAAGGAGGACCAAGTGCTATGGTAAAACAACAGTGTTTTAGCATCAGAAAGTACTCAAAATATACACATATAAGTACTTTTTAAAAACGCAGTGGCTATTTTTACGGCGAGCCGTAAAGATAGCCTCCCAGTGAGTCCCAGGCTATTTTTACGGCGATCCTCGAAAAGCGACCCTACTCCGCCTCTCATGTACGCGACATGCCTCAATGTATTAGATCTAGGCCTATAGTGGTTGTTCAAAATATAAACTTACACCTCAGAGGGGAAAGGGTGTCTTTGGCTTCTGTAAGAAAAGTGTAAGATTGGGTGGGGAGGTGAGATGAACGTTTTGCTCATGACTGGGAAGAAAAGGTAAAAGAAAAAGTGGATAAATGCCAGTAACAAGACCCAGATCTGCATTATCACTGCAGATCCCCGTTGTTGTTGTTGGGTTGTTGTTTTTTTTGGGGGGGGGGGGTTTACAAATAATTTTGAAATTGTGATGAAAATTCTGTAGGTGGACATCTAATTTCTTAATGTTTCTTTGTAACTTTGCAACTGTTTTGTTGATCTTTTAGTGTCTTGATGTCTTTTATTTGGAAGGCACGTACCTATTGCATTGACAAGAGTCTCAATGTCTTCCACATATAGATCTATATGCGTTCTTTCTAGTTCATATGGTTTGATTAAATTGTATTAACTGAAATGTTCTTTTTACGGCGGTCACAAACTGATGACGTAGAACACGTTTTTCAGTCTTATTAATTCCGTCTTGGCTTGTAGGCCTTCATGTAGACTACTACCTTATTCGTTATTTTATACTATATTTTACTAAATGACTTTACTAATGTAACATACTTTGAGCTGGTTAAAACCGAGAGTAAGGCACTATAATTAAATGTCCTCTATTATTAACTTATTATCATAATTATAGTCTTTATTCTGGACTTAAACAATTCAATGTTTTTATGTTCTTTACTAGGACCTTGTTGTTGTGGGATTCTTTCAAAATAATAAAATAGATCGCATTTTTTTAGTTTTTGTGTTTTGTTTTCTGATGTGCTCATATTATTACTCTCCATTTTTACGGGGAACAGCTCACCCCAAAGGTGATTCTTTTTCCGATTCATATTTAGGAAAAAAATTATACGGGCATAAGAAATAATGAAGAAAGTAAATTTTGATAAGTCGGAAAATATGAAAGTTGCCATGGAATGGAAACAGCACCAACATGCAAAACAAACAATAATTTTAAAAAACCGAAGGCTTCTTACTCTCTAACAAAATTGCATGAAAATTGGTGGAATGGTAGATACAGATACTATGGTCAATTGTACTGAGCAAAATTTTGATATTTGAATGTAAAAAAAATATGTGTTCCTGTACCCTGAAATTGCATCACAATAATTAAAAAATTAATCATTGTGAACACAAAAACATTTTTTTACAACTCTATCAAAAATCTGCTCAGTGCAAATTATAAGGAAGGAGGAACATTTTAAAGGCATTCCCAAGGCGAAAAGTGTTAACTCCAAAATGGCCGCTCTTCTTGTGGGTGTGGTACATGTAGTGATGTCAGTGAATGAGATGATGATGCTGGCAGTGGCAGTGATGATGGTAATGTTAGTGACGAGGAGGTGATGGTGGTGGTGATGATAAAGAGAGGGTGAATGATGATGGTGGGGAGAAGAAGGAAGAGGTGGTGGTGGCGGAAGGGAGAAGGAAGATGAAGAAGAGAATAGAATGACGGTGAAGAGGAGGAAATGGAAAACCTATGGGGCTGTTCAAATATAATCTTACACTTTTGGGGACTTTTTTAAAACACAAAACCCAATACCACTTTTCTCACATTTGCCTCCAACCCCCACCTACACCAATTTAATATTAGTACTTTTTCTGATCTTCAACTTCCATTATTATTTTAAAGATACCTGTACTATACATGGCTTTTTTTAACTAGCTTGTAAAAAAAATATCATTTCAGTTAGTACAATTTAATCAAACCATATGGACTAAAAAGAAACGCATATATGTGGAAGACATTGAGACTGTTGTCAATGCAATAGGTACGTGCCTTACAAATATAAGACATCAAGACATTAAAAGATCAACAAAACAGTTGCAAAGTTACAAAGAAACATTAAGAAATTCGATATCCACCTACAGAATTTTCATCATAATTTCAAAATTATTTGTACCCCCCCCCCCCCTTCCCCTAAAAAAACAACAACAAAAAACAAAACAAAAAACAATGGGGATCTGCAGTGATCATGCAGATCTGGGTCTTGTTACTGGCATTTATCCACTTTTTCTTTTACCTTTTCTTCCCAGTCATGAGCAAAACGTTCATCTCACAGAAGTGTCGTATTTGGTTAACCTCCCCACCCAATCTTACACTTTTCTTACAGAAGCCAAAGACACCCTTTCCCCTCTGAGGTGTAAGTTTATATTTTGAACAACCACTATAGGCCTAGATCTAATACATTGAGGCATGTCGCGTACATGAGAGGCAGAGTAGGGTCGTTTTTCGAAGATCGCCGTAAAAATAGCCTGGGACTCACTGGGAGGCTCTCTTTACGGCACGCCATAAAAATAGCCACTGCGTTTTTAAAAAGAACTTGTACTCAAGTACATTTTACAGGAAAGTACTTTTACTGTACTTAAGTACATTTTTTTAGATTGTACTTAAATTTGTACTTAAGTACCTTTTTAAAAGTAGGCTACTTTACTTTAACGGCTCTGTTTAAATGTTGCAAGTAGCCACTTGCCATTTTCCCCCTGTTGTTTAAAAAAAAAACTTTTAATTAATTATGGCACGTGTAAAATGGCCACCTTTCTCCTCAACAATGGATGGCCGTCATAGACATTTCGACTGTGTATATTTTTGTATAGTCAAACATATTATTGTTTAATTTGAGCATGGATATTGAGCAAGGGTTGATAATGTTGCTTGATCCATCCATGATGTGTAAACCTTGTGATTAAGGAAAATAAGGAGACATACCTAAGAAAATCAAGGGAAGTAACTGTGACAGTAATCTGACAAAACGTGCTCGCTTTATGTCTGGCTGACATTTCATCTATAGCTGACATTTAAACAATTTTATCTCAATTTTTAAAAAAACTCTTTCCAGACCTATCGCAGACGGCGAGAGTCCACACCCCTTGCGGAGGTATCGCCAATATTGGCTACGATAGGGTGCCTCAGTGTTGTGTTTTAACACGATCCATTATTTATTAGTACTTTTTATTGTTATTGAAAACTTGGAAAAGGTTTAGAAACAAAAACATCTAGTTTCACTTTGTCAAAGAGTCGTTCTGGCGAAAAACGAGTGAATTAGTTCTTGTGGTCTTGCATCAACAAAACGATCTAACTGGACTCGGTATAACTCCAACAAAAATTGAAATGCATTTTAATAAAGAGCTGCACATTCAGAAATTAATGGAGTCTGCTCTTGGCCTTTATATGATAAGATAGCTATGCTGATTCGCTTTCACATGTCTAGTGTGTGTAATTTTTTCCGTCAAAATGTATTTTCCGCCCCACCATCGCCATGTCTTACCCTTGTGATGCATACTTAGTTCAAAATTAATTCTTGTTTCATGTTGGAATGTATTCCTTATTCAATTTCCTTCAATTTGACATGTCATATGTTACGTTTTGAGGGCTTTTGTATGAAATTTAAGTTATTTTGTACATCACCTGTGTAGCCGAATCAAGTCACAAGTTAATTACGTTTAGACCCCAAAACAACTATGTCCGAAAAGAGTTAAAAACTGGAAAGTATTGATTTGAGAATACCAAACCCTATGCAAATTTCTTTACTGGGGGACTTGTTTTTTGGTAAGTGCTTTGCGGCACTCGCAACTTCATAAGGTCATATATGAGTGCACGGGACTCATTAAACATTTTCAGTTTGGAAGGAATTGATGTGGAATTTGGCCCGGGTGCGGACCAAAGATTACTCTTATCGGTTTTAGGACCACCAAGGATTCTTTAACGCGGGCAACTTGCACAAGGCACCTCCGAGATTTTTTGTCCTTATCCGAGACAGCTAGGTGTTAGATTTTTTCCTACCATAAGATCAGGGGTGTGACTGAAAGACAGCAGTAAGAAGAAGCCAAAGAGTAGCAGTAGTTAGGCTGCAGAAAGAGTCAGGAGCCCAGAGGAGGGGGAAAAGAGGAAGGGGCAGAAAGTGGAGATGAAAGCGGACAATAGAACATGGTTAGAGAGCAGGAAAGGAGGTGAAAAGATAACATTTTAGAGAAGGACATTTTCCGTCACTGTCAAGTTTTGAACTCATGTCAACCACTGCTAAAATTTGATGCTTGGCTTGTATTGTCGAACAGTTAAGTTTTCTTTTCTCTGCCATCGTGAAAAATACTAGGTATCGATAAAAGGATAGAAGGATAGAGATATTGCATGTGCTTTGTTCAATGTTGACTCAAGAAAAAAGAAGAGAGGGAGACTGATAGTCTTACTTTTATGACCCCCAAAAAATTGCTTTGACGTCAGATCATGAACATGATGATGTTACCAGAACTGGTGAGAGGACACCACCTACCCCTCTTGTGTTATCAAATATCACTTCCCGATACCTACCATCACATTCAAACCACCATTGGGGGCTCTCGTGGCCTAGACATTAAGGTGTTCGCTTCTCATTCAAAGATCCCGGGTTTGAATCCGGGTAGCCACGGAAAAATTTTCATCTCTAAAATTGTCTCCCTTCACCTCCTTTCCTGCTCTCTAGCAGTGTTCTGTCGTCTGCTTTCGTCTCCACTTTCTGCCCTCACCCCCTCACACCCTTTGCCCCCTGCTCTGGGCTCCGCCTTTTACTGCTACTCCTTGGCTCCTTTGTAGTGCTGTCTTTCAGCCATACCCCTGACCTTCTGGTAGGAAAGATCTACACTTAGCCTTCTCGGACAAGGGCAAAAAAATCTTAAAGGTCCCATGTGCAAGTTGCGCACATTAAAGATCCCTTAGTGGTCTAAAATCAATAAGAGTAGGCTTTGGTCGCCACTCGAGAGAAATTCAAAATTTCCTACCAACTGAAAATGTTAATGTGTCCAGCGCACTCATATGGATGCAGTTGTGATTGCCGTAAAACACTTACCGAACCCCCCCCCCCCCCGAACAACCTTACAAACCTGATATAAAATCACACCCCATCACCCAGCACCTACTCTCACTTGACTACATTCAAGGAACTTTTAGCACCTTAAGCACATTACAGATAAAATGTGTGTGCACCTGGAGAAATAAGGTGCCAAAAGCCGCCACAGCCCATTTTGAGCTACAGGCTGATATGATGACAAAAATTCCCTTTTTTTAATCAAAATGTTTGTTTCCATAAAAACCTGATAGTTCCATCATTCTTTAACAATATATTAAAAGGGTTTTCATTTATTTGACTTCTAAATATTTTATATTGAATTATTTTTAGGGTAGAGTATTAAAAAATATATAATGAAAACTGCTTTAAAAAGGTGTTAACCCTTCCAGCCCCAAGCGCGTATATTTTCAGCAGCGCTTGTACCTCCCTCCGTCCCAAGAGCATATATTCTCAGTTTCGGGGGGGTACCGAATTCGCGCATTTTTCGAAATTAGGGAAATTGATTAAACTTTAATTTTCTTATTACTTGTTCATTTATCTTTAAAAATTGGTATATATGCTATTATCAAAGCTACATTACAAAGATACTACATCACTTTTTAGAAATAATGCCTCTTTTTCTGAAATACTACTGTATTGGCTGGGACTGGGGTTAGGGAGTGCACAAAAATGGCTGGGGCTGGAAGGGTTAAAATCTATGCTTGAAGTATGTTTTCTCTTCCCTGCTATGTTTTACCATTGAATTTTAATCATGATATTGAAAATTTTTTTTTTCAAGTTTGATTGTATTCTCAAGTTTGTTAAACTCAAAAGCTCATTTTCTCAAAATTATATATTTTTATACCCTACCTCACAATATGTGCAATATCTAAAACTACTTGAGATATCTCAAAAATTAAAAAAACCACTGTGTTCAGCATTGAATTTCCTATAAGGCACAACCCTTCACTCAAAATGTTCAAAATCCGAGTTTTGGTACCTTTCTTTGGGCACACACACATATGCTATGATGCATCTCAATACCAGCAGAGTGTGTACCATATTATAATATATATCTATATACATATATATATCTATAAAACATATACAGTCGAACTTGCTCCAGCAGCCTTATAGATGGCCATCTTGGACTAATGTGATTTTATAGATACTTTTATAAATGTGTGTGAGTGTATGTGCATGGGTGTGCGTGTATTCATAAAGTATATACATGTTATATATATATTTAATTATGCGAGTATGTCTTCCTTGCTTGTCTTCTTCAGATGAGTCATGCAGAGAAGCTTCCAATCATGCTATGCTGCAGTGTCCTGTCGGTTTTTTCATCCTCCCCAATATGACTTCTTGCCATGCCTGGCTGACTTGTACCGACATATTTGACAGTATCACAGCTACTAATTTATTACTTGGCCAGGGAGCAGTGAAATTGGTAGGCTTAGCATACTTGATTAAAATTGGGTTACAGTTAACTTGGTTAATACATTTTCTTACAGACTTAACTTTTTCACTTGTAGGCTACATGGCAGCCCTGCAACTTTGTTGCATCTTTCACTAACTTTCAATCCTGTCCAAACAAATGTCAATATTTATTGTATATATATATTATATTATAGTAGAGGGTTTTACGGCGCTCGCAACTGCATAAGGTCATATGAGCGCCAAGGGGTGGGTGTCAACAGAGAAGTCTTTACAGGGAATCAGACTTACTCTGCTCGCCTCTCTAGCTTTAACAGCTCAAGGTCTGCTTCAACTATCAAGGCACCCCGGAAATAGCAGGTCACAAGAGAGTGACAAACATACAAAAGAAGTAGAGGAAAATGACAATAGTAAGGATTTAGGAAAGAAAAAGCAGCAGTTCCCTGTTGTAGATCAGGCACAGTTATGAGCGTGACATGATGAATCGGCCCATTTACAATTCTACTGTGCTTAAACGAGAAATGTCCCCCCTTTGAGAATGGCCTAAAGACACTACAGTCGGTTGCACTGCCCCGAGGGGAATATTTACTGTAGCCTACTTCCTACTATAACCAACTCCATCCGCTAGACATCAACTTTTTTTTGGCTGTCTGCTTTGTTCCCCCTCGTGGGTGTTGCATTCTTCTGATCTTGAAATTTTAAAATTTTGTAAAAAAAATTTAAATTTTTTTTAATTTTTATGGTAAGTGTTTTACAGCGCTCGCAACTGCATAAAGGTCAAATGAGCGTGCAGGATATACCTAACATTTTCAGTTGGTAGGAAATATTGAATTTTGCCCAGGTTTCGGCCGAAGCCTGCTTTTATCAATTTTAGACCACCAAGGGATCTTTAACCTGCGCAACTTGCTCACAGGCCCTCCGAGATTTTTCAGCCTTGTCCGAGAAGGCTAGGTGTAGATCTTTCCTACCAGAAGATCAGGGGTGTGGCTGAAAGACAACAGGAAGAAGGAGCCAAAGAGTAGCAGTAGAAAGGCTGCAGAAAGAGTCAGGGGCCCAGAGAAGGGGGCAAAGGAGGTGAGGGGGTGGGGGCAGAAAGATGAGACGTGTTAGAGAGCAGGAAAGGAGACAATTTTGGAGAAGAAATTCTTTCCATCACAACCCGAATTCGTACCCGGGACCTTTGAATGAGAGGCCATGAGAGCCCCCGATCTTGATCTCTATGCCCATATTGATCTTATGTTGCTGCTTCTGTTTCATAATGTGATATAATTTTCATAGTCATGCTGTTGTTATGTTGTTGAATTCTAATGTCCTACTTGGCATAATAATGAAGATCCCATCCAAAGCAAATCTGGGGATTCATTTTTCTAAAACTTGGGTTAAGAGGTAGATTATTTAGAGCAATACAGAAAAAAATGGGATCACTTTCATGTTCAAATCTCAAACTCATTCTGGTTTGCCATGTCACTGTAGTCTGATGCATACATATCAATTCTTGTGCATTTAGAAAAGATAGGTAGTAAGTTGTTGTGACAACATTGTCAGAGCTTGGACATCATTTTGAGTGTTTATATGTTTAATTTCAGAAAATGTTAGGAGACTGTGTATTCCCCTAGCGCTTATTACTCGGGGATTGTACAGTCTCCTAGCGCTGCTTAGATCTACTCGGGGACTGTGCTGTCCCCTAGCGTTCCGCAATGGGGGGACTGCAAAGACAGTTTGAGATGTTTTTCGTAATAAATCTTGAACTCTCATTCTCTTAGCACATTGGGACATTGCACCCTAAGCCCAGCATTATGACTCATTATTGACTTTTTTCTCACTGTTATTATTTTATGACAAAATGCTTTGAACAGGAAAAATGCTGATTCCTATCAAGATGTCGCCGTTTTTATATTTAAGTCTATAAAAATATTATTTCTCAATCTTTTTCAATTCTGTTTTCAACTTTTTTATTTGAAGAGTCCAGGATTCTACTTTAAGGTACCCTTGATTATATTTACTGATACTGATACACGTGATGTACATAGGTCAAAATTCTCAATTTTCAAATCTTCAGTGTTCAGTTTAAAACACTTTACATTGGATAGACTAATATTACTGACCAGTTAAAAGAGCTAGCCATCTCCTGTTATACATATAATTCTCTGATCGGCAGCTACAACAAAACCACCTACATAGGCCTAGCACAAACTTGCCAACCCAGACAGCTACTTTTATTAATTTTCCCATATTTTTACCACAAATCCAAGCCATTTTTTTCATATTTCCAGAAAAAAAATCATATTTTTTAAAGTTTCTGCTGCTGCTGCTGTAGCATAGAACCAGATAGATGTACTACTAGGCCTATGGGAGGTAAATGTTGATGATTGCTTGTTGACCTCGACCCAAAGGTCAAAGGTAATTGTTACTTTGCTGTCCCCCAGTGTGGAATGCTAGGGGACTGCATTGTCCCTGAGTAAGCAGCGGTAGGGGACTGTACAGTCCCCCAGTGGGTAGCGCTTACAGTCCCCTAACAACTTCCATTATTATTTTAAAAAAATACTTTTCCTCCATATGGTGTTTGCTTTGTACTTGATAGATTATTCAAGCATCTGCTCCCAAGTCTTTCACCCAGTCATGAGCCTGACTCAAAGTCCATAAGAAATTACAGTACCTGTATTAGTAGGTCTTACAACTGTTATAACTCAAACTTCATGAGATCAGAGAATTATGTTAAACAGATTTTGTGTTAATCCTAATGAAAAAAGCCTCCCAATAATGGGATGGGGATTCCTTTCTGCCAAACTTTGGAAACTGAAAAATATTTCCATCCTCAGCTTGATACTTTGATTGGACATAAGCTAGCAACAGATGGCAGCTTCCTAGTGTCTTGTCACCCTGTCCTGCAAAACAAAACCACTCTCTAACCACCCATTAAGCACAACAAGTGGGAAAGAACTGAATCGTTTGAGCTTGTGTTGTGTGATGTGTATTGACATTGACAATGTTAGGCTACTGTAAAAGAAAAAGAAAGGAACTGGGTTAAGTAAGCAGATAGGAATGATAAAATTAAAATGGCCCAATTCTCAGTTTTAATTAGATCTGCTGGAATTTTTCATTGCAATATAAAGAAACAGAAAGTTGCAATGGTAATAATAGATAAATAGAGAGCATTTGTATAGCGCACATCCCGGCTCAACAGCAAGCTGTGTGGGCTTCACAATCTATACTATTACCCCAGCAGACCTGAGAGCATTCAGAAACAACCTCAACTTCCTGGGAAGCATACAGTGCAAGCTAAAACACTAACCAATTGACGTCTTTTGCTGTCTATGGCCGGGTACCCATTCCCACCTGGGTGAAGTGAGGAAAATATGTGTAAAGCGCCTTTCCCAAGGACATGTCTGGCCCGCGGCTCGAACCCCTGAACTCGAAAACTCACGATTATGAGTCAAGTAGCCTAACCACTAGTAAAGAGCAAAGAGGAGGGAAAATGAATTTGAAATCCTTTCATGCTAAAAGATAATTTGTTTTAAACAGCTTCATGTTAAACAAAGTCTGCTTTATATTTCTATTCAACAGGTTTATCTTGGCAAGTGGCGAGACAAAGAGGTTGCCCTGAGCTACCTTATGGATGACTCAATGTTTGAAGACTTTCAACATAATGTACAAATGTTACGGCAGTTGACTCCACGACCCTCTGCTTCCCACAAGTGGTTGGTGCAGTTAGTTGGCTGGTGTTTTCAGCAAGACCCACCTGTTCTCATCACTGAATTCCATCCTATGGGCACAGCAGATAATGTTCATAAGATGTTACATGAACAGTTTACGGACAATAACACACTGTCAGTGAGGTTTAAATTGTGCCTGGATTTCGTGCGTACGCTTGAGATTCTTCACAACCAGAATACTGGATCCAGAGTTCTGTGTGACTCTAACGATCCACAGAAAGCCTTAAGCCAGTTTCTTCTCTCAACCAATTTCAGGTTGACTCTCAATGATGTTGATGCGCTCCCTTTGGTAAAAAAGACATTGGGTCAGCTTGTGAAGTGTGGCCACCGAGAACTGACTGGAGACTATATTGCCCCAGAACAGTTGTGGCCCTTTGAAGATATACCGTATGACGATACAGCAATGCCCGGTTATGATGAAAAAATTGATATATGGAAGATTCCAGATGTGTGTAATAAACTCATTCAGGGTTGCAATGGTGCTGCAAGTTTGAAACTACATTTATTTGATGTTCATTCAAAATGCAAATCATTATCTCCAAGTGAAAGACCAACTGCTAAAGAAGTGTTAGAAAGCTATTTGACAGTGATGAAAAAGTTAAATTTAGGCAATAAATGCTAATGTTTGAAGCTGTGGTTATTTACAAATTCTTTTCGTGTGCAAGGAATTTGTGGGGGGTGGGGGGGAGTTTTGCTGGTTTAGTAACATTTCCAGAGTTACTTTCTGTACCACTTCATGGATGTCTTTGGCAACTGAGTTTTGTTTTGGTCTTGTTTGCATGTGTTTGTGTGAGCTTTTGTGATGTCTGTATTGGTGTCTGTTGTGTTTGTGATTGACATACATGTAATATACACACACTGTACACACATACACACATTCACTCATGCACACAAATACTGTCACAAACACACACACACACACACACACACACTTACACACACACACACACACACACACACACACACACACACACATCTGAAACCGAGGCTGAAAAGTTCTGATTTATGGCATGTGTATAATGTCTTCCCATGTCAAGCATTATCAGACTTTTTTGAAGATCTATTTGCATCATTATGTGCATGTGTTTGTTTTCATGGGAACAGTATAACACATCTAGGACAGTAGGCTACTTACAATTAGGTGAAAAAACATCTACTGAATAGCTGTACAGGATATTCAACAATGAAATTGCAATTACAGTAGTCTCCGTCGAATACCCCACCACTTATGATCCTGGTTTGCTTAAGATCCCGCTCTTACGCAAATAGATTTTGTACTACACAAAAGTCTCCCCTAAGATCCCGCTCTGAAGGTCTACATTCAGCTAAGATCCCGATTTTCAGATAATAATTTATGAAACAAAAACCCGTGCGGGCACAACAGATCAACCAAGATTGAAAATTTGCTTTCGTTGAACTGCCATTTACCTCACTGATCAGCCTCTCTCGTGAATGTGACCAAATGTTTGCTTTCTGTAAATCTGGATGAAACGGTGCAATGTTTGCCCCAGAAGGGATCACACCGACGTGTAACTTTCTGACGTGTTCGTTTTCCCACATCCCACTCCCATCTGAGCTCTCCACCACACGCTTGGTGGGTACGGAGGGCCTACATGTTCGCTCCAGGCGGGATCACATCGAACTGTGATCTCTTCCCTGACCATTGCAGCAGTTGTCTCTCGAATTTGCAAGACAGACTGAATTTTAATTAGTGTGGTTCCAACACAATTGTACGTACATGTAATACCAAAAGCAGTCTGAGATGGGAAGCTATACATTTTGGACAGGTAATGGAGAGGAGCAACTGGATAAGCGTAGATCTAGATCTTGAAACTCAAGATAGAATAAGGGAAAATGGCATGCTTCCTGCCCAGGTGATTGGTCATCAAGTCATCAAGGTTGAAACCTCACTGTTTGCTCGCCATTAGTCATAAACCCACCCAGGGGTCACGTCAGTTCATTTTCGAGTGAAGGGAGACCATTTTACCGGTTGTGGGTCAATTCTTCCCTTGGTGCGTCAGCTAACTTCGGGCCTACCATGCCTCTCAATTCTCCGATGCGGGGATGGAGAGGTCACAATGCTATGATGATGGATGAGGCGAATGTGTGACGTGCGCCTGCAGACGGAAAGCACCACAGGGTGTGGTAGGGTGGGGAACAACACAAAGGGCGAGTTAGCCAAGAGCCCAAGGAGATTAAAAGTTCTGAACTCCTTGCCAGAGCCCTTTCTACTTTATGTCTGATCGCCAACGCTGAGCTGTCAACATAGCTAGTGCTGGAGAAAAAAAGCTGATTCGATTTTTGATCATCAAGTAAGACCTAGAGGTCATGTTGAACTTTGAACAAAATCATCGTCGGGGGAGATAACAAAACGAAATAAACAGAACACCAAGCTCATAGCCTAGGCCTATTTTATTTTTTCATTTGAATTTATTACTGGATCCCTTATAACGAGAATCCTGCCATAGCGTACATTTCGCACGAGTCCCCTCTCTCTCGTAGATCTAACAACAGGATTCCACTGTAATTATGCATATTATGTGTGTATCAGCTAACTACGTTGTTAAGTCCTGTGTTCATTTTGGGTGAAATTTTCCATGCTGGTGCAATATAGATGTATCTCCTAGACAATGAATGACAGTTTTTTGACTATATTCCCTTTTTTTTCTTAGTCTCAGTGCTTTTGAATATATCTTGTAGCCAGAGTTGGGTAACTTCGTCACTCTGGGAAATGTGGCAGTGTCATGTAAAAATGTAAAATTGAAATAACCTGTCCAACCTATTTTAGGACTAGTTTAAGTGTCGGCCAACTTACAACCAAACGTCTTGTCTATCAAAATGATCAACCAATCAGAGTAACTAACGCTTATACTCTTTAATGTAACAACCAAGGTGTTTATGGCGTCGTATCATTCATGCACCAACTTTTTATGCCAAGGCAAATATCTCTACCTCTACCTCAAACTCGAAGAAAGAAATTGGTGGAGTACTACTTCTTCTTCTTGTCCCTAACAACATGGCACTGAGACCTGGATTTTATTAACAAAGAAAGAAAAAGACAAAATATCCACATTTCTCCTCTTCCTGCTCCTCCTCCTCCTTCTTCTTCTTCTTTTTCTCTCTCTCTCTCTCTCTCTCTCTCTCTCTCTCTCTCTCTCTCTCTCTCTCTCTCTCTCTCTCTCACACACACACACACACACACACACACACACACACACACACACACACTCACTCACTCACTCACACACACACACACACACACACACACACACACACACACACACGCAGTGAACAAATTCAATGCCATTATATAATAAATACTGCAGCACATAATTTCTAGAGGGTGTTTCTAAAATAGTCACGCGCCTCGGTAAACATCCTAGATGTATGATAAATGATGTTGACACTGAGTTTGTGGCGCTCCTTATCAGTCCGGGATAGGACAACCAGGATAGAACCCACCGGGCCTGCACAATACAACACAATGACCTGGACGAAGGCCGGTGGAGCAAGGCGTCAGAGAGCTGGACAAAAGGGAACGGACTTCAGAAGACGAATCACGCGCTTTGGTGTTTACTCGGTATCCTACACTTGCGCTAAGTTTAGCTCACATTGAATTTGTCATTAACACCCTTCTTTAGTTGCCGTCGTCGTCGTCTCTCTCCCCCCCCCCGCCCCCCTCTCTCTCTCTCTCTCTCTCTCTCTCTCTCTCTCCCCCTCTCACACACACACACTCTGTGTGTTGTGTGTGTGTGTGTGTGTCGTGGGCTAGTAAAATCTATCTATCTATCTATATCTGACTACAATGTGATCTACCTTCTATCTCTATATTATCTATCTTTTTTTTTGGGTAAGTGTTTTACGGTGTTCGCAACTGCTTAAGGCTTAAACTTAAGGTCATATGAGCGCGCAGGACACACCAAAACATTTTCAGTTAGTAGGAAGTTTTGAATTTTGCCCGGATGGCGGCCGAAGCCTACTCTTAAATCGATTTTGGACCACCAAGGATCTTTAACGGGCGCAACTTGCACACACGACCTCCCAGGTTTTTCGCCCTTGTCCGAAAGGCTAGGTGTAGATCTTTCCTACTAGAAGATCAAGGGTGTGACTGAAAGACAGCAGTAAGAGAGAGCCTTGGAGTAGCATTAAAATGGCTGCAGAAAGAATCAGGAGCCAAAAAAGTGGGGAATTTAGGGGGGGGGGGGGGGGGCAAACGACTGGACATTGCCTGAGAGTAGGAAAGAAGACAATTCAGGGAGATGAAAAATCTCCGTCGCTATCTGGATTCGATCAGGGGACCTATTGAAAATGACAGGCGAACATCATAATCTTTATTTATCTGTTAGTGTGATATACAGATAGAGGGGACTCTCGTGGTCTAGAGTTTAGAGGTTAAGGTGTTCGCCTCTCATTCGACTGATCCCGGGTTCGAAACATGGCAGCGACGGAAATTTTGTTCACTAAAATGTTCTCATTTCACTTCCTTCCCTGCTCTCTAACCATGTTCTGTCGTTTGCTTTCGTCTCCACTTTCTGAACCCCCCCCCATACCCTTCACCCTTTGCCACCTCCTCTGTGCTTCAGACTGTTTCTGCAGCCTTTCTACTGCTAGGCTACTCCTTGGATCCTTCTTACTGCTGTCTTTCAGCCACACCCCTGACCTTAGGGTAGGCAAGACAGTAAAATTTAACACCTGACCTTCTCAGATAAGGGTGAAAAGGCTCGCGGACCCCGTGTGCAAGTTGCGAAAGTTAGAGATCCCTTGGTGGTCCAAAATCGAGAGTAGGCTTTGATCGCTACTCGGGTAAAGTTCAAAATTAATTCCTACCAAACTGAAAGTGTTTAATGTGTCCCACTCGTCAATTGTCATATATGACCTTGTGCAGTTGCGAGCGCCGTAAAACACATTCCAATGCAAAATCAAATTCACAAACTGTGCATGTCTGGGCCTCTACTGCAGCTGTTGATTTTGTCTCGTTTCTTTCTCTACTCTTACTCTTGCCCAGTTCAGGTAGACCTCTTCTCTCAAGACGTCATGGTTCGACGAGCGTCCCAAATTAGGCTCTACTATTGTTCCAGAACACGAAGTCGCGGCTACAGCCCTTTATCTTCATCAACCTTCTCTTGAATGGTAACAATTTAATGACAGTATGATGTCCCTCGGCGAAGGGCTTACAATACATTTTTAACCTTAGATCTATGCTTTTTTAAATTTCATGTATTATTTTTGTTTGTTTTTTTAAGGACTTTACTCGTACACATAGATCTATCTTTCTTCTCGAAAAGCATCCCTCCATTTAGAAAGTCATTGATATATTTTGTCGACTGTATTCGCTGCATCTATATATTGATGAGCGACCCTGATTAGAGCCCTCCGAAAATAATTAGAAAGATTCAGATTTTTTTGGTATGTTGTTGTTTCTTTGTGGATGCAGTTCACATCATGTATTCCTAACCTTTGTTTTTTTCACACACAGCAGACGAACCCTCTACAAATTACGTTACAAAGGCTATAAATAAGACAGTTTGATTAACAGAAAGTACATATGCCCTTCGACAAATGTGCGAAAGGGCAATAGAACACAACAGAGTACTAAACATAGTATTTGTCGACCAGGAGAAAGTGTTCGACAAAGTGAACAGAAACAAGCTATGGAAAGAACTCGAAAACTATACTGTAATGGGCCAGCTTCTAGATAATACCCGTGCCATTTACGACACAGCGTAAGTACGGTAAGAACGTCAGAGGGACTCACAAAAGGGTTCGAGATAACATCCGGAGTTAGACAAGGTTTTGTCCTATCAGCACTACTAATAATCAACATGTATTTTTAGGATAGAATTACAAAAGAGGCCAACACAGAACCAGACACCCTGAATGAATTACTCTTCGCTGACGACCAAAGCCTGGCATTCAAAGATGAACAGAGTCTCCAACACCACACCACCAGATTAAACGAAGAATGTAACAACTACGACATGAAGATCAACATCAACAAATCAGAGACAATGAAAGTTAGCAGAAATTCAAGACCACTCAGGATACACGTCAACAACAACAGTCTCAGACAGGTCCAAGAATTCAAGTACCCCGGAAGTATATTCACAGATGATGGGCGACTGAGCTGAGAATTTGAAACACGAGCACAAAAGGCCAATAATGTTAGTTATCGACCAGCTTGCTCCACGACTGAAACATCCTAACATCCCCATGACAACAAAACTCAAAAGGATCAACACCATATACATGTATTACAGTCAACCGACAAAGCTTGAAGATACAACGTACACTGTTTTGTTGTGTTTTAAATAAAAAGCATAATAACTTCGTTTATTATAAGCTACATATTTTTTAATTTATTTTTTTAAAATCCGAAACTTTAAAAGCCAAACAACAACATGCATACTATGAAACGCATAATATATTTTATGTGTAATATACTGGGGCCTGTATATTTATGCAAATAAGTATTTTTGATTAGTGTAGAATGGTTCGAAATGTGCTGCAACGTTGCTTTGATTTGCTTGTGCAGGATATATATATATATACATTGTATGTCCACTACGTCCATTAAAGAGTTAACGACATACTTGTCCGAGATATTGTTAGTGTAAATGCCCAGCTCTGTCACGATGTGCAGTGCTTATAGTCTGTTTGACAATGCCTACATGAGAAATCTGGTCACTCATAGAAAGTTTTGAATATAATGTTGTTGTTTTTTGTACACGTGTACATGGTGCATGTATTTTCTTTAAGGGACTGTTTCATTTAAACGTGTGGAAGGTGTTCTTTCACGGGAGCACTAACTGCTACCGAAGGCACCGATAAAAGACAATGACAGGTGGTTAGAGTGTCACTGTTAAGAGGAAGGTCCAGCTTCTTTTCTTTCACTGTTTTGGTTTTTTGTTGCTTTTGTTGTTGTTTTTTGGTCAGTCGATATCTGTCTTACAATTTCCCTGCAGAAAATGTTACCTATTTTACTCAGACAAACAAACCAACGAAATGTCTTATCCTTGAGAAATTATAAATTCTGAACAGAAAGACAAAGTCAGTTGTAAGGTCCTTGGGACAGCCCCATACACACAAGCACGCATGCATGCACCCCCACCCCCCACCCCTCTCTCACGACGCACACACAGATGATTACAAAGGCACAAGGACTCCCTTTTCCTCCCATGTCATTCTTCCCGACTCCTACAGGTGTAAGGATATTGGTTCGGTTTGGTTATCTTAATTCCGAGACTTTCAGGCTCTAAATAAATCCCAGTACGACGGTAAAGATAGGCTCCGTATTATAAATAGTCAAAAGAGAGAGTGAGAGAGGCGAGAGAGAGAGAGAGAGAGAGAGAGAGAGAGAGAGAGAGAGAGAGAGAGAGAGAGAAACCTGATTATGAAGTAATAGGTAAACAGTCCGGTTGTTTCTATAGCTCTTTGTAAGTCACGTCTTGAAGCAGGTGATGAAATAAAAATTGCATCATCAATTTCAGCTGAGCCGCATAATATTGATAACAATATGCGTACGGTAATACTGATCCACACTCTCCTGTATAGGTCAGCAGCAAGCGATGTCGGGCAAAATCAATACTATTAATATTATTGCTATTTGACCTCTACAGTGCGAATAGTGTCACCTTCTGTGCTACAGGACAACTCTCTTCCTCTTACTTACACACACGCGCGCGCACACAAACGCACACACACACACACACACACACACACACACACA
>NW_004797295.1:1588187-1598323 GCF_000002075.1 Aplysia californica | reverse complement strand
GGGGGGGGTAGTATACCAGAGGTGTCAGGCTCAACTGCTCAAGGACCAAACTCAAACTATTGGGGACCGAATCAAATAAACACTCACAGAGCGGACAACTATACCTTTAAAAAAAATAATGACATGAATTAACATAAAGTCTAAATAATAACACATTTAGGCATACGAATTTTCGCTGGTATGGCAACTTGTCAGAGCTAGACAGTTGGCATCTTTTCTTGGCAACATTTTTGTTTTTGTTTGGAGTACTTGTCTGTGTTCTGAGGTTCCCAGGATGGACTACCTAAATTCTTTTGCGGACCGGATATAATTCTTTGTCGGGTATATACCGCCCGCAGGCCTTGAGTTTGACACAAGTGCACTTTGCCTTTCTCATGTGCTTGCAACAAACATAAGAAACATAACCCAAGAATATGTTTGTGGCTTCTTGTTACATCACGTTGTTCCCCCTTTCCTAAATTGCTGAAAAGAACGGTGATCTCAGCCTAAGAGAACACGGTGCAAAAAACCCGGTTCGTCTTAGAATCAGTTCAATAAAGGAATTATATTTCTATTACTTACAAGCCCAAGAACCCGCCCAGAAATTAAATAGAAATCCGTGTAAGAATCCAGTCTGAGCTCATTGCAAAACCTTTTCTTGTTTTCTCTTTTTTTCTGTTCTTTCTTTCTTTCTTTTTTATTTATTTGCTGAGCTACTTTACCATACACTGCGAGGGTCATATTGAAGGGAGAGCGATTGGTGTGAACTAGCTGTGAAATCTACACCCTACGTGCACATTTACACAGACCCTTCTTTAGGGACGCATGGAACTCTTCCGAGCGAGTCAGTCGCTTCATCGAAGTGATTTTCGATTGGTACAATCACTAGCTCCTCTCATGTGGTCAAAGTCTCCGATTGTGTTAGAGTAAAAGCTGGCATATTAACGGACACTTTCGTTGTTTACTTACACATTGTTGCCACTCGTGCTGTTTTATAGTTTCGATATTCTATAAAATCATACTGACAGCATAATATAATTACAAATATTATATATGGCATCTGTCGCCTAGTGACTAGTATAGTGGTTAGGCTACCGGACCCGTAATTATGAGATTGCGGTTCGAGGGTTCGAGCATCAGCTGAGCCCGACGTTGTGTCCTTATGAAAGACACTATACACGAATTTCCCGTTTGGCCCGGTCCTTTCGGAGATGGACGTTGAACTGTATATATTATAAAAGACACCGGCATTTTGGTTCCTCTGCGTTTTATTTGAGAGACAGTTCACTATCACTTCATAAGGAAGAAAAAAAGAAAGAAATATGATTATGAAACAATATTGATATAACATTCGTGTTCTGCGCACAAAAAACGGTTGTTCTCGGACGAGATTCTAAAATTAGGCTTGCTTAACTTGTCAGTCGTCGGAGTTTTTACTCTCACGGCCAACAAGGGGGTCATATCGCCCTGAAAAAGATTGTTATCTTTCAGAGAAACGTAACCTAACCCACTTTTAGATGAAATTCCATTAACCTCAATCTCAAGCCATTTAAACATTATGTCTGCGTTTCTCCAATCCTCCCTGCCGCACAGAAAAGAGTAAAAAAGGAACAATAAAAAATAATTAAAATGTCATCTTATCTTTTCCAAAATTGAACTTTGTGAATGAAGATAATACAATTTATTTATTCAGCATTTTGTACGAAATCAATTCCCGAAATTGGCCTCGGGACCGGTTGCGAACGACGATAGCGATAACTTGTAAGCACACAAGTTAGTCTGCTTTGACTATGAAAGTTAATTTTTACGAATAAATAAATAAAAATTCCCGAAATTGTACCTCACGCTAATTCATAAAAATATAAAAGTGAAAATGTTAATACAGTGTTGAGTTGATCTTTGGTACATGGTTAATTATGCTGATCTTTTTCTTGAGTCCTAACACCTCTTTTTCTTTACAGACCCCAACAGTTAAGTTGAACTTTGGATGAGTTGATCTTTTTTTCACACCCCCTCCCCCACCCCCGACGACGTCGGCTCATCCGTAGTCGACTGTGTTTTGTTCATTTTATTTTTGGTGGAAATTTTCTTTCTATGGCTCCTGGGGAAAACTAGGGAAATTAAATTGCTTTTGTAGGCGAAAAATTAATTAAATATTGCTGTTTGTTGTTTTTGCTGTTGTTATGTTGTAAATTATCGTGATGATGATGATGATGATGATGACGACGACGACGACGACGACGATGATGATGATGATGATGATGATGATGATGATGATGATGATGATGATGATTCCGTCTTTTTTTCCCTTCAGATTTGGTTCACCCAACGCACAGATAGCAACGAAGTCACCAGAAGTAAGACAACAAACGAAACTGAAAGCGACCATATTATTCTACATGCCAGTGCAGATATTACCGACATCAGATCGGGTCATTTATCTAACCATTTTAATACAACCAGACCACGAAATATGAGGAGAACGGGTAAAGTGCAGTATGGAACGTTCAGAAGTAAGCTTACTTCTGCAGTAAAACACAAAAGCAGCAATTTATCTAGTGAAATAACTGAGCTGGTAAACGCAGAAGAAAGACCAGCCATAAATGATGATGACTCTGTCAACGGAAATTACTTTAGGCTTGAGCCTGAGACAAATCTGTGCAGAGATAGACAGTACTTCCTCCAGCCTAGAGACTTTCGTGTGTCTTCTTGTTCCATGTGTTTAGTGTATCTTTTCCCCTCCACACATGGCTTTCAACTCGCCATGACAAACAAAACTGCCTTCTTACTGAGGATCCACCACGCACAGTACAGCACACAATCGCAGTCAGACGGCCATGGCTACACGACAACGACAAGGTCAGCGACAACAAAAACGGATGGTGGATTCGGATCAGAAAAAGACAGCAGTGAATCTAAAAAAAGAGTAGCATCTGTGTTGATTGGCAGTGACAACGATATCCACCATGAAGTCACAAGTCGATCATCCAACCCCGAAAGTGTGTACATTTCTGAAATCTTCCCAGATGTCGAGGATAACACAAGTACAGAGGTAAATCTGCTTTGTGGCTGCTTTTTGTTTTCTCTTCGTTTTAAGTAGATATGTTTTTCTAATTGCGATATTATCCCAGTTATTGGCAAAACCCAGCAGAACCTGCATTAACGGAAATCTGCCTTAACGGAAACCTGTGTAATACGGAAACCTGTCGTAATGGAATCCCCTCCCTCCTCCCACCCCCGATACATTCCTCCATCATGACATCTATCAAACGGAAAGCTGTCTAACGCGGAAACGGAAAGAGAAATTCCTTCTCTTCGGAGGGTGTTTACCTGTCTTAGACGGAAAATACTAGGCCCACTCAGCCATGATTTGAAACAAAACTACCAAGTTTGGCTCCATCGGTTCTAACTTTTACACCACGCCACCAGACAAGGTAGGTGTCACCCATTCACGTGAGTCCTTATTGGTGCAGACGGTCTGGATGTTGTGGGTAAGAAATATCACCAGTCTGTGAAAGTACTCTGGTGGCGCTCCAGCACTGAAACTTTCATGGGTTGCCTAGCCTGAGGCCAGAGATGTGAAACTAGTTTGACCAATGCCTGCCGCTCTGATCGTACGGCCAGCCGAGAAAAGATTTCCTCGAATCGCTGTTAAATCCTATAGGGGTGAGATCGGTTGACTGTGCTTATTACACCGATTGGTGGGGCTAAGGGTGGAAGCAAAGGAGATATTCAAATGTTTCTGTTTTTAATAGGTCAAACAGTGGTCCTATGAAATGCAAGCACTGGTGGCAAAGGATAAGTAGGACTGATGCACGCCACTATCTGAGAGGTTAGGATAGCACTTGAGAGGTGTGAAATTTTGGCCACTGCCTGCCGACCAGACTAGCGACCTTTGGTCCCATCGGCTGGTTTTCTGAAACTCCCCTCTATTTCTCCCTAAATTCCTCTGTCTAAGACGGAAAATATCTAAGACGAAATTTTTTTCTGACTCCCTTGCGATTCCGTCTTACAAAGGTTGAACTGTACTTTAGATTGTTGTCACGCTTATCGAAGCATGCTGCTTCTTCGCCTTGGCTGTAACAGGAACACTGTGAAGTTATTACGACTTAGCATTAATTAATCTGAAATCCACCAAAAACTCAAAACGTCCTTTTACTTTTACATTTGTTCATGTCTTTGTCCCTCACGAGCAATATTTCTGCTCACGTGTGGGCTACTCGTCCGACTTCAATCAGTTTGAGTGTTGGTCTCTCCAAGTCTCTCCGTTCATATTATATTATTATATTTATGTCAGTCCGTTTGTATACCTGTGTACCTGTCTGTCTACCCCTTTCTGCCCTCGTCCATGTCTGACTATTTCTCTCTCTCTCTCTCTCTCTCTCTCTCTCTCTCTCTCTCTCTCTCTCCCGATCCTCTAGTTTTGAACATCAACACGTTTGATGTTGTCTCTATCGTCTTTCTTGTTTAAAACATAAGCACGCGCAAGTTAGCTCGATGTGTTCTTGCTGTATTTGAAACCCCTTTGAACTTGAACTAGGAAGTATGTGAAGCACTCTCCAAGCCCCAGTGCCACAGGTGGATAAGATGCTGCAATGCTGCCCGTGATTGTTGCCACGACCAAATGTCCCGCAGACACACAGAGGGAACTTTCTCTGGACACCAGAACAGGACAACACACTGTCCACAGACTTGGGATGGCTACTCCTGTGTAAATGCGACCCTGGCAGGTCAAGTTGCCTCCGTCGGTTGTCCAGATTTTATAGCGGACAACCATTTGAACGTTGGGGGTAAGTGAGACCGTTCTTGAACTCATAGAATAAGGCTCCCCTGGGTCACCGCAATACTCGGTTGCTTATACAGGGTGCCCATTGGGGGATCGGTTCTGATCGCTCGCCAGATTGAGGCTGCAAAGCAGCTGTCGTGGCACAAGCCGATCGCGCCCGTTTGTTTTCAGGCGACGAGTGGGGCGATCGCCCCCCGACCCGACGTCGACTTGTGCCACGATAGCCGCTTTGCGCCCTCAATCTGGCAAGCAAACCGCCCCGACCAGACCCGATCCCCCTCAGCTAATATCTATCTTTCCTTAAACTGTGTGTTTGCTGCTTTGATCATCTATTTCTACTCAGTTTGGTATTTATATTATGCAGATAGGCAAAGAGCGGAATAAAAGGGAAGTTGGGATGCTGAAAACATGGATGACAACTTAGGCTACGTACGAAGTTGGAATTGCCTTCTAAACATAATGTATACTAACATTTAAGTCGAAAGACTGAGTGGGGAAAGTGATATTTTTAATTTTTTTTATTTGAGGGGGGGGGGGGGGGGGTGAAAACGTTGTTTTTGCATTGTGTTTACCCTTACTGGGATTCAGATTTTATTTGACGAGCAAACATGGGACAGCGACGGTGGCCAACACAGAATTAACAAGACAGTCCAAGATAACTTGTGTAAAACTGTAGGAATCTGCGGAAAGTTAATTTAAAAAAGAAATGTCACTGCCCATATATTCAAGTAAAGGGTTCCTTTGAAATGACAATGACCCTTAGATGCCAAACTGGTATATGTAGTGGACTTCAGCTGACTTACTTTTTGGATTGTTCGACTTCTCAAACTAATCTAATCAAACATCAAACTGTTATGAAAAAACTGAACTTGTCTATGATGAATCTTATTAGTGATCTGTTTTGAAAGTCGCTGATTACTTCTTTGTTCATTATATTTTCATAGCATTTTTGTGTGTGTGTGAGTGTGTGTGTGTGTGTGTGTGTGTGTGTGTGTGTGTGTGTGTGTGTGTGTGTGTGTGTGTGTGTGTGTGTGTAAGTGTTACTAATAGTAGTTCCTTTTTCCCTGACAGCTCGAGCTACGCGGACGTGTCTGGACTCCGGCCAGTGGTGGAAGCACCCTCAACACCGACTTGAGTGGACAGACTACTCGTCCTGTATTTCTTATAACGTTGATGTGAGCATGGGCCTAATTCAAATGGTTAAATGGAGTTGGGATGAAAAACTTTTTGTATTAGGAGCATTAGAAAAAACTAGAACGCTGTCTAACAAATTCTAATGCTTTCATGTGTCCTGCGGGTGTATTTGAGGGTATATTTGATTTCACATTAAAGAGATACCGATGTTTGGGTACAATTGATATCATCCTTTTTTTCCATTTATACTCATCTATGGGAGAGGGCTCGGAGTGGATATTGAAGTGCCTGCCAGTACACTATTAATTTCTTCCAAGAAAAACAATTACTGGACGCATGTGTTTTAAAACGCTTTGCTCTTATTTAAACGGTTTACCTATTTAAGATCCTGTACCTTTTTTTCTGAATGCGTAATTTCTGTTGTAAACAATGTACATATTTGAATAAAAAATATAATCGCTTTGGCTTCGAGAGTCGTGCCATTACTGAACCAGTAAACCAATGTTTGAAAAAAAAGAGATAAAATGACTTGGAATCACAGCTTGGACATGGGCCTAGTTAACCTTCACTGGCACGCCCGAGACTTGAGTGATGGAACAGAGCAAAATTGCATTCTTAAATTAAAAAAATAAAAATCCCAGCCTATAGGAATATATCCTACATTGTTAGCTTTAGTAAGAGATTTACAGCAATTGCAACAAAAATATGTCATAACAGGCCGGTGGGTGTCGAAGGTTAAAGGTGTTACTAGAAAGTAACATTCAAAAGAAAAAAAAGGTGGAGAGACAAGGACAAAAGCTATTTAATAGGAAAGAAGAAATAAACTATACCAGATAGTCAGATAGAGCGCGCCAACCACCTGCGAGTACAAATTCAATGCAGGCTCCTTTTTGAATGATATATTGATACGTTTGGTGATGTCGCTTTCCTTTCTCATCTGATAGCCCAATAACGGCAAACACTCTCGATCCCACAAACCAAGCATCAGTGAGCTGATCTCGCGGAGACAACCTTATTAGTGTTTGCAAAACTCTGCCCTGCACATTCTAAAATTCTCTTTTATTTCCCCCCAAACACTCGTATTTGGTCAAGAAAAACTAATTACCTGCCTTAAGTGGTTTTGAAAATGATATTTAAATGCACTTAATGCATAAGTAAGTTCAGGAAGTGGCAAGCATGCCAGACGCTTACATTGGGGCCTACTTTAGCGTAGAATGTCTTTTATCAATAAGTGATTATAGCTATGTCCTAAAAAGTAATCAATTCGAATTTTAAGCTATTGTGATTGCACGTGGTATATGTAAATGAACAATACCATAAACTACACACATTTGTTTTGTTTTCGTAATTTTAGGAAATCTACCAGGTCTTAAAGTTTTGCTAATGATAATTGTAAACGTTTTATGTCCTTTGAGGGAACAGCAGTGACAGTACCAACAACCTATATGGGTTAGTAGGCTGGAATGTGATGACTGGGAGTGTATGAAATATAGTTGGGAAGGGGGTATATGAGACAAAATAATATAGATCTATACACCCCCCCCCTCTAATTTTTAAAGAATTGCCAATAAATTCAAATATATTTTTAAATAAAGTTTTGTTTAAACGTTGTTGGTAAACATCGAGATTCTTGTAACGCAGTAATTTGCTTTTTAAAATTCTACTCAGAGTCCAACCAGGCAGTGAAGGGGACAAGCCAGTAGCCAGTGTAGTTCAAAATAAACTCATAACACTCTTTATTTTACGCACATTAAATAATAATGCAATAGTTTCACAACTATGATTGTAGTGCGGTCAAAAATTCGTCGCGCAATTTATTGTCAAATATTTCCGAAACTATCGAACATAATTTCCAGCATTCGCACATTGACTTGTGTCAATTTGTCTTACGGATCAATGTTTTTGTAAACACCTGTTGGCTGTATTTTAGAAAATACCTTAATAGATCAGTGGCGAAGCGTCTATATAATCAAATAATCACTGCTTCCCTTCCTAATTTTGAAACGTTGTAGCAGTCAAATTCATCCATAAACGTAAACCTTATAAATTACATGTAAAAAGACGTTTGTAATCAACAATGAACAGTATGCCTAACATTCAAAACGATTTTACTGCCACAGAAATAGCCTGCTCACCCTTCCAGGGCCACTCCGTAAGCAGTCACAAGCTTTGATTAAGTAAGCTTAAAGTGAGGCTGGAAGAGTCTACCAATAGAGTTGAAGGGAATATGTGCATAGCAGTCAAAACAGTTTCATTGCCACATATACCCTGTTCACCCCTTTTGGGCAACAATTATAATCAGTCCCAAGCCCTGATTATTTAAGTGAACTATTGCACTGGTCGAGTCTACCTTACAGATGTGAGGGGAACCTAATCCTAATAATCTCTTTACTACTGCGAGAGCTTTTTATTCCCTCGATTTTTTTACCGTCCTATTATCAGATCGTGACCTCGATTATGACACCAGCTCCTGGCCTCGAAAAGCTAGACAAAAACAGCCAAATTGAAATTTAAAAAAATGATAATTGTCATGTTCTACCAAAGAGTTAGACTCACTGGTAGATCTATAACATATAATAGATCTAGTACTGACATTTCTGCTTCCTTGCTTTGGGTTTGTGTATTCACTTTTAAAGTTAAATTTAATTTTTAGTAGGAATTGATATTTAATGAGATACTTCCCCTATTATTTGGCGGTTGAATTCCGGATTTGTTTTCATTCACACAACTTATTAAGAGTCGCCGCCTCGAGAAAGATTCTTGTGTGATATCTCCAGGCCATAATATCTGGTCCCGTTTCACTCTGATTGCCCTGTCAAACAAGTCAGCCTTCGCCCCTGTAATAGATACTAAGTAAAAATCCAAGCGGGTGGTTTCTACAGATTTTAAAAATTACATCTGTGGCAATATCGCTTACAAAAGCAAGTTTGTCATGCTTTTCTAATCGCTACATAAGGCTTATTGAATGCACGTTCTGAGAACCTTTAGTGCAAAAAATATGTTCACTATAAAATTAGATTCTTGTAACAAGTTTTGCCATTAGAAAATGTCTGTGGTGAGCTGTGACGTAGGCCATATGCGTATGCGAAATGTGTTTGAGAAGCGGGAAGTGCTGTGAACAATCCCATTTTCCGAGTGAAGGAGATTTGTAGTATTTTGTATAAATTTATGAAGAAAAGTTTTTAAATCTAGCCTCAATTGTTGTGAAAAACTATGATTAAGTTAAGACAAATTGATACAAATTGCTGTGCAAAGCATGGGTGACATTGATTCAACCGTTAAAGAGTTATTTGAGGATAAGTACTAGTTGCGCCACTAATTTTTGACGCACTGTAATTGATTAAGTTGAAGTAAAAGTATCTTCACGTACTCTCCAACAGTCCCTGGAAGCTGAACAGATAGTGTCTATCGTGTGCAACGTCATCAGTTTGGTCCTTCTGAGTCCGGCAATTTTGGTATTCCTATGCATCAGGTAATTACTGTTTAACTCCATGGAAAGCTATTCCACCTTGTCAGCAAACAAGTTTGTCATCTAATTTTGCAACAGAACAAACTTCCCACAACTCCTTTCCTATGTAATATATTTGCATAAACAAATAGACACCAAATTGAGTAGAAATAAATACTCCATGCAGTAACCATACAGTTTGGTGATAGATAACTAGGATTTCCTGGGGCTCTGTAGATCTTTTGTTATTTCAGTAAACAACTGATCGTTTGTGTGCCAGCAGAACTTGCGCGCCGTATACCAAGAGTTAAAGCTGTGAGAATCACGAGGGCACAACGGCCTTGCAACTGCACAAGGTCACATGAGCGCGCTGGACACACATTGTCAGTTTGGTAGGAACTTATTTTGAATTTTGCCTGGGTGGCAGCTGAAGCCTTCTCTTATCGATTTTGGAACACTAAGGGATCTTTAACGCGCACAACTTGCAAACGGGACCTCCGAGGTTTTTTGCCCTTTTCCGAGAAAGCTAGGCATTAGATATTACATACCCTAAGATCAGGGATGCGGCTAAAAGACAGCAATAAGAAGGAGTTATAGAGTAACAGAAAGAGCCAGGGGACCAAAGGAGGGGGCAAGGGGGGAACGGGGTGGGGGCAGAAAGTGGAGACCAAATGCAGACGACAGAACATGGTTAGGAGTTAGGAGTAGGAAAACAGGTGAAAGGAGAACATTTTAGAGAGAAGAACATTTTCGTCGCTATGAGGTTTCGAACTCAACCCATGACCTTAA
>NW_004797295.1:1583619-1586706 GCF_000002075.1 Aplysia californica | reverse complement strand
CCCCACCCCTCATCCCTTTTTTGGTTGTGTATAAGAAAAAGATTCATTTTGATGCGTTTCCTGTTTTACTGTTTCTTTTCAGGGGGCGCTGGTGAGCCTCATTTTCTGCTTCTTTAACACAGAGGTAACTTCATTTGCTAACCCAAACTTTACTATTCACTCAACCGTTGAATTCAAATTATGTTCCCCTCCTCGATGAGGGTACAAATATTACTCTTGTTGCCATTCATCATCGATTGCAAAAACATAATTTAACTTTGTTGAGAAGGGATTTGAATTTTCTATTTTAATTTGTTCCTTAGATCTTGCTGTTGAAGATGCTTTTTTTTCTTCTGGTGCTGATTTTTTAAAAGTTCAAAATCAGAAGAATTGAATGAAGTATTTTCTGTGCAAATAGAGTAGGCCTACAATTGTATTCGGGCTATGAACGTTAGGAAAAGCACTGAAATACGATAGATCTAGTCACCTGAATCTTTTCAGAGTTAGCTACTTTGTTCCTAATATTGTTTATTTTATTGACATCAGATCTATTTCTTGATGGAAGGCACGTACTACCCTTAGGCCTATAATTCATTTGGGCATGCGCACGTGTCATCCTACTGCCAGTAAAACAAACTTGTGTTTTGTTTTATTTTGTTTTTAGATCCTAACATTGATTTACGCATTAATGCCTTGTTCTCTTCTAAGTGAAAGAACGGAAACCAGTTTTTTATTTTTACTTAAAAAGGCTGAAATCGTTCAAAATATTGATTTTCTATGCTATCGAAAGCGTCGCGACCAGATAAAATTGTGGAATACGCACAATGGTTTCTGTTCCACATATCTACTCAACACGGGATGATATCTCAGATTGGGACTTTCTGTTTGTTTGTTGTTGTTTTTTTAGGGGGGGGGGGGCTTGCCTTCACTGTACCCGTGTCTGCTGATTGTCCTGAACAACCATCTCCGCCCCCTGTAAGGAAAAGGACTTAACACACGAGAACAGTCACCATGGGGGGGGGGTTAAAATCTAAATGTGTAAAATTGAATGAATACTTTGGCCCTTACAATAGTATAGAAAAGGACATTTTTGTTCAGAAGTTTATGAAAAAAACCCACGATATCTTTAGTCTGCTTCGTTATCTTCTCTTTGTCCTTTCCATCACTGTAAATGTTTTACATCAGTACAGTTTATATCATTTAGGATATGGGCTGCTCTGACACTCTTTGGGGTGGCAAAACAGAGAGACTGAAATACATGGCGAAATTACGTTCTCAAACAGGAATAGTGCTTATTGTATTTTTTGTTGAGAGTACCTAAACGATTTCACTACAAATACCATTGGCTGTCTGTGTACTGTGTTGTTTGTGTACATTACATTACTGAGTCATTATCACAATACCCAATTTAACAACAAGCACAACAACCACGCCACCGCCAGCATAGTAATGATAATAATAACAATATCATTATTAACGATGGTAATGAAGGTGATGATGGTGATGATTGAAAGTGATTGGTGATGAGGATGAAGTTGACAACGACGACGACGACGACGACGATGATGATGATGATGATAATGATGATGATGATGAGGATGATGATGATGATGATGATGATGATGATGATGATGATGATGATGATGATGATGGTGAGGATGAAAATGACTGCAGCAACAACAAAGAAACATATGGTAGTACAATGTACATGAAAAACAGCTGCAGCATTTAAACACAAGAAACTATGCTGCTTTGAAGTGTACCTCAGATGACACGTAGTTTCCACGAATGGCAATGTTCTCTGTTTTTATGTCCACAGATCATGTTGGCTTACATCAGCGGGTGGACTAGAATGGATTGTGGACGGGCCAACGATAGCTTGCATCGCTGTATGTCCGTTTTCTTTGTGCGTGTTTTTTGTGTTGTTTTTGAACATCTTTTATGGGGACAGGACTCATTTTGCTAATTACCGTATTTATTGTTTTAAAATCTCAAAAGAAGTTGACTAATTTTTAATTTTGGAGAGGGCATTTCTTGGCAGCCCTAAGGTGTTTTCATATGACCAAGTTCTTTATATCAAATATAAATCTATGTTCACGTGGTTTTAAGATACGTGGTGTATCGCTTGTTTTTGTTCTTCTTCGTCAATCTTTTCTCACGTGAAACCCAAAATACACCCCAGTGCACTCAAGGATCTGATCTGCTGTTTCTCTACAGGTGAATGTATTGTTTCTTGGCACGATACTCAGGGCACTTTTAGTACAGCTGAAGACTCACCCGAACGGAGGTCATTTCAGGTAGGAGTGATGATGTTTGCTGTTGTTGGCCATGGACTAGTGAGCAGGGCTAGTGTTAGTGCCACAGTAAAGTCTTGGCCTTACAATTCCGAAAAGAACAATTAGGGATCTGTATATAATACAATTCATAAATCAACCAACAACATACGCACATTAACATTTACTTAGACTTTCTTCAGCCTGTGCATGTGAGCTGCAGACCAGCTTACCTCGGATCTGGCCTTACTGGTCAACTGGTATTTTATTCTAAAAATAATTTCAGACTCAAGAAGATTATATTAAAACCGTGTTGTTGTTGTTGTTATTGTTGTTGTTGTTGTTGTTGTTGTTGTTGTTGTTGTTGTTGTTGTTGTTCTTCTTCTTCTTCTTCTTCTTCTTCTTCTTCTTCTTCTTCTTCTTCTTCTTCAGAGCAAAGCAAAAGACTTCAGTTCGATTCCCTAGTGGGGAAGTGATTCTGTTAACATTTCTTTGGTGTCCCCATGACTATGACATCACCCAAAGCAAAGGCCATTATTCTCTTTTCTCACAGACGAGCCTTGCGCGCCATGGTCATCCTGGTCCCCCTGTTGGGTCTACAGCAGTTCTGTATCCTGTACCGACCTAGCAGCTCGAGTCCAGGCTACGTTGTCTACGGTATCTTCAGCGCCGTCGTTGTTGGCTCTCAGGTAGGCTACATTGTACAGGCACCATCGTTCAGGCTAATTGTTCCCTGCATTTCTTCCTGCATATCCATGCGAAAATGCACAATAACCTGGTCTTTGTAGGATGTGTGTGTGTGTGTGTGTGTGTGTGTGTGTGTGTGTGTGTGTCT
>NW_004797295.1:1572554-1583519 GCF_000002075.1 Aplysia californica | reverse complement strand
GGTTCTGGGAGGGGTACTGTGAGGGATATTGTGAGAGAGAGAGAGAGAGAGAGAGGGGGGGTGGTGGTGCTAGAGACATTCACGAACTTTCAAAGTGCTACATGTTAACTGGAGCTATGGTAGCATAATATGGACATTAAGTAGATACAACTGTAAACCCATAGTTCACTGAGACATTCTATGGGAAGTTGCATAAGCATATGAAGTACACAGCCTATATATGCATATGTGTAGAACATGCCCAGGATTACGTGTGTTTGTGTAGGTACATGTAGTAGGTTGGCCTATACCTCAGCGGACACCTATGTAGTGGTAACTCGTTACTTTTCAAAGGCCAGATACACCTTTGAAACGTTCCTGAGAAAAACAAAAAGACAAAAACAAAGCAGAAAAAGATCCCCATAGAGCTATAAACTTTTCTGTAAAGCAAACTCTTCGTTAGTACTCTTGTTTGTTCAAATACAAACATAGGGAATCCTAAAACGATCTATAAGGTTTTTCTTTGCTAGCAATGTGGTTGATTTACCACCGTGAGCGAAAGGCAGAGTTTATATATGTGGAAAGGAAAATGTGAGGAAAACTTAGTTTAATGATATAAAAAAAGAACATTTTTGCGTGCTTCGAGCTTGATAAAAACACGTATACACCCAACAATTTCATACCCATGGTATTGCCATACTCAATGTGTCTTCCTTTGTTTTGGCCCTTTTGAACGTTGTGTTTATGATTTTCTGCCAGTTTTAGCCTTAAAAGTAGAAAAACTCGGAAACAAGGAGTTGCTCGGTTCCATATTCGGGAAAAATTTAAGGAGTTTCCGTGTTAAATATTTATCCGCCGATGTTGGTGACTAAACACAACCACATTTTCCATCTAAACGTGATGACAATTATTGCCCACGTTTGCTTGTGTGTGTGTATTTTTTAAATGGTTATTTCTATTTGACTTAATTTTTCCGCTTTTTTTCTGATATTTGGCTGGCATTCGGATGTCGTTGCAGGACCCACTACCCTTCAAATAGAACGAACTGCCTCAGAAATCTCACTAACATGTTAGGGGAGAAAAAAAGCTAATTATAAAGTGCTATGGTTCTTCCTCTGCAAGTTTCCAGATATGAGCTCACTGTAATTTGTCATCATCCGGTTGCCAGGAAGTCTCTATCCCTACAGGCAGACGCAAGTGTCGATAAAAATCCTTATTGACAGGCCGTGTCAGCTGCCCTTGCTTGATGTTGATAAGGGGAACCCAGACTCAAGAGAAACGCGAGGAAAGAAGGCCTCAGTACAAATAAATTCAAAACACGAATCTCACAAAGTTTCCATGTTTGAATTAATTATTGATCACTTAAACTTTCTATTTTTCATGGTTTTTTCTTGTTTGTTTGTTGTTGTCTGTGTTGGACTTACCTCACAGTCGGACGTGACAACTTGACAAGTGACAGATACCAGCACTTGTCATTGGTGGGAAAACCATATAGAGCAAATACAAGTGTACTATAGGAAGTAGGAAACCGTTTTAACGGTCATACAAAAAGCAAACAGTTTCAGATTTTATTTCCAAAAATAAAGTAAAGTGCGAGCACTTAAAAAAAATAACTGGCTCAATGCCGAAAGTGTTACAGTTTGTTCGATAACTGCAGTCGTTTTAGACCACTGTCAGTACTGTTCTGGGAAGGTTCTTGGCATCTCACTTAAAGAACATGGGTTCGATTCCCATACGAAGAGGATACTTCATGCCGTCGTCTTTCTGCTGCAGCCACATAGCCCGCCTTGGCCATGCCAGGTACAGTGAGAAATCGGACCAGTCCGCCTCTTAGGTTACCTTATGAAGTTGACTCTGACATAAAACCTTTGCCTTTAATAAGCAAAGAATTCCCCACCCACAAAAAAGATTCCACATTTTAAAAAATCGAACAATTTAATGAAACAAAAACATTTTTCTAAAATTATGTCAAGAAAATGTATTTCATTTGATTCAGGGGTACATGTAGTTTATCTTATCACTCATGCGACAAGAAATCGCTGAGGTCGCGATATATATTATATGGGCATGTATATGTATCAGCGTATATGTAGATATATATTTATATATTTATAAATATCGCTGTGGGTCCGTTAATCTCAACAAAGATAATTAAAGCACCTAAAAATGTCAAGGACGAATAGACAATTGCATAATAGTATATCACTCCTAAAACTCATAAAGCCTAGAACAGGGAAATGTGGAAAAATCTAAATCTAGTTAAATTAGACATAGATGCCCCAGAATCCGATTCCATAACAATAATATCTAGTGATACATAAGATATTCTTGTCTGTATGCAGCAGCTGGCCAGCTAATGGTTTGATATGGTCAGTATTATGATTAATCATATAATGATCTTTCAGCCAAGAACATAACAAGGAATCATACCCTTATTGGGATTTTCGAAAACCCAAAGATTGCATAAAAGCGATATATCTCAATAATGGCTGATAGTTGTCTCATTTTTTTCCCGTTTTTTCGGGGGGGGGGGGGGGGGGGGGGGGTCTTTTTGAAAAATAAGTCAAGAGAAGCCGCTCTTGATAAATGCTTGCTCCCTTTCTGTATTCACAGAGTAAAGAATGGCCCGCGGCTGACTGTCACGTCCCATTTTCCTATTATCTCAACGTGATCCCGACCAAATGTCAAGATGTTATAGTTCCCTATTTCAAACATGTTTGTTTGACCATAAGACAATCGATGAAATGCCAATAAATAATCCACCTTTGTGGCCTTGTGATAAAGAAGTGCAGATTGTTGATAAGGTTGTTGGCTTTGCCCCATTGGCTCTATTGACGTTATTAACCGTTTTTGAGGCTGGGAGGTTTGCCCCCAAGGAGTGTGCTCACCTCGGGAGGGGCTCTCACCGTGAGTGTCTGCGCGTGCGGAGGAAACACAAGAACGTTGTCTACAGACACGACTCGGTGTCGGTCGGCTTGACGGTTTACCGCGATGTTTCTGTTCTCATCGACAGTCTATCTCCGGACCAGTCTAAAAATAGTTCCACTTGGCGGTCTGCTAGCCAACTATAGTGTGGTCAAAAATTAATGGCGCAACTTATCCTCAAATATCTCTTTAACAGGTGAACTAATGCCTCCCATACTTTCACAGCAGTTTATATCAATTTGTCTTAACTTAATCATATTTTTCCACAACAATTGAGGCTAGATTTTAAAAAAACATTCTTCTTAATTTTATAGAAAATACTATAAATATCCGTCACACGGAAAATGGGATTGTTCACAGCACTTCCCGCTTCTCACACACATTTTTTATATACGCATATGGCCTACGTCAAAGCTCATCAATGACACTTTCTGGTGGCAAAAATTGATACAATAATTATTTTTTTTATAGTTCAATAAGCATAATGTCGCGATAAGAAAAAAAAATGACGGACTAGCTTTTAAAAGCGATATCGCCCCAGCTGTAACTGTAATCCTTTTTTAAAAAACGGTAGAAACCATCCACTTTACTTTTTTTTTAAAAATAGTATTAATATTATTTATTAAGCGATTTTTTAAGAATACGGCCAGCAGGTGTTGACAAAAATACCTATCTGTTAAGACAATTTGATACAAGTCTTTGTGTAAAAGCTGGAAAGTCTAGGTTCGATATTTTATGAAATATTTGACAATAAGTTGCGCCATGAAGTTTTGACCGCACTATAGCAGGGGTAGGATTGAGGTAGGATTGGGAGTAGGGGTAGGGTGAGGGTGAGAGTTAGTTTAGGGCTAGGGCAAGGGTTGGGGTTAGGGTTTAATGTTAGGGTTAGGATTGGGGGAAGGTAGAGGGGTATGGGGTTAAGGTTAGATTAGAGTTAGGGTTAGGTTAGGGTTAGGTTAGGACGTGGGTTAGGGTTAGGGTTAGGTTAAGGCGAGGATTAGGGTTAGTGTCAGATTAGGGCGAGGGTTAGGATTGGGGTTAACATTAGGGTTAGGGTAAGGGTTAGGATTAAGGATAGTATTTGGGTCCTTACTGCCGCCTTTTGTTCATTTGACACAGCACAGATAGACTATGGTCAATCAGGCGGGACTTTCAGTCGTTAAATTGACTGGCATCCACCATGCTGTGTTCCATAACTCTGTACAATAGGCCCATTCTGTTATTTGTAGTAAGAGTTGTTTTCATGTAAGCCAATGAGCTTTTGGAAAAGGCCAAATGATAATTTTACTCCCACAGTCAGCCAATCACGGTATGTGATCTTTCTATACAAGCTTTTCCCCCTAGAGACTATTATGTGCACGGTCTTAAAACTGAGCAAAATAAATCAATTTCTCGAAAATAGCTTTGTCCTGCCATTTTGAACTCTTCGCTATTGGGAAGAGAATTTAATGTCGTCGGTCCTGAGAACTATACGAACAAGAGGAGAGATGGAGAGGAAAAAAACCCTGAACAATTATAGCATATCCTCTTCTCCTTGGAGAGATCAAAGGCTTTGTATCAGTTTTCTTTTTGGGTAATTTTGTGTTGCTAATTATTACTTCAAAGGATGCGGTAGATGCTTGGTACCCCAAGTGTGGTTTGAAAAAAAAATTAATTCAGAGGATCTGATGTTTTATATTATAGTCAGGCCACTTAGGACTTGAACAATGGAATCTACTGCTTACAACTGCTGATTCGCGAGCGTTGTGAACAATCAAAGAAAAATTGCCAATATCTGAATGAGCATTGCAGCGACAGGATGAAACCCCCAAGCTCTCGCGACCTTGATAACTACTTGTGCCACTGAAAAACAAGAGAGAGGTGGGTGTGGTTCTACACAGACCAATCAGCCGCCTCTCTTGGCGCTCGCCAGTGGAAACTCCCACGAGACCGAAAACGAGCCGCGTATTCTTCATTCAGTCTGATATTTTAGCTTTAGAGAATTACACGGAATGACATTGATAACTCAGGCGGAAAAGCTCTGCTGGAGTTTATTAAAAAAAAAGAATAGGCCTATCAGGAATGCTTCTGGTCATTTGAGATACATGTTAAAAAAAGGGTTGGTATTTATTCGGAGAAGCGCTGCAGTGTTTACTAGACTGTGACAGAACGTACAACTTTATCTGAAAGGATTCAGTCAAAGCGCTTGTGATTTCTCGAGATTGAAATTTAAAAAATCATTAAATTAAGATAAAGTAGATCCCTGTCTCCACTATCCGTATCTGTTAAGAATTTGAAAAAAAAAAACAAAAAAAAAAACACACACATTAAATAAACAACCAAATAAAAAAGAACCCAGAAAAAACTTACACAGCAACAAAAACACAAACACAAAAGAAGGTACAAAAATTGCCACCGCTGTTACCCAAAGAAGTCAACTGAGCAGCGCCCCCCCCCCCCCCCTCCTAGACTCCAAAAGACGAAGAAATCCAAATATCGTGTGACCAACATCTCTGTGAACTGAATCCTCTTCGACTTGAAGAATTAGATCAAATTTTAGTAAAAAGTCACGTGTGGGTGGTAATCTTGAAAATGACTTAAAATTTTCGTTATCGGAACGTTATGAAATCGGAAAAAGACTTGCTTTTTCTTTGGTGAATTGTAACACTGACATGGTCAAAGTTGCTTTATGATATTAATAGGCTTCTACGCAATATGTTCCTTATGCTCACAAGATACTCTAAATTTTGTTCTTATTGTACTGTGCTCTTGACTCAGACCCTCCGTGGCTGTGTAAAATGGTGTGTTGAATTCTCATCGAGTTTCTCCTGTCTTTATAAACTATTTCCGTTGCGTTAACTTTGTAAAAAATCTAAGCATTATCAGCAAGAACCTGGACCCGATAGATAAATAGACTTCACGCAGCAAAAAACTTTGTCAAACATTTACCCATGTCACGTCACTGACGTCCAACTTTAAAATAGAAGTCCGCCTATCGACCTGTACTTTAAGAAGGCGGAGAAATTATGTTTTTACTGACGATCCTTTAACATAAATATGCTCAACTCAACGAGCGCCGTACCTTCTGTGCGGAAAGACATGTCGTCTTTGGACGTGGCCTATGTGACCGTGACCTTCGTGACATCAGCCATGTCCATCTTGGGCGGCCTTGTGGTGCTCTGGGTTCACTGGATCTATAGAGATCTCCGCGGCGTGGGTCGGTGGATGTTGATGCACCTCACTGTGGCTGATCTCCTCACTGCAGCGGGAAACCTGCTCGGCATTATCTGGTAAGTCTTTAACTAACTAACTAACTAACTAACTAACTAACTAACTAACTAACTAACTAACTAACTAACTAACTAACTAACTAACTAACTAACTAATGAACTAACGAACGAACGAACGAAAGAACGAACGAACGAAAGAACGAACGAACTAAGAACTAAGTGACCAACGAACAAAAGAACGAACTAACTGACTAATGAACGAATCAATGAACTGACTGACTATTTAACTAACTAACTAACTAACTAACTAACTAACTAACTAACTAACTAACTAACTAACTAACTAACTTTCTAATTTAAGAAAACGCGCTTTTTCTTCTTTTGTTTGGATAGTTTTCTAGTTAGATTTTCCTTTCTGTTCTCGCTTGTCAGTGTCACTAAAGTGCATTATAAAAGACTAAATCAAACGACATAAATTTTCGTGTACTATTTTAACGATAGATCATAACTTCCGAAAGTAAAGAGGGAACAAATTTTAGGCCACATGCTGTTACAAAAAGAGGGTTCAAAACTCAAAGAAAAAAACAAGTCCCTGATTTTCCAACCAACTAGCACAGTTGCACCAATCTACCCATTTTACAGATCGGCTCTCTTAACGGTTTGGTTTTACTCCGTGAATGGAGTGATAACACAGGCCTTTAGTCACCAAACCAACTAACGTATTGATTGATTGATTGAGTAGGTGTTTTACTGCACTATCGACTCAATTTTGCAACTAACGTACTACATGCATGCTTGAGACAGAGACGTTTCTAACGTGCTTGGTTGTAAAAGAAAAGTCCCACAATCTTCATACCATATTCCCAACGAAATTGGTTTTAAAAAAAATCAAGGCTAAAAACAAAGAAACAGACAAAAAGTAACATCTATCATTTGTATTACTTTTTTTTGGAGTAAGTGTTTTACGGCGCTCGCAACTATAACTGCATACAGTCATATGAGCACGCGGGACATACTAAACATATTTAGTTGATAGGAAATTTAGAATTTTGACCGGGTGGCGGCCGAAGCCTACTCTTATCGATTTTAGACCACCAAGGGATCTTTAACGTAGTAACTTGAACACGGGACCTACTCACCCTTGTCCGAGAAGGCTAGGTGCAGATCTTTCCTACCAGAAGATCAGAGGTGTGGCTGAAAGACAGCAGTAAGAAGGAGCCAAGGAGTAGCAGTAGAAAGGCTGCCTTAAGAGTCAGGAGCACACAGGACGGGCAAAGGGGGTGAGGGCGTTGGGGCAGAAAGAGCAGACGAAAGCAGACCTCAAAATATTGCTAGAGAGCAGGAAAGGAGGGGAAAGGAGACAATTTACAGAAAAAAAAGTCCGTCACTATCCAGATTCAAACCCGAGACCTTTGAATGAGAGGCGAACACCTTAACCTCTAGGCCATGAGAGCCCCTCTCATATTGATCTATTACTGAACATTTTTACCACCTGGCGTTGGTGTTCTAGTGGTTAGTCTGTTAGGCTTGCAACCGAAATGTTGTGAGTTTGAACCCCATCTGAGACAGAGGGCGGACTTTGTGTCCTTGGAAAAGGCACTTTACACGAATTTTTCTCTCTTCACTCAGGTGGGAATAGGTACCTCTCAGGTGGGAATAGGTACCTCTATAGACAGCGAAATGTCTTGTCTTGTTGTTTTGTTCATGCTTGAACTTCGGCTACTTGCAGTGTATACTTCCCTGAAAGCCAAGAATGCTTCTGAGTGTTTTTGGATCTGCTGGGGTAATGATATAGATTGTAATGCACATAGAACTTACTGTTTTGTGGGGATATGCGTCGTATAACGTAAACTCTATATTTTTAATTAGGCCTATCATTTCAAATAACTGAAATGTTATTGATTTTAATTTTTTGCCCTGAGTCAGAACAATTTACCCAATTTGTTTTAGGTTTATCCCTTTCCGTGCTACTTGGAGACATGATACTGCTTTTCTTTACATACGACTACGTACTGATATAGCGTTGTACAGAAGGAGTTCAGGAGCGACGTTATGTCCTTGGGAAAAGCATTTTATACACATTTTTTTTGGCTTCGTCCTTTTCGAGATGGGAGTTCAACTCGGAGGACCAGTCTCTTAAATACTAGTATTGATAAGGGAGTTAAACATAGTCCCTATATTTCATTTCATTATTCGCTCTTATCTTTTTTCTAGGTACTTGAGAGTAGACCACGTATCCTACAATATGTCCTACTGCAAGTTCCATAGTGCGTTGACCATTATGTCCAGCATCGCCTCCTTCATGTGGACAGTGGTCATCGCCTGGGCCATCTTCTGGACCGTGCTGAGGGTACAGCCTGCGAGCAGCAGACAGGGACTGTGCACCAAGTTGCTCACAGCTACCTGCTGGGGCCTGCCTTGTAAGTGAACATGTTCACTGAAGTATTTCTGATGAGGTTATCTGTCTATTATCCACAACACCTTTCGATTGTTGTTGTTGTTGTTGTTGTTGTTGTTCTTTGTTTGTTTGTTTTCAAGATACGAACTTCGCATTCCCGCAAGTCTAGATAGATCCCTGTAGATACTTCCGGATGGAAAAGACGAACGCAAGTACAGGGCTGTCTGTCAAGGTGGTCCTTAACTTATGTTGAACTTATGAGCCGGGGTAGCTGACACTTGATAATTTATTTTTCCTTTTGTGCTAATTATAGAGTAATTTACTTGTGGATGAGGATGTGCTTTTTGCATTCATTGAAAAAACCCCCCCCAACAAAACAAAAAGAACTAAAACTACGACAGACAAACTACATGTACTTGAGAAAACTGCCCTTAGTTTAAGTATGATCTCGGGGCAATGTTTTGATCTCCGTCTTCGTGCAGTTTGGTAAAGGATGGTTCAAACTTTCGGTGTAGTTCTGATGTTGACCACAAGTCGGAGATACGATGTGGTTACAGTTACTATGAGATTTCGAGAGTCGATGAAAAGAATACTAGCAAAAGCTAACCCTTTTGATGAGATGAAGCAATATCCCATCATAGATAGATAGATAGATAGATAGATAGATAGATAGATAGATAGATAGATAGATAGATAGATAGATAGATAGATAGATAGATAGATAGATAGACAGACAGATAGATAGATAAATAGATAGATAGATAGATAGATAGATAGATAGATAGATAGATAGATAGATAGATAGATAGATAGAGAGAGAGAGAGAGAGAGAGAGAGAGAGAGAGAGAGAGAGAGAGAGAGAGAGAGAGAGAGAGAGAGAGAGAGAGAGAGAGAGAGAGAGAGAGAGAGAGAGAGAGAGAGGAGTAGGCGTGGGGAAGACAGGATACTTAATTTCTTCAAATTTTACAAACGGAGTGTTTGTTCAAAGGATTAAGTGCATGTCTGTCTACACACGGATAACAGCCGATGTTTTAACTGACATTAGCTGTAGCATCAAATAAGCCAAGCGTGTTGCTATCTTGTTGCTTTAAACCGGGCGGTTGTTTAAGAAAATCACGCTGAGTCACATCACCCTCCTCTAAAGGCTGTATTAATGAGCACTGCAGTCAAGTTACATCGATCTTTTCAATACCATCAAACAGAATCTTGTTCATTATGTAGTGTTGATAGAATATTCTGAAGATATGTGTCTGTATTTATGTATATGGCTACACCACTGTAAAACAAAATTTTCCTCGAGGATCAATAAAAATGTATTTTTATTTTATCTTACTTTTATTTTATCGTATCTTATTTCATCTTTTAATTTTTGTTTATTGCTAACATTCTTCTTAATGTCATCGTGTCCAGTCCTGATAGCTCTACTAGCCCTGGTGGAGGATGTTCTGGGCTTCGATCATCACCTGGAGCATGCCAGTTGGTGTTGGATAGACCCAGCAGCTGCGCATGCGCTGTTGTGGATGCTGGTCACCGGCAAAGCCTGGGAGATCGTTGCCTGCGTCATCACGGCGGGGCTGTACGCTGCAGTCAAAATATTGCTCTTGAAAAAGGTCAGGATGCAGCACTGCCTACGTGTTCCCAAGTTTAAAAAAAATAAATGCGCATTGTTGAGCTTCAAATGGGAAAGAACGTGTTTGTTGTTGAATTTCAAACTTTAAAAAGATGTTCATATTGAATTCCAAACTGGAAAAAGTTGTTCATTGTTGAATTTCAAACTGAAAAAGGATTGCCATGTTGAATTTCAAACTGGAAAAAGATGTTCATGGTGGAATGGATGCTCATTGTTGAACTTCACATTGAAAAAAAAAAGTTCATTGAAATTCCAAATTCAAATTCAAAAGATTAGGGTGCAACATGATTTCACTTTCGCCTTCTCCTTTCTAGCAAATATTATGCTTTCCGGCGATCATTGCCCCCCCCCTCCCCACCCTTTCCTCCTTTCTTCACACGTTCCTGCAATCCCATCTCCGTACCTCCAAATGTCTACGATCACACCCTTTAAAGAATATCTTCAGCATGGGCGTTTATAGCAACACTTGCAACACAGAAAGGACTTCGGTTGTATCACGCTATAAGATAACATTTTGAAAGGAAACGAGTTGAGAGAAAAAACATAATAGGATGCATGAAACTTTTATTGCCACAGGAGAAGAAACGAAGGGCAAGTCTCAATCTGCGAAGACGAAGTCGTGACATCGAAGAGGCCAACACGAAACTGACCTTTGTTCCTCTCGTCTTCATCACGATTCGGATCTGGGGTACTGTTCGCTTCCTTTTGGGGAACTTCGCTCATGAGTATGCCAGCTCCTCTGACTCTGACTGGATCGTCATTATGCAGGTGGGACACACAGCTGTTGTACTGTGTCAGTACAAGGCACGCATTTTACTTCCTTT
>NW_004797295.1:1550230-1572454 GCF_000002075.1 Aplysia californica | reverse complement strand
GGGGGGGTTAGTAAAGCGTTGGACGAATCTGTTCCGAATCTGAGTCTCCAAGTTTGAGTACACCTCCAGGTTCGTTTCTGTAGTGTCTGGGAAATTGTCAAATCTCTGCTCAGGGGGCTCTCGTGGCCTAGAGGTTAAGGTGTTGGCCTCTAATCCAAAGGGTTCGAATCCGGGTTGCGACCGAAAAATTTACGTCTCTAAAACTGTCTCCTTATACCTCCTTTCCTTTTCTCTAGCAATGTTCTGTCGTCTGCTTTCGTCTCCTCTTTCTGCCCCCCACCCCCTCACCTCCTTTGCCCCCTTCTCAGGGCTCCTGACTCTTTCTGCAGCCTTTCTACTGCTACTCTTTGTCTCCTTCTTACTGCTGTCTTTCAGCCACACCCCTGATCTTCTGTTAGGAAAGATCTACACCTTTTCGGACAAGGGCGAAAAATCTCGGACGGTCTGCGTACAAGTTGCGCACGTTAAAGGTCCCTTGGTTGGTGGTCTAAAATTGATAAGAGTAGGCTTCAGCCGCCACCCGGACAAAATTCATAATTTCCTCCAACTGAAAAAGTTTAATGTGTCCCGTGCGCTCATATGACCTTATGCAGTTCCGAGAGCCGTAATATACTTTTCAAAATTAAAAAAAAACCTCTGCTCCTTGATTTGGTATGTCATTGTCACGCTTATTAGTCTCCTACCTCGTCCAACGCTTTTAGATTGCTTAAAAAGTTGCTCCAAGTTGTTTCAAACGGAAGTCCGCAAATTTGTAACGTCCATTTCTAATAAGATCAGACAAGCGGAAGGAAGCCACGAAATCTCACCAAGCAACCTCAGTTAATAGATGTCCTGTTTGGTGACTCAAACCAGGGCCACCCACAGCAACCCCACACGTCCTGACCTGCTACAGTATAGATCTAGCGTTGACACGACTGGACCAGTAAAGCAGAACAAGTCAGCAGTTTCTATAGTAATTATTTTTCAGGTATCCTTTGTATCGAAAAGAAATCAAACGAGGAGACCGCGTGGGATGTTCACGAATAAGAACAATTAGAAAGCGACAAACTTAAATGTAGTTTCTAAGACACTGGAATTGACACACAGGCTTTGAAAATCTTGCTCTCACTGAAAACATAGATTTAATAGAAGGAAAAAGAGGCAGGCGGCAAATGTAGACCCACAGAAACTTATTTGGAAAACCTGAACAGATGGGTAACGGGGAAACACCAGGATAATGCATGTACATGATGTTTTAGAGCATCCGAGCGAAGAAATTAATAGAAAACCAGATTCGCCGATGTCTGTTTCAGATTTGGCACTTTATGATGATGACAATCCTTTATATTGCACAGGGGATCGGCGACAGTTCCCAAGGGTTCGCCAACTTCGTCATCTATTGCTTCTTCACAAGCAAGATCAGACGACGGCTCCAGGACAGCTGTGTGAGGGGATGTCACCGCTCCTTGTGTACGAGGGGGCGTCTCCGCTCCTTGTGCACAGGACGACCTATTGACTCCGCCCACTCATATTCATCCAACTCACACGAGGCTGGTAGGGACAAAGCTTCTAGCAGAACTGCGCGGGGTTCCAATCGAGTACAGCCAGGTAAGCGCTTTCTGCTTGTTGGAGTAAACAGAAGCGCATCGACAAATTAACAGTTATTTGGCTTTGAGATAAAGAAAGATAACCAGAACATAATTTAATATAGAGGGAGCAAAAATAAATAGGACCTCTCAGTGGCGACCCCCTGACCCCAAAACCTATTCTTCCTTCACAAAATGTTACCACCTCGTCAAAGTTGACCATTTTTGTCACCCTTAGTGATTATGTCAGTTTGGCGATCCGTTTGACACAAACATTTTTACGATGGTGCAGATTAAGCAGAGTGTAACAGTAAAAGTCGACAAGTAACAGTAAGAAGGAACAAGAGAAGACACACGACACACACAGTGAACATAACACTTGTTCTTCTGAGCATAGACATTTATGGCATGTCTTTCCCACCACTGAGAGGGGTTGCACTGCCTGCCTGTGTACCATCAGTCAAGTCTGGCATTCCCGCGCTCATAAAAAAAAGAGCTAAAAAGGAGGGAGTTTGGAGGGGGAAAACAAGGGGGGGGGGGTGTCTTCGTTTGGAATTTCGCTTAGCCTCTAATTGTTCTCTCTCTCTCTCTCTCTCTCTCTCTCTCTCTCTCTCTCTCTCTCTCTCTCTCTCTCTCTCTCTCTCTCTCTCTCTCTCTGTATATATATATATATATATATATATATATATATATATATATATATATATATATATATATATATACATATATATATATATACGTGTTTATATCTCGTTTTAGAAGCGATGCATTTCTTACATTGGTTAGACAGACAGACTGACCGACAAAGGAGGCGGATGTGTATTCAAATACCTTATGTACGTGTCTATGAGTATGCTTCCTTGTATACAAAGCCATTTCTTGTTTTATCCCTTCTTCTCTTTGTGTGTTGCAGAAAGGAGAACCAGTATCCAGGACAGCCACCCAAACCTGAACACACTCCCGGGAGTTCCTTCTTTCTCCTATCCAAATTCCTGGAAGCCGGACTCATCAGTTGAACGTGCTGCTATCCAGGTCCAGCGAGTCGTGCCCGTGCGGGCTCCCTTTGATCCTGTGCCAGAGGAGCAGACAAAAATAGCTGTTCCAGGAAGTGAGAGGAACAAAAACAGAAGCACATCATCAACCTGTCATAGTTGTTCTTGTGAGGGCAAGGAGTCTAAGCTGTCAGTGTGGACTATAGAATCGAGCTAGGTGCACACGAACCAGCTCTCAGACTTTTTCTCTTCTCTTGGGCGAAGAATTGAAGAGTGTGGCCCAAGTTCGAAGCTGCTGCGAAGGAAAAAAACTTAAAATCCACTTCTCCTCTCATAGAAGGCTAAGCTGTTATGGCGCAATGACACCCCATCCCCTCACGGGTGTTCTACAACCCTTGACAGTTCTGTTGACCATCTTGTGGGAGATAACTTCACCATGCCAGACATGCAATTACAACATGATTCAAGATGTCATTTTTTTTGAGTCAAGCGAAATCTGAAACTCCTGACACCTCGTCAGGACACTTTTTGTGAATAATTTTACATATAGCGTGCGCATGGGCGTAAACTGGGAGAATCAGGAAGATTCCAGCCGATACCGTTTTGGTTGGATCTTTGCAAATTGGTAATACGGATTGTCATTTGGTGACAACAGACCACTCCCCTACCCTCACCAATTTCGGTGTTCACACTCTCCTGAAATACCCACACAGTGTGAGTCTGACGTCGTAATTGCAGCAGGTTCAGAAATGGGTTTATCACTATAGTATAGTTTTTAGTGTTCGCTTCGGACCAACAAGTTGAAAGAAAACGTATTGAAAACAAGATCTAATTGTGTTTAACTGAAATACAAAATCCTGTGCAACAGTACTTGTGCCATCGGCACTTGTTTGGTATGGAGGAACACATAGGTAAAGGACCTCCCGGGGAAAAAAACATATTTTCTGCTTTCCGAACAATGAAATGGGGAACAACGTTGCAGGTTTCAGCGATAATTGAAAGCAAGATGCGTGCCCCCCCAAAAAACAACAACAACAACAAACAAAATAAACAACAACCAACAAAAAACGGGCGTCATTGTCCAGAGATTCTTGAGAGAAAGAATACTATTTTTGTCGAGTGGTCGATTCTCAAAGAAATTCAAGCAACGTAGGCCTACGGATGACGGCTTTGAGACCAGTAGTCAAAGGGGTTCGTTCTTCAGCAGGACACGCAGACCTTTGTTCAAAACAGGGCGCTGCGGTGCGGCGACCAACAATGGTATATTTTCTTCGTATATTGTGGATAAATAATGCTCTTGACTGTGTATATGTATCGTAAACCTTTAAGCTCGGAAAAATAAAAGTTGTCTATTACCAAAACAAAGAGGGGAAGATTTGAGGTTTCTTTTAACGACAGTGAAGTTTCTTTAAAAAATATAAAAATTTCATATTCTCATTCAGGGACAAAAAGCTACAATGACAGATTCACAAGCGGGCATAATTATGTTCTCCAAGTCCATGACTATCGGGATTCGACTACCTGATCCCACTCACGTCTGTCCTGCTAGTGCCAGGACATTCGGATCCCGTCTCGGGTCAATCGGTCACCTCGGTACAGAGTTCCAGACCCTCAGAAATATCAAAGCCTACTTTTCTTTCTTCTCTTTCTGAGTTAAGAGAAGCCAACACAATGACGTCAACACAGCAGTGCAGGAATAAGCAAGATAGACATAAATCGCAGACAAGTTGGACCTACCAATGGCACCTTTCAACCACCTGTGACAACCTTCTCTTCACACACGATGGACAACCAACAAACACTACATCACAACATTTATTGCCATGTCTGGCGGCAAAGTATTTGAAGACACATAATATGAAGTTGTAAGGCATTCGCAGCCTCTTTTCTTTAATTTATTTTGCAAAACATAAAATATTGATAATATGACACCATAAACTAATTCAATCATATACTGCAAATCTACCTATCAGTACATGACCCGTGTTGTTTGTTAACAACCACTGACAAGTTGACAATGGACATCTCCAGTATTTAGGGTTTGCAATAAATGGGCGTACATGTTGTTAATGTTTTTACATACATGTTGATATGTACTTGACAACATCATCTATGTTTTGTCCCCGTGTCTTTTAGTGACATAATATATATTTTAAAAATCTTGGGGAGAAAAACAAAAACAACAGCCCAGTCATAAAATTTGAGTGTTTGTTCAAAAGGAATTCAAGGGATACACAAAATGGAGGGTATGTGACTGAAAGAAAAATAAATCTGCAAAATGACTTAAAGGAATCACTCTTGAACAAAAAGCATTCCAAAAAGGAGCTAACCCTCATACAATCTGCTTAACTTTTCCACACTTTACGGCCAATACTAGTCATTACTAGCAGCTACATGAAGACATGAAGGTAGAGTAAGACAATATCAAAATGAAAAGTACAGACTAAAGCTGTCAAAATTAAGCTTAAAATTGACAAAAACTTCCCCTGTATTCTTTAACATGACAATAAGGCAAATAAAATTGATAACTGGCCAACATTCTAAGTCTCCCTAAAAACCCAAATTGAAAGGTATTTCCAAAGTTAAATAGATAACAACAACCATGAAATCTGAAATAAATGCAATTTTCTACCCTATTGTGTCCCTCAAGTTCATACTAACAGAAATAATGAAGTCCACACTAAATACAGAATGTCTGATTCTATGAGGAGCAAATTGCATAAAGAGCACAAAACCTCTTCAAATACTCCGAGAAGCTGCTTCAGGGAACAAGCAGAGCAGAACATAGTCATAGCAGGGGACATGAGAAAAGGCACTACGAGACACATGGGTGAACTTGGTGAACTTAACGATGCTGCAGGGGGGGGGGGGGGGGAGATCTAGAGCCTCAGAGAGGGGCCCACTCCTTCCGTGGCTGTACAAAAACATCAGAAAATATATGCAAAAAGAGGAGGCTCTTGGGTTTTGGGTGCTCCACATTCACTATACAAACAACTGAAAGCCATGACTCAAGATTCACATCCTTTCACTACCAGTCTGAACTCTTTTTACAAAACTGTGCTTCCTTCCAAAATGGAGAAATATTAACATAAAATGGTCAGAAAAAGCACAGATTTAAGTTGATGCTGCAATTAACTTCTCCATTACAGTATGATGACAAGCTATTACTAAAACTAGCCTTCCCTTTTATGAAGCAAAAACAGGATATGACATATGAGTGAGTGGTGGCTAGTAGAAAAATATCAGAGGAAGTGGCAACAAGTCTTTTTTTGTGTGTGACAACCACCAATAAAGATAAGGGCATACGTGGTATAGGGAAAAATGTACAAAAGCACACTAGGTGACAAGACACAAGAGCACTCATGACGCCATCCAAAACCCCAGAACAATTAGAGAAAAAACAAAAACAAGCAAGAGCCAGGTAGTCGGGATAGTATCACCAGTCATTCCACTGCCCAAACTGGACATGTTAACAGAACAACAGCCAACATAGTCAACAAAAAAACAAAAGAGAAAAGCCCGCAAACTTCACACATCGCTGGTGAATCAACAAATGCCAGAGAACATAAACTCAGAGGAAGGAATGTACAGGAACCGGAATATGGATCTGATAATTGGGTTAAGGTTCTGAATGTGTTCTGCAATGGTTAGTTTGAGGTACAACAATGCTCATCTTCTACACCTCAAAAGCCATCCCCTTACTTTGCATGAAAAGCATCAACAAAGCTATTCTTTACAATGAGTTGGTATTACAACTGCCACATTTTGATACATCTTGAACACAACAAAGCTACAGCAAATATGAAAATATTTTTGACAAAGAAACAACATCAACCTCCGAAATTGGGTCTAGATGTTTAAGTCAGTTTGGATGCGTTGTAGCAGTTTCCTCCTGATGGCATGCTGTGCAATGTTGTATGTTAAAATAGAGAATGAGAAACATAAGTCGGTCATCAACCCACCTGTTCTCAAGCACTTTCAGAGGCACAAAACTCAGAGTGAGTTTTACTGGCAGACAATGATCATTATCCCATGGGATCACCCAAGAAACAAGATCCGTCTCGTAAACAAACTAGTGATAAGGGAAAAATCAAAGGAATTCAATGGGCCTGCTCATTGAATCACTTTGCAACATGCAACATCAGTTCTTTAAAAAAAAACTAATTAGTGATTAGAGACATCTTTAATCAACTTTAGAAGAGGCAACGACTTCTGGTTCAGTGAACGGTCAAACACATTCATTTGCTGAAAATCTAGAAAGAAGAATTCCATATAGTAATGTCCGCCGACTGACTGGGAGTCATTCTCTTTACAAAACAAATGTTTTAGGGGCACATAACCTTCCTTTGAGCTACTCAGAGAAAGAACCTTTGTGATAGTTATTTACTGCGATAGCAGATATCACCCACACAAAACACAGGTCATATCAAATGTCCAAACAAGGGAAAACAAATCTAGGATTTGCCCTGAAATTTCAAGACTTTATCAAAGTAGGTTTTAGAGTAAACGGGGCAACCTGAAGCATTTTTCATCTCTCCAAAGCCAAGTTACTAAGAAGTATGATCAAACAATTTGCTCATCCACACTTCTAACCCCCAGCATTTACAAAAAATTATAATACTATATTATGTGTCACGACACGTTGGAATCCGGCACTCGTCAATTTTAGGGCATACAGTTATTGGTATCATCTGAAAGCTGATTTATTTGCCTTGCTTCCAATGAAATAAATATCCATTTATCTTGAATAGAACTCAGGATATCCGCATTACAGGGAAGTGAGGTCGCCTGATTTCAGCGGTGAAATTAGCGAGAAAACAGCCGCCAAAGTTCGGCAAATCCAAAGGCTAAAGTAAAGAGTCTTTGAAAACTGAAAGATGACATATTTTGCGCCTTTAAAAAATATTTTTCAGTAAAGTTCACATGGAAATGTGTTTTTATCTAAACATAAAAGAGGTTAAGCAAAAAAATAAAAATTCACAAAAAATTTCAGGACTAGAGGGAAAAAGGCCTGTTTCTCCGATTTCGTTATTTTGATGAGCGCCTGATTTCACCACGCTGCCTCACATATGCCTGGAGGGAAAAGTTCAAAGGAGAGCAGATGTGTTCCAGCTTTGAATGTATTATGTGTTAGGAAAAAGTAAAGTCAACACAGAGTGTAAACATATAATACATACATATTTTTTTTTCTGTAAACAATTTCCATTGTTGACACATGTATGTATTCACAAGTCAGAAATTGTATTCTGAAATTATTGATGTTAAAGTAAGCCTACCCTAATGGAGTGACAAAGTCCACCCTATTATAGATGTGTAACACAGGGGAAAAAAATAACAGAAAGAAGCACCTGACTGCGGAAATCACTCACAACCACAACCTTTCTGGAATGCACTGTACAAATATGAGGGTAACATAAAGAACTGCTGTCAATAACTTACTCACACATTTCTTAGATAAAGCAAGCAACTTCTACATATCAAATAGTTATACGATAGTAATTGGTAAAGTTTACATTAACATTGTAATTATATATCTGTGATTTTATCCCTGCAGGTACACCACAGGGCAAACAGTTGATAACAAAACTGGTTGTCTCTATTGCACTACATAACAAACTGGTTAGCTCCTCACAATGGGGTGTGTGCAGTGGGTTTACGAATGAGTACAGTGTGAGCGGGTTTATTTTTTTGTTTGTCTTACAGCAATTGGCTGTGGCAATCATCTAGGGCAGTCTAACAAGAAAGAAGAAACTCTGAGCATTATAATTTGCTTTTCATAGTGATTTTAAGGCGGGGAACTCAATGAAACTTATACAGAAATGAAGCCCATGATACGCGTTTTCGATTGGTGAATAAGAAAATTTTCGCGCCAAATTCATGATACGCGGATCTGGCTCTTATAGAACAATATGTAAACCTGTGGTTAAGACAGTAGAGCTAAAAGAAAAAAAAGGTGAAGGGCCAGTCTTTGTAACATAAAGGTGAGAGATAGGGTTGCACACTATGGTGCCATTGCACACAGTGCTTCAAGTACTAGATATATCAGTGTCAGTGATAATGTCAGTAATAGATTTGGTAATTGGACCTCTGAGAGCAACAGACTGTGCCAGGAACTCAGCGTTGTGTCTTTTGGTGACTTTAAGAAGACACACAGTTTCCAGTTGGAAAATAAAATGGCTTTAATAACGTTAGGACCCTGGCCAGTAAATACTGGTTACCCAAAATGACCCTGAATTCAGAAATGGGGTTGAAGCGAACAAAATGTTTACTGCGAATGTGAGAACTCCATCTACAATTTTCAGGCAAATTTTTCTTCTGTAAAACACAAAATTCTGATCTGTAAGTCTGAGTTGCAGTACAATCTGAGGTTCTCCGTACGGTCTGTTATCAGTTCATGCAGACTAAGTGCTACGTTATTCACATTGAGTTTTTTGGTCACTCCTAGTGTACATGGGGCCAGACGGTGGGGGAGAGCAGCTTGGCCCACCCCTCTGTGATGTCCACCATGGTATTTGTGGGGGGTCATGGGCTTGGCACAGAGCATTGTGAACTCTTTGTATTGTGTATATTATCTCCCTTCTTTTGAGTTTTCAATGACATGAAAACTTAGTTGACACAGTAAAGTCATTTGGAAGGCGGAAACAAAAAGGGAACAGAAAAATCAATGTTCCATGGAGACGACATAATTTACAATTTATACATAAATTAACAATTTACGGTCAGAAAAACAATTTTTTAAAAGTGAATGATTATCCAGAATTGAAGCCGCCCCACTGACATAAACAATGCTGTCATGAACGGACGGTCCAATCTATGACTATAAGATCAAAGGGATATCGACCAATCCATAGCAATAAAATTACTAATTTGGTATTATCATGTAAATTTTTACCAGTTCTACAAGTATTATGTAAATCCTTAGTGAAGAAAGTGAACCTTTGTTTTAAAAAAAAGCAAAAAAGCTCCCAAAGCTCTGGGTCAAGTCCCAAGTCACATCATGAACTTGTTGGGTTGTATTACCTACTTACAGAAACAAAGCTCACGATAGGTTATGTGTATGTCCGTTACATCATCATCATCACTTCAATCACAATTTTCATCAGGCAAAGAAAATATATAGTCAAACCCGAAGTAAGCGTCACACTTCAGTGTATAAGATGAGTTGTAAATGCCAGTCCATTTCCAGCATGGACAGGACATTTATTGATTACAAAAAAATGTAACAAAAACATAGCCCAAATGGTGAATATCAAGACTGAAAACAAAGACTCTCAAAATGTGAGATTCTCATGAGGCTCTGGCAAGACATAACACACTTTCAGCATCTTTTTTTATCTTCAGTTCTCATGACTAGCAAGCTCATTTTAAAAATTACTTCTGAAACTTTTCACTGTAAATCTGGGGTAAACACGAGATTGCCAAAACGTGAGGGAATTCTCCGTCTGTTTAAATTCAGTTCAAGCTTCCACAGATGTACAAATGCAGCGTGAGCTAATATCTGCTGTGACCATCTTCTTAATCTTGTTCCCATTGCCTTGCAATCAGGTCAGCATCCTTGGGCCAGTCCTTCATTCCTTCCAGCATCTGAATGGCAGCAGGTGGGGGTTCTACTAGAGGTCAACTTCATCTGGAGATGTCTCTCTGACCATGCTCGGTTTTCACCTGAAGAAGTCAGACAAAAGGGAAAAAATGGATAAGATATTTTCACACTGAAATTTATAAGGCAAGATGACATCAAGAGCATGATAGCAACAACCTAACATTTTGTACAGAGAAGGTTTATCTCCATCATAAATTTAAAAAACTGAGGTACTGTTTTATAATGATCAATACAACTACTTATTGACATATGCAGAAAACTTACCCCCCTCCTCCCACCCAAACATGACCTCAGTGAACTAAGTCCATCTTGTATTACGAATACTAAAAACCCATTTAAAAACAATTTTTTAAAGCACAATCTGTTGACACAAAAAGCAAGCGCAGCATTGGGAAACCAAATAAATTTTTTAAGGACTTTGAATTCAAAACTGAGAGAAAATTATTTTATTTTTACAGTATCAATATATTCATAAAGTTTAATAGGACAATGGACGGTGACTTCAATATAAAATGAATCTAACAAAAGGCTCATCCAAATTAGGTTTCTTGAAACAGTTACGTTAACCTATCCATCACAAAATTATGATTTTAAAACAATAAGGCTGAAACATACACAAAATTACTGAGCTGAAATTGTTATGGCTGGAACTGAAAGAAATGCTTGGGGATAAAAAAACCTATAATTTATGAATTCATATTTTAAAAAGTATATACGTTTTTAACCCAAGAATGTATAAAAAACTCTGGCCAGTGGCATCGCGGAGACTCACCTAAGCATTTAGAAGTAGATGATTTCCCCTGCTGTGTTCTCTTTGCCTTCAGACTTGGCCACTGGGGCCCCTGGGGGTCCTCCTGCTGGTTGAGGGGCAGGGGCTTTAGAGGATGGGTTTGCGCCAGAGGAGGACGCTTTCCCTCCCTTGGGATCTGCCAGCTTCATGATGCGGGCCAGATTAGAGGGGGCGCTGCGGCTGTTCTCATTCTGTAGCTGTCCCGCTGGGTTCTGTCCATGTGCAGCGGCAGCGCGAGAAGGCGCGCTCATCGACTGTACGCGTGAGATCCCCGTCGAGCCTGCTCGGCCAGGGAAAGGCTGCTGAACGCCAGCAAAGAATGCTGCGGAGGGCGCGACACCAGTTTGCTGCTGTGATGGATTAGACGAGGCAACACTATTGGAGCCCGCTAGTTTGAGCGGTAAACGCTGAACATTGGCCCCGCCCATCCGCTGCTCATTACGGGCACTCAGTAAATGCACGGGCAGCCCCGACTGTTTGGCTGCTGCGGAGCCTGAGTGTGCCGCTTGGGTTCCCAGATTTCCTACCGACAGTCTGGGGTGGCGGGTCAGTCCTCTGTTGGGAGGCTCCCCTGTGCCCAGGTTCTGACCACTGTTCTCTGAGTCAGCGACAGTCACGGTGTTGTAGAAGTCGGCAGATGCTGAGCGACGGTGCACAATGGGTCGCTGCTGAGAGGGGTCTCCCCCCTCTACATTGTCTAGGTCAATTTCATTCACATTTTGTTCTACGAAAGAGCCAGAGCCCAAAAGGCCTTGCTCTCTCATCATGTCGATCTGTCGCTGCAAGGCCTCCCGCTGTCGTTTCAAGTCCTCCTTTCGGGTCCGCAGCTCCACCTAAAAGCATTAAAAAATGTGTGATAATTTATAGCCAGAAAGAAAAAAGTAAACTAAAAAAAGGTATGTTGTTGATGAAAACCGTAAACTATCCAATAGGACTCCCCTGAAGAGCAAATGTACGCACAATCCTGTCAAGTCAGTAATCAGTAACATAGCTTAAATATTGCACATGAAACTACAAGAAAATGTGCACTGTGAATTCCTCAGTCATATGGTTTGCAAACTTCCCAGACAATATCAAGGGAGAGATAGATTTATATCCTAGTTTAGAAACAGTTAAAATAAAGATGTGGCTAAGAAAGTAGATGAGAAATGCTATCTGGAAGAAAGTAAATTAAGCACCATGCTGTGTAAGAGTTAATCAGTCCTTTGATTCTCATGAAGTTTCATTCATTAGGTACAATAGCTTGGTTCTCCCGACCCTCCATATGTAAAAAAAAATAATTTGACTACAATAAATGGCGATACAACTTCTTTCCCCACAAAAAAGAGACCTGAGAAAAAAGCAAGCAGCAGTTTAAGTTCCAAATCCAGCCCCCACCATCTAGCTATCCCAAACCACCCCCTAACCTTTGGTCCATGTTCTCACCTTCTCATGTTCCAGCTCATGTCTGTCTCTCTCCAGTTGCTCTCTCTCCTGCTGCAGCTGGCTGCGATCCTGCAGCTTGACACGCTCCCACTCCTGCCTCTCCCGGCTGATGTTCTCCTGCAGGTTCCTCAGTTCCTCCAACTGATCGTGGCGGTAAACGGACCGGCGGCCATGCATGTCAGCCGACAACTTGGCAATCTCCTCTTTGGCCTCGGCAAGTTCTGCTCTCAGGCTTTCCACTTTGGTGTTCTGCTTGGACGTCAGGTTCTGAAGGCGAATTTGCTTTGTTTTAGAGTTCGTTTTCGTTTTCAAATGAAATAGAAATTGTTGAAATTCAAAATATTTCACTACATGTACTTTTCCATTTCAAGTTTTTGAAACAAAAAGTTTTAAATTTTCGATGAAGAATAAAGATGTACATAATGCTAGAAAAGAAAGTCATGAAACAGAGATATAACCTGGAAATATAAAAATAGTCAGCAACTGAGTTGATCAGAGAAAAGACTATGGGAGTTAAAGGGAAAGCAAACACAGGAAAAAGGACTTGGAGAAAGTACAAAATGATAACTTGCGGGAAGACGTTGAGAGAAAGAATAACGACACATGTTGCTTCCTCAGAATTAAAAAGTTCTATCTGACATGTTTGGCTGTTTTGAGTGACTAAGACCATGAGGTCAGAAATCTAATGTTCTATCTGCTTTATCAAAATCGTAAGACTAATCAGAGTAGAAATCAAGATATTCAAAGAATCGCATTTGAAAAAGTTTGAAACATTGTGAAATATTGTAAAACTCAAAATTTTGGACACCAAATTAATCAAAACTAGGTACTTAGCAAATAGAACTTTGCAATTCTGAGGTAGTGATGTGCCTGCTACTCACCATGAGAGCATTGAGGTACTGCACCAGGTGAGATATGGAGGTCATCTGTTCCTGATTGGCCGGGGATGGAATAAGGGAAGACACAGAGGCGGCTGACAGTTCACCCAGTGACCCGCGGTCACTTGACCGGTCCGAGCTGACCTGCTCCTCCCACAAGTGGGCGTTGCTGCTGTGTTGGAGCGGGGACTGGCTGCTCAGGGCGTGCGGGCTGCTGGAAGAGGCGGGGCCCTCCACTGGGTGAGGCTCCTGAAGAAATTGATGAAGACGAGATATGACACATGAAGAAGGAACAATTTCATGGGACAAGACTTGCTAGCAAATAATAACAAATTACTGGTGCACGTGAAACTAAAAAATGCCGCATTGACTTCTACATTACACAGCAGTGAAAAAATTGAAAATATGTATGTACAAACTCTAAACATTAGAAATTAAGTAATTGAACAAAACATTCCTTAACATTTCACGCATTCTATACACCAGTAATTAGCTGTCCAATTGAAGATTAAAAAACCCCCAACCAAACTCCCTCATTATATCTCATTATTTTGCTGACATGCTTTATACTGGCATTCAACAAAATAAGGTTTCCAGTGAGAGTGAGAAGTACATTTACGTGTCAGCAGTAGTACTGGGCCCAGCCAGAGAGGCTGATGCACAAGCAGCACACACAGGCAAGTCATGTCAAAGCTTAACAACCAATGGGACAAGTGTCTGCTGAAATCCCTCACCTTGAAGACCGGAGCCCCGTCTGTAGCCTCCGAGAAACTATTGTCAGCTTCCTGCTGGTCTAGACTGAGCATGCTGGCTAATTGTTCCTGGTCCTCTTCCTCCCCAGACAAGGCAAACCTCTGCTTTACAGCATTCACTGGGGGAAACACACAGCCAAATAGGAATAATGACATTACACAGTAGATATTAATCAGGAGGTTTCACTTATTTTTTAAATATACTATTAGATATTTTTGCTCGATTTCAAGCTTTTACCAGCCATATAAGGGTATTACTATATCATTGTGCTGTTCTCTTTAACTAAAAAAAAACACTGGCAATTTCAAGAGCTGATAATATACTTTTTCATGAATCCCAGGAACTTATAAAGATAGAAGCATAGAGAACAGGAACAAATAGAACAAAACAATCTTTACATGTGATGCAACACCCAAAATACTTTGACTGAACCAAAATTACTTTGACTGAGAACACAAATACTTTAGTATTTGATTTTGTCCTAAAAAAAGTACCTTTGTTTTTAACTTTATTAAACTTCAGCCGTTCGTACTTGCAAATAGACTATTCCAATCTTTACAAGTACATAGAAAAAGGATCAAGAACTGAGTGGACAAGACATTCTTCAAAACTCCAAACATAACTTCAATGCAAAAGAGTCATTATTTAAGTAAAACATCAGACCGGCTCATAAAGACACTTACTTTTGGGAGACTCGTGACTGCTGTCGAAGCCGGCAAAAGTCTCTGCACGTTTAGGAACCGGTGTGGCCACGAAAGAGGAGCTGTGGTGCTCCCCGACACTGCTGACGCTACGGCTGAGAGCTGTACCGGAAACTTGCAGGAAAGTCGTCAGTTTGGAGGCTGGGAGACAAAAAAAGTGCCCAAGTTAGATAATATATAAGAAAGGTTCGGTAAACAGAATGCATACCCTTAGCAAATCAGAAGTTTGCTTTTGATGAAAAGAAAAATAGCATTCTATGTACATGGAAGGTGTGAGTGTAACTCAGTGTTTAGGGTACAGTCTTGGAAATTTTAGGAGTTTGGATCTACCTAAAGGTATAACCCTTTTCCATTATATGGTGACTCAATTCATTCTCGGCCATAATCATTAAAATGTGAATACGCCATTTCAAACGCTCCAGTGTAGTACACAGATAACTGAAGAGGAGGACATCAGGCATTTTAAAGTACTCACTCAAAGAGACAAGTATGTAGAAAAACAAGACTTCAACAACAGTGCATGCCCAAATATACTTAACACAACAGCTGTCTTTAAATGCAGAAGGTTTTTACATATTTCTCCAAGTCCTGTATCTATTGCACAAAATTAAAAAATCTTCAATCATTAAACTTTAAAATGCAGATCAATTACCTTCTTCCATTGCAGCTTGGACTATTTCAATCGATTCATTGACACAGACTATCTCTTGTGAGTTGGGTCTCTGGTGACAAATACAGAAAGATGAAAGTTTGTTAAAAAAAATCACCATTATGAGCAAATTAAAGAGTAGCAACCATGAGTAAATCAATACAAAAAAAGCTAAAACGTTATAAAATAAAAATATATCACTTGTATTTGTGCAGGCATTTTGTGCCTTTTGCAATATGTAATTCCACGCTAAGCATGCATATTATTTGTGGACATTATGGAGGAAGGTGATGGGAGGAAGACTTTTCTTAGTACCACACAGCTCCACTGCTCAGGGAAACACTCCGTCATACAACCATTCTCATAACAGCCTATTGCAGAGCCTTACACTAAGCAGTCCGTCTCCACTCTAAAATTATTGGAATAATAAAACTTGGGAGAAAAAACACACTTCACATGGGAATCTAAACTCATACCTTTTATAATAGTAGTAATAATAGAAGCCCTGTAGCAAACTTCAAATGATGACTAGCACAATTCCTTAGACATTTTATTTTACAGAACATATGCTAAGCTAATAAAGTTATAAGTTTGGGTCAATCAAAGATACACACCAAACATCATGAAGTACAGAAACCTATATAGTACCACTACTACAGCTATTGCACCCACCGAGCCTGGCTCCTTGCGTGGTGCTGACATCTCCATGAGTGTTGTCATCAACTTGTTCTTCTCTTCACAACATTCTCTGATGTCTTCATCCTTCTTGTGGAGTTGATCTTAAACAAAAATCACACCAAAGAAAACATTTAAATCTCAGCTGTTATAACAGTATTGCTCATCATTTCCCTTCACTATCCTGTAAAATCTAAAAAACAACACAATATGCTTATTCAACTCTCAATGATCATCTAATGCACATGGATGTACTTATTCTTGTACAAGTGGAATAAAAAGTTTGATCAACAGGACACTTTATATCTTCCCATAAATCGAACACTTTCAAGTATTTACAAAAAACTCTGAAACTATTATATCAGTCCTCAAGTATCTTTCAAACTGATCCATTCCAAAAATATCAAAACAACTTACCAATTATCAGTTTGATCTGGTTAGCATGCTCCTCTTTCTTTCTCTTCTCTTCTTCATTGTTGGCAGTGAGCGGGGCAGATGCCGAACCAGAATTCTGATCCGGCCACAACATGGGGTCCACATCAGGTGGGCTGGCTCTGATCGCTTCTTCCAGCAAGCGCAGCCAGTCCTCTCGCTCACCCTTGGTTTTGCACACAAGCTCGTACATCTCCGGCGTGGCACGGTTCTGACTGATCATGTAGATGCCCAGACTGTCACGGGCGTCTCGCTTCTCCCGCACCAAAAGTCGGTACAACGGAATCACACACGACTGAAGAGGAGACAGTTTATTTGAGTTTGAGTTAGTTTAGTAGAAGTTTTACGGCGCTTGCAACTGCATAAGGTCATATGAGCGCTAAAAGATTAGAGCTGTTACAAGAGAGTAACAAACATAAAAAAAGAAGAAGGGGAGATAAGGACGATAGATGTTAGACAGGAAAGAAGAAGCAAACCACACCAGAGCACCCGCCAACCACCCACAGTTTGAGTTAAAGAGAAGCACATGATAGTGTTGGTAAAAGAACAAGACACACAGAGAAATAATAGAGGTTGAGTAAAGAATAGGACCTAGAACAGGCCCCTCTAAGATCAGCAAAAGAGAAAGAATACAGCCAGAATCTGACTGAAATTTTAAAGGGTTCCACCAACTACAATCGACGGTGGGTATTGTAAGTTGTAAGTGGAGTGTTGGAAATCAGACAAAAATGTAAATGAAATCCAGCAAACTGTTCTATTAAAAAAACGTCACCTAAGATCAAATCAAAACAAACTATTTGTGCATATTTTCTCCCCAATACATAAACAAAAGGAAAAATGTATTACTCAGAAGAGCTGTTAAACTGCACTGCACATTAAGCGAAAACGTTATTTTAGTCACAGTTTAAAAAAACGTTCAATTCCTTCCTTTATAAAAACGCTTATTATATAAGATGCATATTCATTTAAATTTTAAAAATGGTTAAATGAGAATAACACACTGTCTATGTAAGTCTGTAATCATATATGTGCCCAAAAGGAAAGAAGTTCTTACAACCAATGTCTATTTATGTGACAGTATTTACCTTGTTATCCTGTAACAGGAAGGTGTACTTTTGCTCATTCTTCTGAAGGAACACAATGAGATCAGTGAGAACCACAGCCAAGACATCATAGACTCGACCTCGCGCACTTTTCCAGCCAATCTTGCCTGCGTGTAGCAGCTCACGACTGTCTGCTGTCAGGTCTTGGCGCTGAGAACATACAGCATGGGTCATCAGTTTATTTTAGTAAGAGTTTTACGGCACTTGCAACACAATAAGGTCATATAAAAGCCGAAGATTAGAGGTATTACAAGAGAGTAACAAACATAAAAAAAGGAGGAGAGATAAAGACGATAGTTGTTTGATAGGAAAGAAGGAGCAAACCACACCACAACACCCACCAACCACCCACATAGGTCATCAATTTATGGATGGGAAAAATACATCAATCGAACAACAGTCCTTTAAAGAACAGATTAAGAACACAGTGAGACAGTAACTATGAACAGAAGTAGAAGGCTCACACCATATTAAAATTCCAACCCGACCATCCCAGAAGTAAAACCTTCTTGCTAAACTCTTTAGCCACCAACTTAATCAAGGCTGACATTTGTTACTAAAGAAAAAGCCATCAAGGAAGTTATTTGACAATATTCCACTCACTTTGAATTTCTTCCCTTTGTACGTGACAGCTCGTGAATCCAGCTTGCTCTGTATGTCAATAAGTTTCTCGTAGGCTGCTACCTTCTCATCCACATGCTGGACCACGTCTTTGCTCATGAGCAGTGCATGGCTCAGATTTTCACGGTCTTTTTTGTCTGAGGAAGCGAAATCATAACATGAGGGGCAGCTGTTGAGCTGCACAGTAGAGTAGGAGTCTTCAGTACGATAATGTCCATATTTCATAAGGAAAAGACAAAAGGCTATGGTGTCACTTTGAGGTAGAAAAGATAGCAGATCACACCAGAGCATCCATCAACTATCTGCAGGTACAGCTGAAAGGCTACATACCCCATTCCACTGGATATTGAGCGGCGAACTCTCTCCAAAAAAGTGATTACAGTGTACACAATAAATAACTATTTTTAAAAATGTGCCACCATTTGCACCAAGATTTTAAAAAAATGTTTTTGGTGATCAGCATCACATTGGAAACAACAATTACCACTTAATTTTATTCCTCCAACCAACAGTGATTTCAATTCTTTTTCCTCACCCCCTTTTCAATAAGCACGTCAGACCCTAGGACAGCTTAATTCACAGGTAACAGAAAAAAAACTGTTTAACTCTATCTTATTTTAATTATCTACAGGACCTTAAATACAAGTGACCCTTTCATGTCAGATGGATAGGTTTTGAAAATTGTTCCCTCAAATCTAAGAAATACATAGTTAAGTTTGCACCAAACAACATGACATAGGTATTGTTTCATAATTCTGAACAAACATTTGAGAGGTCCCAATAAACCTTTTTCTGCATCTCGTTTATACAGCCAGAACTTTTATAAAACCCACTGAGGTGGACCTCTTCTTTCCACTCACCTTTTGTGCTCTTGAGTATGGCCTCTAGAAGAATGGGATACTTGGAAAGGCGCACCGTTACACCGAGGATGAAGTCTGAGATGTCTCGCTTCTCACACACTGGGAGATTGGTACATCTCTGGAAAATTTCAAACATGACATTCAAACTGAAATGCTAGCACTCAAAAAGAGAAACAAGAAAAAAACAAACCTCCTATATACTTGCCTATGCCACATCAATGAAGATACAGCATAAATGGGGGCTCTCGTGGCCTAGAGGTTAAGGTGTTGGCCTCTCATTCAAAGGTCCCGGGTTCGAATCCGGGTAGCGACCAAATAATTTTCTTCTCTAAAATTGTCTCCTTTCACCTCCTTTCCTGCTCTCTAGCAATGTTCTGTTGTCTGCTTTCATTTCCACTTTCTGTTCCCACCCCCTCCTTTGCCCCCTCCTCTGGGCTCCTGACTCTTTCTGCAGCCTTTCTACTGCTACTCCTTGGCTCCTCCTTACTGCTGTCTTTCTGCCACACCCCTGATCTTCTGGTAGGAAAGATGTACACCTAGCCTTCTCGGACAAGGGCGAAAAATCTCGGAGGGCCCCTGTGCAAGTTGTGCACGTTAAAGATCCCTTGGTGGTCTAAAATCGATAAGAGTAGGCTTCGGCCGCCACCCGGGCAAAATTCAAAATTTCCTACCAACTGAAAATATTAGGTGTGTCCCGCGCGCTCATATGACCTATGCAGTTGCGAGCGCCGTAAAACACTTTACAAAAACAAACAAAAAAACAGCACAAATCAATTATATCGTGATATATAGATGGTAAGTTTCTTTACAGATTACTTGTCAAAACAATTCTGAGCTGACATTTTTAAACTTTACGATTTCGTAATACATAGTTAATTTGGGAAATTTGGGAATCTGAATGCATGCACCTGTGATTTATGCACTGATTCAACATAATCGCTGCAAATACCAAAGCTACAATTAAAAGTCCAAGGAAACATCAACGTAAAAAACTACAAAAACTTCTGCAAACAAATCACCAACTCACTTTGGCAAAGTTTTGAAACTTCCTGTCAACTTTAAGAAATTCTTTATACAACTGCATAGCCTCAGTGTGCTTAGAGCAGAACACGCCGTATACCATCTTCATCTTGTCTGCTGTTCCATCTTTGAACTGTTGAATAAACAATAATTCAAAATTGTTGTTAAATAAATTCACTGTGAATTGGTGAACTTGAGAGATGACAATATAACCATTAATGAAACCCTATTTCAAATCTCTTCTTAAAGGCACAAGGGATATACATGAACAGTCATATGAAGACAAAAAAATACTCACAGGAATAACTTTTAAACATTAGAACAGGGATTAACATATGTAATAGAGTTTAACTTTTCAAAAGAAGAATTGGTAATTTTTCCACCAATCCAGAACTGTTCTATTGCCATCAAGTATTGGAATAAAACAGAAAGTCTAGGAGCAAGAAAATGCAATAAAATCACCACTGGCCTTGGAGAGAAGTCACATCTAAAATACATTTGATTACAAGACAATGTCTACAATGAGACCCAAAAAAAAATATCTTGCCTGCCCCACGAGGACATCTCCGATCTCATCAATAGATCTGTCGTCGTTCTTGGCTTGCCGAGCCAACAGTTGGCGAAGGAAGTTGGCATGAAGTTCTACTAGGTCATCTAGCCGAGGAAACAGACGGTCCACTTGCTCCACTGTGAAGTTCATGTCTTCCAACATGGATTGTGAAAAGATCTGTTCACAGAGGGAGATGGTCACTTATGAGAATTCCCATTGTAAATCAAAAATCAGTTCAACACTGGTGAACATTTTTTGGGACTTTTTCAATACCTTGAGCAAGTACATAGGCAGTCTACTTGTGGCAATTTGGACTATCAGTGATAAATAAAAGGAGTAAATTAAATGTAAACTTTCATGAGCACAATGGCAATAGGCACTCGACTAAGATCAAACTAACATGCATGGCCACACCTATAACACTAGCAAACAGATATGACATATTGAGATTGCATCAGATAGCAAAGTTTAAAAAAAACCTGTTTCTTTTCATCAGCTATCATTCTTGTTTCTCTCCATTAGCTATTATCCTGTTTCTTTCCATTAGCTATCGCTACATAAAAACTTTGACCCCAAGATTATCATTAAGAAACAAACTCCATCTTAAATGAGATAACATCAGACTAAATTGTCACAGTGCCTGGTATGTCAAAACAGAGAATGACAAGAACCACTGTACCTTTTGCATAATTTTCAATCGCTTGACATACTGCTTCTCTGTCTGGATAAGTTCTGCAAATGGACAAATGAATCAAGTATTAGAACAGAGAGCAAAACAATGAACAGGCGTCGACTAAATTCATGACTGACTGGAAGTGAATTTATATAGAAATGCTACCTGTAAATAAATAGGAAAGTTTGCACAAATAAACGACTCAAACGTGTATACATTTTGTTTTCTACTTCAGACCCTGAGAGATTTTCACAGGGCACAAATAAAATTCCTCCAATCTGTTTGTTGCTTTATGTAAAATAAACTGTAGTGCCTACTTATACAGTTTTGTATATTAATCTCAGTACATGAACATACCCCATATTGTGTCTTGACGCTTGATATCCTTTGTGTTCAGTTTCTTCAGGGTCTATGGAATAAAAATAAAAAACAAAATAAGTTAAATATTACAGTGTTAAAATTATAGTTCAAGAGAATAAAACAAAAACTTCAGTTGTGCTTAAAAATAAAGGAGAGGTCTAAAATGTGTGCTAAACTCATACTTTACTTCATGAAAGCTTGAATTCTTTCAAAGAAATTTCAATCTCAAAACAAAAACTGAGAACAGAAATCTCAATAAACTATTTTTGGTGAGGGAGTGTGATTATCCAACCAATTAACTTAATGCAATCCAACCAACAAGTCTCTCTGTGACATGGCCTACTTTAAGTTAAACTTTAACTGTCAAGTTCAGAGGACCTCACAGCTGACTGTTTGTTTACACAGAGAACACAAACAAGTCATTAAGCCCAGCCCCTCCCCATCATTCAGTGGCTGTCACAGTGCTAGTTTCTCCCCCCCCCTCTCCCTCCCTCCCCAATTGTGCTCAGCTAGCATCTCCAGGACTTGTTGACCAGGTTGTGGTACATTCCAGGACAGACCTCCCCCCCCCCCCCCC
>NW_004797295.1:1547851-1550125 GCF_000002075.1 Aplysia californica | reverse complement strand
CCCCCCCCAAGGGCTCACCTTGTTTGTTTCTTTGAGGTAATGAGAAACAAATTGCTAACAATAACAGCTATTCATTTCAGTGCAGGGGGAAAACCAAGACCACAAACAAGCAAAAACTACAAATGTAGAAAAGAAGCAGGATCTTTCATCAGTTCCCTTAAACCACCTGTTGGTTCAGCAAGAGTAAAAGAAAAAGTTCACCAAGGCTCATTTTTTCTGGTTAAGCAACTATCAGTTCTTAAAGTACATCTGAAGGGTCACAGCTTTGAGGCTTTTTCTTTGTTGAGTGAGGGTAGATAAAAACTTTAAGCTTTGTTCCCTCTCCTTTAATCTTTCATCTACTTACTCAACAAAGAACAAAACAGCCATCTATTCTTCAGGCTTTTTCCACGGTAGTGAAAAAAAAAAGATACAAACCTTCATTTTCTTTCTAAAAAATCATATTAAAAAAGGGATGAAAAAAGAAACTTCATATTGTTTATAATGATATTTCAAATTCTTTTTATTACTGGGTATATAAGAAACTTATAAACCTACTGGTGGTTGTACAGAGCAAAGAGACACAAACTGATTGACGAAATCAACACGCTAATAGGAAAGAGGTGTAAAGATTGTCCAGTGTTGACTTTTAATCACCTATGACTGCCACAAAAATGCCAAAAGAAGCAGCTAAAACAATACGAGGCACAAAAGGAAAAAAACAAAAGATACCAGACCCCCTCGCTGTTAAGACTTGACAAGGGTCAAAGGTTAAGCCTGCTCACCTTCCTGTCCACAGTGATGCTCCAGGCCTCTGGTTCATCTATGCCCAGTTGTAGGTCGGGCTCATCCTCCAGGCACGACACCTCTGTAGGGACAACTGCAGAGCCACAAATAGGAGTTAATTTTGGTCAAATTCGAGGTGCCAATTTAACTGGCTATGAAAAGATATCCTAAACTTGTGTGTGTGTGTTTTGTGTGTGTGTGTTGTGTGTGAGTGTGTGTGTGTTGTATGTGTGTTAGTTGTGTGTGTGTGTGTGTGTGTGTGTGTGTGTGTGTGTGTGTGAGTCGTGTGTGTTGTGTGTGAGTGTGTGTGTTGTATGTGTGTGTGTGTGTTGTGTGTGTGTGTGTGTGTGTGTGTGTGTGTGTGTGTGTGTGTGTGTGTGTTGTGTGTGAGTGTGTGTGTGTGTTGTATGTGTGTGTGTTGTGTGTGTGTATGTATGTTGTGTGTGTGTGTGTGTGTGTGTGTGTGTGTTGGTGGGTGTGTGGGTGTGTGGTGGGGGGTTGTATTATGTATCAAGACTTTTTATAATAAGTGCAACAACTTCTCAACTATCTGCCTAAAGTTGGGCAAAATCTGAATAATTTCAGTAATAGGTATTTCCAGTTCCGTCAAATGCAGCCAGTCAGGACAGGAGGGTCTTTCTTGAATTTTTAGTTTAGGGTTTGATTACATTTCATTGCTGCGCTTTGTCTACATAGCTTTGTATAAATGCGAAAAGAGGTCTTTAAAAAGATCTGGTTTACTGGAGTACTGGGTGCGAACCTTGTCAAGATTGTGAAAGTAAAGTGAAAACAAGCCGGAGTGTGGCAGGTCTAGAATAGGGAGGGAGGAATACAACAATGGGAAATAAGACACCTGTTAAACATTTGTTCAAATACAAAAAATAAGTTTTTGAAACTTGGAGAAAAGTGTTGAATTGGAGATGAAACACAAAAAGAAAAATGATGTTTTGTAACTCTTACCCTGTAATCAATCATCTACTTGTACTTAACCAATACCTGACAGCCTGCAAGAATGCTCATTGTAAGACAAGCCCCCAAGAAAATGATGAAAGTCTGAATAGTCAAATTTCTCAGCTTGAGCTTCACCAAAAAAGTTTTTAGCACAATGATAGAACACCTAATCCTGACTGTTCATGCATATAACTATGAGAGAGAAAACGAAGGAGAAAGAGAGAGAAAGACACAGACAAATAGACAGACAGACAGACAGACAGATAGGTAGAGAGGAGGGAGTAAAACAGAGTGAGAGAGAAAGAAGGGGAATGAGAGAGGAGGGGGGAGGAAAGAGAGAGAGGAGGGAGGTGGAGAGAGAAAGAGAGGGGGAAGGAGAGAGAGAGGAGGAAGGGGGGGGAGAGAGAGATGGCGAGAGAGAGAGAGATGGAGAGAGAAGGAGAGAGTGGGAGAGAGAGAGAGGAGAGAGAGAGAAAGAGAGCGGGAAGGAGAGAGAGAGCGGGAAGGAGAGAGAGAGAGAGAAGGGAGGGGGAGAGAGAGATGGCAGGAGGGGGAGAT
>NW_004797295.1:1544461-1547732 GCF_000002075.1 Aplysia californica | reverse complement strand
AGAGAGAGAGAGAGAAAGATGGCGGAGGGGAGATACAGAAATGGCGAGAGAGAAAGAGAGAGAGAGAGATACATAGAGAGAGAGATAGATAGAGAGAGAGAGAGGGAGAGACAGGGAGAGAGAGAGAGAGAAAACGAAAATGAATAGAGGAGTGTCCTGGGAACTTACCGGCATCCAGAGACTCCATCGACTCTGAGATAGTATCCGTCATACTGAAACAAGACAAAATTATGATTCAATGTACACATGTTGGCTGTACAACTTGAAAAAAATCCAACAAAATCAACAAGAAGTTTTAACTCCATCCGTACAAGCCTTGTCAGGTGCTATGGAGCAAGATACCAGCAAATAAAAGTCCAGGCATATTTCACGGTTTGAAACTGATGTTCAAGATCAAGACACAACAAGTTGAATGCAAAGATCACAATAAACCCCCCCCCCCCCTGCCCCTCAAATGGGAATAAGGAATATTTACGTCTTAGCTGAAGAAAAAAATATTTTTAAAGAAATTATTTCTTTCAGAAAAGTGAATAACTTTCGCACATTACAAGCTGACTTAGTCGATCCTGTAAATCTTATACGGTTCCGTGAAAAGCAAAAGAGCGGCATAGCAACAAACACAAAACCGATCCACCAAAACATAATCTGACTACTGACCCGATGTCAGAACTCGTGTCACTGTCCACATTGTCAGAATCCGGGAGTGAGGCAATCTCTAAATCAAGCCAAGAATTCTTCAAATTATAGGAGCGCCTCCTCCTGAAGCTAAACCGTGACATTCTGTTCATAACGTTCATGTTCATGATGGCGATGGTGATGACGACAATGACGGAAAAACCATCTTCCAAAGGAAACCACGACACTGAAGCCAGCGACTCTGAAACTGGCGGCAGCGGCGAGAAGTTTGGAACAACTAATTCATCACGAGTCTCGACAGACAAGGGTAACTGAGGTCAAGTCACACGACGTCAACTGATAGGATGTTACAGCATACAGCAATCAATTGTGGAAATTCCTTTGCGCATCTTGTCAGATCAGATGATAAATGCACTTGAAGAAGCTTTCATCAACATCCTGTCACATGGAAACACACCAGCCATCAGGCTACCCTCTCCTCCCACAGAACGGGAAAACGCTATGCTTGAAATGGGTCAAAATTGAGTCTTTTTATTACCGTTTTTGGCTTCATGAACGAGCTATTCATATAAATCCGAGTTGTTGCACATAAGACAGCACGAAGAGAAATCCCGGGGGGTTTATTTTCGTTGTTCAACAGTGAGTAAGCCACTTAAGTGCTGAAGCACGTCCTTGAGATACGGATCTCGATTACAAAGAAAAAACTATGACAAAAATGAAGGGGGGGGGGGGGGGGGACTCATATCCCCTGACAATGTAGCAAACGAGTTGATCACTACGTTCTTTTTGCCGCTGAAAAAAACCCTGAGTGTGTGTTGTGAACGAAACCACTTACATGACGTTGCACAGTGCTCAATGAGAAAATACCAAGATCAAAGGCAAAAATGAGACCTGAAGACAATGTTCGCAACCTTGGGTTGTAATAGCGGTGGTTTGGGGGGAGGTCGAGGGCGGGGCGTGAACACACAGCCTCTCAGCCCGTCTCATTTCTTCGTAAATCTGAGTTATAAAAAGTGGAGACTTGAACACAAGGTCTTAACATTCATACCCCAAAGAAATGGGCCGGTAACGTGGCCATAGATGCCCCTCTTTTCACATCTTACGCCTGGGTTCATAAGTCACTGACTGCAGTGTACATAAACTGGGATGGGGCAGACAGGATGGTGTCAGTTCACTGTAATCTGCTAGTACTTGTGACACTCAACACTGATACCACATCGCTATTATCGAGACATTTCAGCCGTGTCATTGTCTACACTAGCCTTGGCGTGTCAGATAAGTAGATTTCCGAGGAAAACAATAGAGTTCTATATTTAGATTATCAACGAGATAGCGATACGCACAACACACGCAGCTGTGGGATGGGCTAATTACAAGAATACTTTAATTGGACATTTTTGAAAGTTCCCCCTTTGCCAATTTAATGCCCCGAGAAACGCATTATTCTATCTAGTTTGAATAAAAAGAAATACATTCACACGTTATCGGCCATTTAGAGTAAAATACGTGCTACAGCAGAAGAAAAACAAAAACAAAACAAAGGGAACCACCGTGCCCCGTGATTTGCAGTATTCATTCGAAATTTCGGGGAAACAGTAACTAACAAAAACAATTAAGAATAAGAAGCAAACGAAGTTTGACAGGGACCCCAAGCCACCCAGCAAGTCGTTGCATTAAAACGGGTTTGTAACATTTTCGACACACGTTTGAGACATTTCTTTCTTTCAATCAATGAAAAAGCAATACAATGTATAAAAATGGCCTTTTACTTTCGATTTTACATTTGGACCTTCACGTCTGCAGAGTAAGAAACTAACAACAAACATGACTAACATAGTGATCCACGCTTAACCTTGTAAACCCCCCACCTCCCCTAGCCGTTCAACTATTGAAGATGTCTTATTTTGAAAATTAACAAACGGTTAATTTTAGAACGATCGTAAAACTTTATTTAGCGGATTTGAGCGAACTATAATGCAATTTTCCAAAGCTTCCGTTGTGCAATCAATTGAGTCGTTGTGTGTATTGGTCCATCAATTCCACAGATTGCGGCTTTATTTAGCCCCTTCTATTCCTGGCCCACCAGATTTCTAAACAACGATGCGAACAACGGAAATCAGTGTGGGAGGCAGCCCCGGACACTTTTGTAGTTGCCACGTTGTACAAATTAGATCATATGAAAAATACGGTCCTGATATTTTCGGAGGCACAGCTTTAAACCGCAATTTTGTACGCGTCTCCATTGAACAAAAGCCCCTTTCTCCGGGTGGTGCACACAGAGATGTCTATCCAAACACATTGTAGACTTCCAGACTCCACAAGATTCTCTGGAATAACAAAAATGCTCCCTCTTTCTAATGAAACCTAATAAATAAGCAACTTGTTTCTAAATCACGCCGTAATCTCCACAATTATCTGCCCCTAACAGGAAGCAACAGAGTCAGTAACCTCCCTCTTATCTGCTCGACGTCCGAGCTCTCCTCCTTGTATATAATTCACAGGGACTCGGCAAAAGGAAAAAGAAACCGAGGGCAAGCAGCTTTCCTCCTTTTTTCTCTCCTAACTTTAAATGAGAAACGAAGATGGCTAGGGTTGGGGGGAGGGGAGTGTGTGTGTGTGTGTGTGTGTGTGTGTG
>NW_004797295.1:1536256-1542706 GCF_000002075.1 Aplysia californica | reverse complement strand
CCCCCCCCCTCCCCTCTCATCCTTTCAACAAAAACATTATGTTAATCAGCAAGTCATCCGAAAGCACATAATCTCTCCATACCGCCCTACATACCATACACCTTTCGTCTGTTTCGTTTGTGCCCCGTTTTATTACTAGCCTGTTTATTGCTTGTTTTGTTTTTCGCATTTTTATTTTTTTGCATTCGTTCTTCCACCTCCTGGCTTATCGCACTCTTACACTGACCTCCATTGCCACAGTGCCACAGAATGTTCTGAATTCCTCAAAAGTAGGCCTACCCTGACAGTGTCGGAGGGTGCCCTCTCCTCCTTTCTCGCCACACGTTCTATACTAGTTCATCCACCCCTCCCCACCACGTCGCTACCTCATGTCTCTTTTAAGTAAGTAATGGTAGATGGGCTCTGGGATGATTATTAGCTAAGCTTTTCCAGCTAAGATGACATTTCCGGAGGGTCTGAATCTGACAGAAAGTTACAAGGCAAAACAGAACTGATAGTGCTTGGAAATCGAAACCCCCTCCCCCCCCAAAAAAAACACAACAACAAACAAAACAAAAACAACCCCCCAAAAACAACAAAAACAAACAAAAAAATAAAAATAAACAAACAAACAAAAAAATCTCCCAAAACAAACCAAAAAAAAAATACCCCCCCCCTTCTGTAACCTTACAACACATATTCTCAATAAAACATGTTTTTTTTCCTCAACCAATCTTTTCGTCAGTAGGTCACAAGATCTAAGAGTATCAAAACCGCTCTAAATTCAAAACTTCGCCAAAAATCAAATCTCGCAACTCAAAAGCGAAAAACAAATCTGAGACAAATACCAAGCGCAGTCCGCAGTCTGCCTAGGGGTAATGCCAGATGACCAGCTGGGTATAGGATGCATACTGCATACAGCTCAAGCCCCCCCCCCCCTCCTTGCTACATTCAGGCATATAGAGTGATAAAAAAGGTACAAGCGAGGACGAAGAACAAGCCCACTCAATCCACACTTTGACTATTAAAGACTGTACCAGCCCATCAACTTTCTCCGTCTTCCAACAAATGCTGGATCTCTTCTTCCCTTTCAATTTTTGGCAGCCTTCAAAGGTATGTTCGGAATTCGCCCCAACGAAACTTCAAGACCGGTTTATCTCACCTAAATTTATGATTCCACAGATAGACTGGTTCATTTACCACACTCCGAGTTGGAGAGGTTGGGGGGGGGGGGGGTAAGAAAGGGGAGGGTGAGGAGGGAGGGGAAGGGGGCTGACATTACTGTCGCTGACCGGCTCTTTCCCGCGAGGTCTGAAGAGACACAGTTTTACAGCAGCAGCAGCTCACAGACGTTATCGACTTTACGCATCTCTGAGCCCATTACGCGTGCGCACGCCGAGCGCATTAGGACCATCCTTCAGTCGCTTATCTGATATGCACAATAGAACTTGCCACTGACATACAGCGCCCGGCTGGTGACGAAACTATTGAGGTGACAACCGTAAGATGCGACGTCCTACAAGAGGCCAATTAATTACCTTTGTACAAGTTGTTGGAGAGCAGTACTTTATAACGAGTCATAACGGTAAATACCGCAATAAATTGACAAAACACGCACATTTATCTTTATAATTTTGCTGAAAGGAAAAAAAAGAGGAGAAGATGCACCGGACTACGCAACGACTATCCCCACAATAAGCTGACAGAGATTATCGTAACGAAATAATCTGGGCAAAAGTACATGTACTTACAGCTGATAAACTGTGAATTAAAAGGGGTTGTCCCCCCTTCCCGCACAGATACATAATCATGTGTCACAATGGATAACGTTTAGCATTCGGAAACGGGCTAAGAAGTCATCGTTTGCTTGAGAAAAAAAACCCAACCTTTTCTTAAAAATAAAACTCCCTGATTCTGCTGTGATTCTGTCAAAAATGTTTCTCCCTAAAACAAAGGTCGTTTTTCGCGTTCTTTGCAAAACATTCTCAAGAGTCTCTTCGTCCCAGGTCAAGGTAAAACTGAACATGAAATCGAAAAAGTACAACAAAAACTCTTCACTCATTTATCCCTCTCAGTAAAGGTTCTGTGTACTTTTTCCAGCAAAGGCAACAATCCGTTCTACACTGTCAGTCAGTGGAAGTCAGCAAGACACATCGGATGCCTCAGGCAAACAGAAACACTGATACATGCTGTAGAGAACAGGCACTTCTTTCGACATAACGGTTAAAATTTAAAGAGGCGGATCGGGACAATCAAGGCCTAGAGACGCTATATCATACAGCAGTCCGACCATTTGTCGGGGAACGATAATTTTTTCTCACTGCACAGAATTCCCGTCTGCATCGATTACACATTGTCCTTAAAACATATCCTTCAATGAGGGAAAACCAGACAGCAACTGAACAACATCATATTCAATGAAACATATTTTAAGAATGCCTAATCCAAATATATATATAAAAATAGTGAAAATGAAGTCGAAAACTAAAAAATCTTTGTCTGAAATAACGTCAATAAATTTAAGGACATATCTAAACAAGTAAAAAATCTTTGTGTATAATATCGTGAAAAAATAGAACACATTTTAATATAGCGTGGACAAAATAAATGATTTCTGAAAAAAAAAATTCAAGAGTCGAAAAATACAAGTATCTTGAGAAATTATAGTGTCGAAAAAAAATTCAAGAGCACGTATCTACTGATGTAATATGTGACCAGGGACTGGAGACCTACACACAGAGGACATCAAACATGGCAGACGTCTCAAGTGCTGGCACAGGCACGACAAGCAAAGTGGAAGGTACAACGACCAGAGGAAAGGGCGAAGGAGAACCCAAAGAAAATACACAGAAGAAGGGAAAAACAGCAAAAACGAAAGGCTCTAAAGTGAAACTAACAGACTTCCAGGAATTAAAGAGACGTGACGAGCAAAAACGAACATTATTATGTAACAACAGTGTGAAGGCTTTACTATCATACAGTTGTCTTGATACCATTCACTCGACAAAATGAAGCCAACCAGCGCTATGTGAAATGACACACATATATCAGGAACTCATCTGATACATGCACAAGTCAAAATTCTTTTTAAAACTCCATTGCAACTGGATAGTTATTTGTTTTGTTTTTGTTTTATTTTGTTGAAATGATAACAAGTGTACAATCAGTATAATAATCTGATCTGGATAGGATTTCGATAAACGTTTTGAAACGCTGTATAAGTGTTGAAATAAAAACTCTTTCACTGAAATCGATGGAAGATGTGAGGTCGGAGTAATGCGATGTCAGTGTTGTGAGATGTAGGATTGGGAATACTTACTTGCTTTGGGCTAAATCCATGGTGCTAACACTGACGGTATCACTCTCAGACTCTTCGCTGATGGCTTTGCTACACGGGCGGAGAGAGAGGGGAGCGAAAACATCAGTACATGGACACAATACTCAACAGTGTGTCTACAAACGGCGCACAACACGGCATACGGTTTAAAGCAGAGATACAACTGAAAGCTAACACTGAGGGAACCCTGTGTACTGGAAGCAGAAAACACATTAAAAAAACTCCCATTAAGTTGTAATTGTCTTGCAGAGCAGAATTCATGAACACTACATGAAACATTAATTACGAACACCAGATTTAAGCAAATGACAACTTTTTATTGCTCCGCCTCCCCCAACCAACCCCACCCAGTATGTCAGAATCTCGCACAAGGCCGATTCAATTTTTTTTTTTAAGCTGCGTTGAAACTGGAGCCCTACGTGAAAACCCTCCAAGGATATAACTCTATTGGCAACTAGAAAAAAAATTCAAAACCGTTTGTAGACACAACAAGGTGAAAAAGACACTGACATGTGGGTACACTACATCAAACACTTAAGAAAAAGCAACAACAGCAATTGCAATAATGGGTTAACATCAATATACTTAATACGATTATTAAAAAAACCCACTGTCCAAACAAAACATACCCCCCCCCTTTCCCGAAAAAAACACACCACAAAAAAGAAGAGGGAGAAAGCAAATCATTGCAGTAGCAAACTAACAAAATATTCCGTTAAAGTTCCAAGAGAAAATGATTGCCATACAAATACCCGCGACAGAAGGTTAGGTTTGGCAGATAAAAGACAAGTTATAATAGCAATCAATAATACGATAACAACAGGTACAAAAAGTACAAATGCATTCCACAGGCTTCATGCTTGAAATGTAACATTAAGTGACAGCGTTGAGACTGTGCTCTTTAACTAAGGAAAACCTATTAGGGCGTAGACTTCGCTACTATTATCAGTATGATGATCAAGATGAGTGAATTTTCATGAAAATAGGCTTTATGAAATATCATGGTGGAATTCGGCGCTGAGATGGCTGTTAGCTCTACTGCTATATAAACTTGAGCAACAAGTAATAACTACAGCAACTAAAAAGTATGGATAATGCAGTGCATCCGCGCCTGGAACCGGGTTTACTACAAAGAGGACAGGACACGCCCACCCAGTTATATCTGTGCTTTCTTGTATTATACATACAGCTCTTAACTTGGGAACTTATGACCACGACTTACAAACATACATTTTGCAAGTTTCTAACCATTTCAAAATTGATTATCGCGAACCGTTTTTAGATCTCATTTAGAGTGCCGGCAGCAGGGGAAAAACGATGACATCGCTTCGGTGGTATAGTGACTTGAACCACTTTTTCGCGAAGCGCTTTCGTTCTCAATCGCGATAACATTAAGTACTCTCGCAGTTCTGTGATCGGTGATGCGAATTTGGAGCTAGTTGCTTCGCTGAGGCCCTAAAGTGTTATTGCGAGCTGGTATTAAAGGTATCTCGGGCTATTGCAATTAACTATTCTAAAGTGCCAAACGTAATGACAGTGCATCTTGTCTTCCTTGCACAAATCTAATTGGCCTTTTCCTGCCTTAAAACAAACTGCCAAAAAAGACAAAAACAAAAACAAAAATAAAAACAGAGTCCCTCTCCCAAAACACTTTTAAAAAAGATCAAAACCGCTGACTACTAAGGTTTCCCAGGCTATAAAAAAAACTAGAAGGAACCAGGGATGCATGACAAAGAACTTGACTTTACCAACTCTGTACTGCCTCTTCTGTCTACTCCAAGCGATTAGAACCTGACATTTACACCCCGATCAAGCCTAACAGTATCAATCTTGCAAGACACAACATTACACTTCACCTGATATTCCCGACATTATCAACACTCGGGTCTGAATCTAGACCCCACCCCACCCCGTTTTGAACTTGTCTGAACCCCCTCTCACCCTTCTTTCTCTCAGAGCATCTGGTCCGACTTTTACCAAACTATAATAGCATCTCCTTCCCTCTCCACACGACGTCTCTGGCGCGTGATAGGGGCAGGTGGCAGCTTCGTTTATCCAGCATACCCCGCGGCTTTCAGTGATTCGGAGCGGAGTATGATCAAGTATGATTCCATGTTCACGCACTTACGGCGGAGAGTTGGCGGACGAGCTGTTGCCATTAGAGTTATGATGGAAGTGTTCTACCTTGGATAAGCGGTAATGGACGCACAGATGAGACCACGAGAGCTTGAAGGGGGGAGGGGGGGGGGGAGAGACTTTTTGGACTATATAAGAGAAAAAGTGTGAAAGATAGATGAGCAATAAGCTTTTTCTTCTGAAGATCTAATAAGCAGAATGTGAACTGCATTAAAAATTAATAATAATAATAATAATGATATAAGCGAAAGACAAATATTAAATTTGTACAAATGAGTATTAAAAGCAACTAAATCAATGGAAGACACACTTTCGTGAATATAAATTAAAAGCCCAAATTTTGATTCTTAGACATTAAACAAGTGTCTGAAATTTACCCATGTGTCCGTTTTCGTTGCTAGATTAAAAAAAAAAGGAATCCCTACTAAGCCTACCCCCCCCCCCCAAAAAAAAGCCCCTAAATTAAAAGCACGTGTCTAATTTTGAACAGTGTCGAAAATTACAGGATTTGGTACATTTTTTTTTTTAACCTTTACAATATTTCAAGACGACCAACACGTCAGAGAGTAGCACTGTAGCACTCCCGATATATAGACGTGATTTACCTAACAGCACTGTTGTTATCATTATGTCACTTGCAGGTTGTCCATTCCAAGACCACCGCCGAGGTGAACATACAAATAAAGAACTGGATATGCTTACGTACGTGTAAAACTGTCCTCTTTTGAGATCAATGGTCACATAAAAAATATTTTTGGATACATTTATGCATCAAAGCCATAATATACTTAATGAATACAGAGACATTGCGTGAATATACTTATAGGTTATCAGCGGACGCAACAATTTTTTTTTCGAAGCAAAACATGTTTGACGTCTCTCCCATAGAAAGAACAAATTTGAGATTGGGTTGGGGGGGGGGTGTTCTTGACAAAGGTTGTGTTAGACCAAACAAAGAGAGAGGGAGGGAAAGAGAGAGAGAGAGAGAGGGAGAGGGA
>NW_004797295.1:1530701-1536075 GCF_000002075.1 Aplysia californica | reverse complement strand
AGAGAGAGAGAGAGAGAGTTAGTTCATGTGAACAGTGCTGGTGGTTTTGTCAGACGGAGTGGGTACATCTATTACTGGCTGTGTTGCAAGTGGGTGCTGACCGTGGGTCACTTACTCTAGCACACTGAAGCGGCCCACGGGAGAGTTGACTGGCCATTGGAAGAACGACCCGGAGCTGCTGCTGCTGGGCGGGGAGCCGAACAGGCTGTCGGTGGGCGGAGCCACAGGGCGCAATGGGAGGGGAGAGGGGCGTGGCCATGCCATGCACGTGCACGAAGGGAATGGAGATGGGGGTGTGGGTGTGGGTGTGGGTGGGGGAGTGAGGGTACATGCGCGTATTAATGAATCGATAGAGAGTGGCAGTGTATGTATTATATTCGTTGAGAAATTTTTTTTCGGGGCAATTTTTTATTTTATAGGGACGGAGTCGCAGTTGTGGAAGGTGGGGTAGGTTTTTTTAAGGAGAGGGTGTAAAGGGGTATAATTAATTTTGATTGGGCGGGGGCAAGAGGTCAAGAGTTTCCATTTTTTTGGGAGGGGGTGGGGGTGGGCAGGGTATACGTGATCGTGCAGGCAGCCAGACAAGACACACGGAGGAACACAAAGACACAGAAATGTTGCAAGTGTTAATACACGATACAGAAATACATGAACACAGCACAACAGCATATTATAGCACAGCACAGCGTGAAAAAAAATCAGCGTTAGGTTAAGAAAAACAACATTACAGCATAGCATAGCATGGGTAACTATTTCGCAAAGGTTAACATCAACAACACCATAGGCTAAATAAGGATGTGGGCTTAGCAAAGCAACGACCTCCAGACAAGAGTCTGATACAGATCCATCGGATCTGAACGAGGTGGGCGTTTTACTAAAATTAACAACCGCCCAGAACTGATTATATCTTATTGCGCTAAGGTGGACCTGATAACAAAGAATAAAAAAAAAAGAAAAAAAAAGAAGCAAAACAGGAACGAAACCAGCAGACAAGCTATTCGATAAGGAAATAGCGACAGGGGTTCGTCATTACTCGTCTCCGTCGCCTGGGGTACAACAGACTAGACGACATTGCATTGTATCAGACAACACTCTACTTGTAGTGAGAGTCTTGACTATACTACATTAGTTAAATTGTTAGCTGAGAAAACGACGTTGTCATCATTGTGATCAATAATTGTTAAAGAAATGTGACAATAGTTATCCACACCTTTTCTGCAATTCCAAGAAAGACACACGGCAAAAGGGGAAATCATCCAGGCTTAGCATTCTGTTCAACAGACCTCAGTAAACTTAAGGTATGTTTGTCTTTATCATGTCACCGGTCAAATATTTAGGTGAACGGTCTTGTTCTTGTTTAGTCACAGATGGCATGTACATATTATCAGGTCAAAAGTACAATAGCAAGGAGGGAAGGAAAAAACTAACAGACAATAATAAATGTCATGGACAGATATCCAATTCGCGTTTGAAGCAGTGTGCCAGAACATTCATCACATCAATAGCAAATACGACATCTACTAGCATTATTAACACATTAACACAACATATATATTTCTACATGGACAATAAGAGCTTTTGGATTTGATTCAGAACCCCCCCCCCCTCGGTCAAAAGGATTGATCTTTCCACAACATCTCGTCGTTTGTTGTTTTTATAAGTTTCCAAATGTGCATATCTTCACGAGAACTTTCTAACAATTAACACCGATAGACAGGGAGCTAGTTTTGCTGAAAGTACAACTTGTTTTCAGCTCTGATCATCCAGGTCAACAACAACATTGCAAACACAAAGTTAATACAGTCTTGCAGGCAGCACGTGCTTCGATCAACAAGTGCGCTATGTTGTGCGCGAGTTAGACCTAAAGCAAGTACGCTGGTGTGTATGGGTGTACATAACATGAGGACAAACAAGAATGAGTGTGAGCTGACGTGCGCGCGTGAATGTGTGTATGTGCGTGCGCGTCGCGAGCACTGAGCATAGTACTCACCTGGACGTGGGTAGGCTGTGCCTGTGGGACAGCTGGGGAGGAGCTGACAGCTGTTGGTTAGGCTGAGGAACAAAAGCAATCAAGAACGCAATCAGTGAACACCGAGGGATAACTTTTACTGTTTGTTTTATTGAGTAAAGAGCACAACGACCAAATAAATGCTGTTAAATGCAGGGAGAATGCAGACAGACAAACAAAACAAGCAAACAAAAAAAACAACAAATGGGATATATCAGTGGCGCCCTCCAACCACCCACAACAACCTTTATGAAGCTAAGAATTTTCCTGATTTATTTGTTTCTTAAATGCAGCTAAAGAGAGATACATGGTAGGCACTAGATAAAAAGAAACACATAAGGCAGACAGACAAACTAAGGCACTGAAAAGAAACGACCAGAGGGAAATAAATTAACTTCAAATTTCAATTTTTTAATGTCCTATTTTATTGCTCTCTCCCTCAACATTTTCTCTTGCATTGAGTACAAGCGTACAGTATCTTCTCTCATATCCCTTTCTTCACGTGATTGTGCCTTTAAAGTGATTTGAGTTCGTTCGAATTCAGGCCAGCGAGTCTTTAAAAAAAATAAATATTGTAAACTCCATTGCCTTTGCTTACAAACAATACATATATATGCACAACACGGTATACAAAAACATCTATCATCATATTTCAGCAGTCACAATCTGGTATAAAAAGACCCCGCGCCATCAAATTACACGTGTCAGTGAAAAACACATTGGTCATCATAATGTTTCTCTCTGTCATGAAAAGAACCTTATCATCCCATCGCTTTTCCTGATAAAATACAAAACTTCGTCTCATGCGTGTAACCATTAAAACAAACGAACATTGGTTCGGTATCGGTATTCGTTTCTTTCAAACCCATGATTTACAGTGAATCTTTCCTTGTCAAGAAGCTCACATGGGGCTGGATGATAATGGAAGATCTCCATTCTGTTTTGAGACGTAGGTCTCTGACCTCTACGCCGCAGGAAGCAGCGGGAAGCTACGTCCAAGCCCAAGGACACGTGATTTGATGTAGCGCACAGGGTCAGAGCTTTGATAAATGGGTTCCATTAAGCCCCCTCCCTACCTCACATTTCTCCACTTCTGACATAGTTTTACAAACCAAAACAACATTCGGCAACATAATGAAACATATTGTCTGAAAGAGGAGGAATCTGGCTCCATCAGAAAGCACAAAGACAGCCATTGTTACTTGTGAGTGGCGTCGGAACAGGATATTACTTTGTTTTACCCGATAACGGACGCACAGATGAGGACTTTAAACTCTAGCGTGTGTGCAGGAAATACGCTATAGTATCTGGTGGTGTACTTCGGTTTTCACTGTCAAATGGCATACAATTCAGTTTGGTTTGAAAAGACATATTATATGTCCGAAAGGCATTAAGCATATTCAAATAAAAGAGAATTTACACACGGAAAGGTAGACCTTGGTCTTTTGGCTCGTCTCATCACCATAAAAGCAAAACAATCTGAGGCAAATCAAATATTGCCATAGAGAGCAGAAAATGAAATTGTAAGGGGATTTTAAAAAAAATTTTTTTTTGGGGGGGGGGGTTCAACTCACCTGAGGTTTAACAGGGGCGGAAGAAGAGCGTTTATCCTTGAAGGAATGGGAAGGTCGAAGTGACGTTCCTATGGAATCAACAAAATCAAGACGTTATGATTAATGACTGGAAGCCTGGAATAAAATGAATACAATGCAAAACCACCTCTGCTATCCACGAAAACAAACACGCCCTCAATAAACAAATCCACAAAATCACAAATCTAACCAACAGCAAAAGACACACAACAATGACATTGTCTAACCAAAACAAAAGAAGCATTGGCGGATTTATGAGAAAAAAAACCCCACAAACAAGTGTTTTAAAAGTTCAGAGTCATTATCCATATGGCACTTGTCAGCGACATTTCAGCAGTTCAACGAGACAATATTATTAGTTTATTCGGTGAGGTAGAAAATCAATGAACATAACATAACAGCTGGATAGATAAACCCCACACAGAAGGAAGAGCTCCTGGCGACTCCTGCTTGGCGCACGTCACATTTCAGTTTACACTTCCTTTCGAAAAAGGATAAGGAGTACTTTTGAAACAAATGATTTCATATGTAAGGTTACAACTTCAGATCAGAGAGATCCAAATGTCCATAAAAGAGAAAGCTGAATTAAATAAAGTTGATCTTATACTAATGACTATTTTTGCATGACTATTTTTTTTTAAATTAAGGGTTCATTGACAAATGCACGAAACCAGTTTAACACAACACAACACACAATGAATCTCAACACTACAGTAAAACAGATCCCAAACAAACCAATCAATAATAACCCAATCACAGCCACGTGCAAGTCTTTAATATTCAGCACGAACTATAACATGCGTGCTGAAGCATAATGTGTCAGTCAGCTTGCCTTATAGTCATGACCACTTTATAAGTGGAGTAAGTTGAAGAAAAAAGGTTGCGACGCATAAAGCGAAATGCGTAAAGAGAAAAAACTGCCAAAGGAACCCCAAATACGAGAATGTTTGCAAGTCATGGAAATATATATATATATATATATATATATAGGGAGTTGGGCCTGCCACCATGCGTGTGTACACCAGTGGAAGATTAAAGGTGTTACAAGAGAGTAACATACACAAAAAGGAGAGATAACGATGATAGATGTTTGATAAGAAAGAAAGAGCAAACCACGCCACGGCACCCACTAACCACTCACACATGTTCTCGGAAAAGAACACCAAGTATTCATTTTTTTAATGACCAAGGAAAACAAAAAACAAAACACCCCCATTCCCCCCCCCCAAAAAAAAAGTAAAAAGCAAACAAAACAACAACAAGAACAACAACAAACAAAAACAGAACAAAACAACTTCCCCCCCACCCAGACAATTGAGGCGAACAGCTGGTTAATTACACATTGTCATTTCCGCCCACTGCGTTAGTTAACAGTTAATGAATGAAGACGGCTCCGGGAACAAAATACAATGCTACATATTATTACAAACAGCTCAAACTGCTCACAAACAACCCTCCCCTCCCCCGGCACTTACCAGGCACCGAGGCGGACTGCCGCTCCAGCAGGGCGACCTGGGCAGACTGTGACGTGCCGTGAGGGCCGTGGGACGAGCCATCTCGCTGGAGGGCCTGGGGAGGACAACAGACAATCAATTCCTCAATCAATCGGTCTGGTCAAACGAATCAATCAGACATAATGAATCAATAGAGGACTGCCGAGCGGATAATACATTATGATAATAAGTGAACGCTAATGAAAGAGATGGATATTATATATGAATAGATAGATAGATAGATAGATAGATAGATAGATAGATAGATAGATAGATAGATA
>NW_004797295.1:1527421-1529210 GCF_000002075.1 Aplysia californica | reverse complement strand
TCCATCTTCATTTCTCGCTCTCTCTCTTTCTGTCTCCACCTCTTAGTTCTTGCGCGCGCGTGTTTAGCTCTCATCTTTCCTTTTTTTGTTGTTGGTAAAAGGAGGTCGGCATCCACGAAAAGACAAATGCTTCACTTCTTTATAAGCCCAGGGAAAGGTGAAAAGATAGCTCCGTATCGTACATACTTTCCGTTCGTATTGTTGGCTCTATCAGACCTGCCCAGTGATCCCATGACAGTCTACATCCCCGTCTTTTCTGTCCATCTGTATGTCTGTCTGTTTGTATCCCTCCCCCTTCTCTCTCTTTCTCTCTCTTCCCTTTCTTTCTCAAGATTAACAGTTTTGACGCCACAGAAAGACAAACAACAACAACAACAACACACACACACACACACACACACACACACACTCACATTTCACCACGTAAATGAAGTCCCACCCACTTCCTCTCCTCCCACTTTCTTTATCCCATTCCCTTACCCAGTTTTAGTAACTGTTTTAAGGCACTTTTAAAACGTTTTAGTAAGAGTTTCACGGCACTTGCAACACAATAAGGCCATATAAGTGCCGAAGATTAGAGGTGTTACAAGAGAGTAACAAACACACACAAAAGAAGGAGGAGAGATAAGGACGATAGATGTTTGATAGGAAAGAAGAAGCAAACCACGCCAGAGCAGCTGCCAACCACCCACTCACTTACTCAAACATAATAATAATAATATGTACATGTATATAACGTCACGTTGGGAGACACGTGCACGATGCCTGAGCTGAAGAAGTTCACCCCCCACCTCCCACAAACAAACACAACACTAGGGCTGCAGGTTCGAAACCGACTTTTGTCCTAGTTCTTCTTGCCAGCCAGAACATCTTTTTGTTAAGGAGACCATAGTTTTGTTTTGAGTCGAGAAAGAAGTTACCAGAGAAATATATGATAGAAATATTGAACAAAAGGCGGCACAACAACAGCCACACTTCGTCCATTCTGACAAAAGTAAGGCAAAAAAGAAGTAGAAGAAACAAACCCCGTCAGTCCACACACTTGTATTTACAAAAACAACAAACAACAAACGAACGAAAGAAAAACAAGATATAGGTCAAAATCAAGAGGAAAAAAACACTCCGCTCTACTTTGAAAGCAGCCAGTTCTTCGCCAAAAACAAGCTCAAATCCCCATGACATAAACGAAAACGCGATACTTTTTGCTATTTTTCTGGGGACACAGCTTCATTTGTTTAAAACACATGAGACAAAAGCCAGACACAAAAAGTGGAAATCTTTGCTTTAACCACAATCGTATTCCCTCAACATAGCTCTCCAAACATTGTTTTAGATCTTCTTAATATGTATCATACTCTGAATCATCCAATCATTACGAGTGTGTACCTGTCTTCGTGGGTGTATAAGGGGGCGGGGAGGGGCCGCAAATCTTCACACTATCACGTAGAAAGACGAACATTTTGAAATAGCCCTAAGGCTCGAACTGGCGACAGAGACAGATAATTGCAAAAATGTCATTACGCTTATATTAGGAGAATGGGCAGAGGCCTGTCAGACAGCTAGCGCAAGAACGTTAGGGCTTGGGACGGGGATGAAGAGAAGCAAACACGACATAGAGATCTAGAAAGACATACCGACGGACAAGCAGACAGACAAACAGATGGGCGGACAGATAGATAGATGGGCAGGTAATCAGAAAGATCAAAGAGAGATCGACAACGCACGCGCGTGCGTGTGAGTGTATGTGTGTGTGAGTGAGTGAGTGAGTGTGTGTGTGCGTGTGTGTGTG
>NW_004797295.1:1525800-1526845 GCF_000002075.1 Aplysia californica | reverse complement strand
AATAAAGAAAATATTTTTTTTTAATAAAAAAAAAATCGGGCTGCCGAGCTAGCGCTTTTCTATACGAGGATGCAATCTGCCACCAAGTTCATTTTGTGTAAAACATTAAGCTCGCCAGCGTTTGAAGGGTGCCCCTGTTGGTCTCCAATCCATTCTTGGGGTTCTGCTCACTGTTTTGTCCAGTTATGAGTTTTCCCACAGGTTGCTCCGACTAGATTACTAACTTATTTATTTGCTTAGTTCTTCCAGCCTCTGTTCCCTTACGATGTCGAAGGGAGAGGAACACATCTTTCTCTTGTTTGTTGAATTGTACCGCCTCTTGCATGGTTATGTTGATTTTATCTAATGTTCCTCTGACCCCCATAATCCATCTTTTCTCGAGCCTGCCCCTTCCTCTGTCTCCACCTAATCTCTGGTGGCATGCTCTCGATGCTCCAACTATTGAGTCAGTATCATGAATGTTGAGTCCGTCTATCACAAAGGTCTACAGCACGCATATCAAAACTGTAAACCCCCTATACTAGACACAAAGGACAGAGGGTGTGAAAGTGAGCGCGCGTTTGTGTTATGTGTGTGCGCATGTTTGAGTGTGTGTACTCGAGTGAGTGTACTTGAGTGTATGTGTGTGTGTGGGGGTGTGTGTGGGGGGGTGAGAGAGAGAGAGAGAGAGAGAGAGAGAGAGAGAGAGGGTGGATCAATGGATGGATGGATAGATAGATATTGGCAAGGCCAGTAGAAGAAAGTGATCTGGTTTCAATGCACAGTGAAGGACAGTTCTGCACAAAAAAGGCAAAGGCTCAAAAAATGATGTAGTGGTATTTGATCTGCTCAAACGACCCTCAGCGAAGCTGTACAGCGGTGCACACGGCCCGAATAACATGGAAACACTCTATAGAGCACAAAACATTGCTCAAGGTAAACACACAGGCTGCACTAATTGGAGGGGGTCGCACGTGCTTTCCTCATTACACTCAGTGCAGTTTGGGTTAGGGTCCTCCCGGCGGTTTACTTTGCACCTGCAACGAAAGTCACAGGTTCTCCCCCC
>NW_004797295.1:1522414-1525071 GCF_000002075.1 Aplysia californica | reverse complement strand
GTGTGTGTGTGTGTGTGTGTGTGTGTGTGTGTGTGTGTGTGTGTGTGTGTGCGTGCGTGCGCGCGCGCATATGAGAAACAGTGTGCTTTGTATGTTTCTGAGTAGTAGATAGGCAGGCAAGCATGTCGGCAGGTAGATAGGTAGGCAGGTAGGTAGGTTAGACGTAGGTAGGGACGTAGGTAGGTAGGTATGCACACACCTCTTTGTGTGTAAGTATCTGTGTGTGTTAAGCAAGGGGGGTTGCCATAAAGGTGGGTTATGAAAGAACTGGGGGGAAGCCAAAGATACTAGACAGATATAACTGAAGAACACAAAAGAAACGGATCCTATCAATACGCCCCCAACTCTCCCAATTGGTTTCAAAGGCATTCTCCGGGACAGGATGGAGCAGAAAGGTGTTTGAGCAAGGTAAAGAACAAACGTTCGACCAAGCCTCGGGGTCTAGAAAAACGTAACATGACAACTCCCGTCTATTGTTTTCAAGGTAGTGATAACCCCAAACCCTAACCCGTCTGAATAGCTAGCAACTGGATAAATAAGTACAAAAAATGAATAAATAAACATATAAATACATTTTTTTAAAAACCCAAACAAAACCATTTCCTTTCCTCCTCCCTTGCACCTATGCTCAGTGCCAGCTTTTTCTCCTGCCTCACAATCTGAGAGATAAAGGAACAGGGCTCCTCTCTACATCTCACTGCTAGAAACCAGATGGGGCCTGCTGCTCTTTCCTCACAGGGGGAGTCGGCACCTCACCAAGCACACAAATACGTATACAACGTGGGGATAGAGGAGGCAGTATGTATACAAGGGGGGGGGGGGCACAGTCGAGGAGAAATGGAATAAAGAGAAAAGACAAGGAGAGGGGTGAAAGAGCAATGGGATAACGGTGCGAGGAAGAGTGATAGGATCAGAGAAGAGAGGAGAAATAGAAAGAAAGAAAGAAAGAAAGAAAGAAAGAAAGAAAGGAAAAAAGTCATAGATAGATAGTTTAGTTTAGTTTTAGTAAGAGTTTTACGGCGCTTGCAACTCAATAAGGTCATATAAGTGCTGAAGATTAGAGGTGTACTAGAGAGTAACAAAAAAGGAGGGGAGATAGATAGATAGATAGAGGGGAGAGAGAGAGAGACAGAGAGAGGGGGAGAGAGAGAGAGAGAGAGAGAGAGAGAGAGAGAGAGAGAGAGAGAGAGAGAAAGAGAGGGGGAGGGGAGGGAAAGGGAGAAGCAGACATACCAGCTTAAAAGAAACTGAATTCATCTCTTTTTCCAAACTGGCCAAAGTAACCAGAAACAGAAAGGAAGAAGACGTTGGGAAGGGGACAAAACAACACATCAGACCGGCAGAAAATATGTCGGCAAGAACTGAACTGCATAAACAAACATATCACCAACACCTCAAAAGAAGAGTAGAGGGTGTTGCGTTATAACACCTACGTAAACACAATCCAATTGGTTTACATCTCGCATCTTTTCGGCTCGATCTTCACGCCAAACCGATCACAGCAATTTCGTTGGCGTGCCCATGTTTCAATGAAGAAAAAAAACAATCGCCTGTACTTTCGATTTTTTACAAATCTCCCCCGAACGGCTTTTCGAAAGAAAAATAACAACACACAACAAAAACTCGTCCAGTGCCAAACCTCTGTAGACGGGTCAATACGAGCCCGTATGACGCCCATGCGTCCACCAACTAACTTTAAAGAACACGCACGACATAGAAAGGGGCGGGGTGGGGAAAGCAGTTAAGATTACCCACAATTATTTACATAACCTGTGTATCATGTTTATTGAAAAATATGTTGGCCAGTAGTGCAACCCATATTATTTCCACTTGGACAATGGTAATAAGCTGTAACTAAGGTTTCAGATTGAAGTAATAACGGTATTTTCGCGAACGTAATGAGGTTATTTAGAGGTTGTTACATCCTGCCTAAAGCGGAAAGGGATTTTAACTAATCACCACATTGCAGTAATGTTCCAGTCTGTAGAAAACTAGAAGTTAAGTCATTACAGTTTATTTTTGTTAAATAGAAGTATATCGACAAGGAAACGGAAATTTGTGACAAGGGAGGAACATTTTACTCCGCTCGCAACTGCACAAGGTCATATGAACGCCAAGGGGTGAGTGTCAACAGAGAAGTCCAAACGGAGAATTAGGCTTACCCTGCTCATCTCTCTAGCCTTAACAGCATAAAGTCTGCTTCGACTATCAAGGCACCCCGGATATAGCAATTCACAAGGGACTGACAAACAAAGTAGAGGAACGATGATGACAGTAAGGTTGAGGAATGAGGAAAGAAAAAGCAGCAGTTCCCCCTATGTTGTCCCGGCACAGTATGTCGAGTGCTTTTAAGTCAGAACATAATATATAATTAGGAAGACAGTTAACTCGAAGAGGCATGCAAGCACACAGACAGACAAATCCAGAGTGTGTACGCGCAAGTGTGACAAACCTGCAGCACCAATGGCGAGGAGCCCTACCAAAGCTCTGCAGACTAGCTTGCAACGCGAGGAACTAGGATACATTATACGGTTCTTTCCCTCTGCTTCAAGGAGAAAAAGAACTAGGAGGAAATCTTAAAAAGTGACAACAAACCATGGTAATGAAAGCTGACATTGAAAAGAAGCTAAGCTGACACGTGAGGCTACAGTACTACC
>NW_004797295.1:1518980-1520064 GCF_000002075.1 Aplysia californica | reverse complement strand
GAGAGAGAGAGAGAGAGAGAGAGAGAGTTAGTTAGTTGTCAGCATATTTTATGTTGGACTATTGTTTAATCACTACTGACAGCTATGATGAGAGGATTATCGCGGTCGACAGCATGACCCAGTTTACGTCGTTCCTCTTTTCCAATACAAATCTCCAACCCATCCAAAAGCCAGCGGTCATTAAAGCAAGCAGAACCCTCTGCGAGGAAAACCTGACAGAACACTAGAGCCAGAGGAAAGGAGGAGGAGGAGGAGGCGGAGGAGAAGGCGGGGGGAAGAGAAAGAAGGAAGGAACCCCGGAGTGCAGAGTACCCACTTGGGGAAAAGCTGCTGTGGTGGCTAACGAGGCGACTGTAACCCAGTTCAGAAGGGTGGCGAAGCAGGAAACATATAAAGTAGAGCCCATCTAACAGCTTCCTACTTAATCATTCATCTTTAAAGTCATTCCTTTTAGCGCTGGACAAGACCCCGTAACAACAAAAGAAGCATTCTAGAAAATACTAAGCTCTATATGGAATTATTAGTCTTCCTTTCAGAAGTATAGAGGAAAAAAAAGTTTCATCTGTTACACTGTCAACTGACAATTATAATACACAGTGATGAGAATAAATGTTTTTTTTCCACCCTAAACTTTCCGCAGTCTTAAATCATTTTCTTACATATACACGTGCATACATAATATGCATATTTGGACACATTTACAATATATATATATACATCTGAAATATCATGAGCGGACCCCATGACTGCTTATCACGACGAATCCAATGTAGACTTCAAGCTTATTACATTGATATTCCTATTTTCCCAAATCGGTCTGCACGACTTGTGCTGATAAGGAGGGGGTAATGACCTACGAGGAAAGGAAATCTTCTTTCATAAAGTGGAAACATCTGTAACATCGCAATCGCTTTTAGTGCATTTACCTGTAAAAGACCCATCCACCTTGAAAGATCATGAAAGCATTTGACAAAAATGGTAACGTGATCAAAATAAACTTCAGTGCAATGCATGTATATGCGTGCGAACAAACATATGCACACAAACAATTATAAAAGCACACACACACACACACACACACACA
>NW_004797295.1:1515168-1516504 GCF_000002075.1 Aplysia californica | reverse complement strand
AGGGGGGATGGAGAGATCTCCAGTTACGGAAGCGTCGCCGCGTTCTGCCAGGCAGGCCCACATCGCCTGTCATTTTTTGTTTACTTGTTATGTTGTGAATCAACCCACGATCCTCACCCTTTAACACTGTCTTCGGTGGTCAGTTGTACAGCAGTCGCTTTAGATGAAATGATAATATCGTTCATAAGGATAAGTTAGCAGCTTTTTTTTTTCAAATAAAAAGATATCACTCTCCACTACTTTCTCCCTCCCTCAGCCGAAATACAACGTTTGCGGTAAGGTAAGAGTATAACGGCACTCGTAACGACGACAATGTTTGCGTTTGAGGATACCAGTACAGATTTGTTTAAATAGCGGAGTTAAAGACAATGTATCATTATTGTTATTATTATCAATTTTTCTTCTTCTTCTTCTTCTTCTTCTTCTTCTTCTTCTTCTTGCATGGTGGCTGTACTGTCGCATTAAGGTTTATTACAAAAATAAAAGGAAACACTAATTAATTAGGATGCTCTCAAAAGCAATCAAGGCTTCCTATAACATATTATCTCAGGATGCTAAGTTACTCAATTTATTGAAGTCGCTATGCGTCTTACTCAAGAAAGTTCCGTATTTCAAGAGTAACAGGCTATCCGACTGAAGAAAGATTAAAAATCGGCAGGTAGAAATAAGGGGTTAATAACAATCAGGACTGCTGACGATAAGGTCATGGTGCTGTAAGTCACCGGATTTCCTTCCTGTTCCACCACTCACCTAATCACTGACTTACGTTCTTTGTAGCGATCGGACGGAGATCAAATGTTCCAGGAAGGACAAGATATTATAACACAGATCTCGGACTTCCGCGAGGCACGTCAAGCCAGTTACGTCCGTTACGTAGTAAGGACAATAGGAAAAAAGAAGCCTCGTGTCAGGATCGATTCGTAATACCTTGGAAGTAATATTATTATAGGCCCATCTTTTAATATCATGGCACTGATACAGTAAAGAAAGATCTTCCCATTAGAAGAAATACGGATTGCATTTTTTTGCACTTTTTGTTATTTAAGACGGTTTATTTTGTACCAACAGGCACATGAAAACACGCGGCCAGTGGTAATGGGTGTTAAGAGGAAACAGATGGAAATGAAAGCAGGCACATTTCCACACCTGCGAGTATACTCTCTCTTTCCACCCCCACCCCCTCCCATAAAGTGAGTTTGAGAAGAGAAGAGAGTGAGAGACGGGGATGGAGAGAGAGAGAGAGAGAGAGAGAGAGAGAGAGAGAGAGAGAGAGAGAGAGAGAGAGAGAGAGAGAGACAGACAATGAGACAGACAGACAATGAGACAGACACGAGTG
>NW_004797295.1:1512148-1514399 GCF_000002075.1 Aplysia californica | reverse complement strand
TAGATAGATAGATAGATAGATAGATAGATAGATAGATAGATAGATAGATAGATAGATAGATAGATAGATAGATAGATAGATAGATAGATATATGATTCGGACCCGGCTTGCACCGAGATATCCGCCACACTGCGATCCACCCCAGGGAAGGGCTCACCTGCCCCCAAAACTACAACAACCACAGAGATATAAAAACAAGCAGATGCGAGGGACGGGCGCCTGCCTGCTGATCACGTAAGGGGCTCCCTTCATAACTTGATTACTTGATGCTTCCTGTTCCGGTAAAGCTTCACGGGGAGTAAGCAAGCTTCAGCCAGATGGCGAGGCCGTGGATGACAACAGCTATCCATGTCCTAGTTCTTTGAGTGTGAACATCCATGAACCCACTGACTGCCTCGCTTCAACATACATATCGGTACACGCGGAAGTTTTTATATACTTAAATAATTAAATACAAAAAATAAAAAACCCACAGAATCATTCATCCATCATTCCATCCATCCATCCATCCACACATACATGCCTACCCACACAAGTGCATATCTGCCCATTCATTCTTTCATTCATTGATCTCGTTGATGGATCCACCCCAACCACCCATACAGCCTGTTGAAAATATCAGCCTTACCTGCCAGTGGGTTTTTGCCCTTTGGTCTGGAAATCCAGAAGGGACACCCTCGAACGAAAGGAAGAATCGGTTTAAGAGGTTTGTTGTTGCTTAGCTTTAGTATTATAAGAGAGTTACGGCTCTTGCACCACTTTAAGGTCATATTATATGTGCCAAAGATTAGAGGTGTTAGAAAGGAGTAGCAAACACAAAAAAGGAGGGGAGATAAGGACGGTTTTCATGGGAAAGAAGGAGCAAACCACACAAGAGAACCCGCCAACCATCGACCTTGCAGTATTAAAGTCAGCACTATGCAGTCAGAGTGTACTTCACTTTAGTAATCCGTGTGTGCCGATACCAGACTACTGAATGGGAAACGTAATGATCATACAAGAGGAAATGTTGCGTAACGAGTAAGTGAGGAAAAATACGGAGGATCTTTCCTAATGATGAGCATCCGGGTAGAGCATGGGAGTCAATGAGTGTAATGCGAACCTGACCTGGGAATCACGTCGTGGAAAAAGGATGTTGGGTTGATGAGTACAGCACAAATAATTATATTTCTTCCCTAGCTTTATCAGCGTTTCTTTATCTCGCTCTCTTCCCTTCACCCTCCTGTAATGAAGCTCTCATCAATTCTCAGCTGGTCTCATCTTTTAGAGTATAAAAATGTGAAGACATCCTTGTACTTTTATCTTTATCTCTTCTTTCTATCATTTTTTCTTCTTTCACTTAAACTTGCCCGCCTCTCGTCGCGGGTATACAAACAACATTTCTCTGATAATATTGCGTGACTTTAAGTTGATCCCACAAACAAACAAACAAACAAAAAACTAAACAAAAGTATTGAGAAAGTGTTGGCAACGGGTCCTGTGCAATAATTACAATGCGGACGTGATTTTTTTTTTTTGGGGGGGGGGGGAGAGAGAGAGAGAGAGAGAGAGAGAGAGAGAGAGAGAGAGAGAGAGAGAGAGAGAGAGAGAGACAGAGAGAGAGAGAGGAAGTGACAGAGAAAGATTGAGAAAGAGAGAAGGAGTGTATCTGTGTGTATATATACGAATTGGACGGGGTGAGGGTTTGAAGCAATCGTGGGCTTGTTGGGGCGAAGTTCAAGGATTTTAAGGATCGGGTTGGCGAGAAAGTGAAAGGCCCAGGTGAACACTTTCACAGTTGATTTACGGCACGCTTTCCTCTGACAGCAGCTTTTATAACATTCGAAGAGAAAAAAAAAATCCGGTTGGACCGGACTTGGAAACCGTAAAGGGAAGACGCCGGTTTTTTGTTTTGCCTCAACGAGAGGGAAGGACATCGCACTTTTGGCAATACTTTAAAACGATGTAAAAGTACACTCAACACTGAGCGGGCCTGGTGAAATCTACTAGGACGCGGTCAGGGCAGCAAGTTCACTTGCCAATCAGCATTTTTCATACACTGTTAATTCTAATTTTGTTTCACTTTTTTTTTTTTCATCCGAAGAGAAGTACATCATGCAGACAATCAACTTACGGAACATTTTTCAGAATTGCTGGGTTGTTAGACAGGGTCACTAGGCGCGATGATTGTCCCAGTTTACCAGGAAAAATACGTGCGCGCAAACACACACACACACGCACGCACGCACACACACACACACACACACACTGA
>NW_004797295.1:1508245-1510165 GCF_000002075.1 Aplysia californica | reverse complement strand
GAGAGAGAGAGAGAGAGAGAGAGAGAGAGAGAGAGAGAGAGAGAGAGAGAGGAGGAGAAACAAGGGATGGAGCTAAGGAGAGGGCGCAGATATGAGGAGAGAAAGAGAAACCAGAGACGGAGATTAAACAGAGGTAATAAAAGAAGAAATTACTTAGGTAAGAAAGGATGAGGAAGGTCGCAATAGTTGGACCGGGAGCAAAAACGAAAGTGGATTTCCCCCCTTCCTAGTGTGGGCGGACAGGCGTCTGTTCCGTGTTTTAAACGTATACCAAAAAGAAAATAAAAGCACTGTAACAGCAAAAAGAAAACTCACGCACAGTTGTAAGTAAATAAAAAAGGGAAACGCAAGCCAGAGGGGTGAGGAAGACACAAGTTGGCGTCCTGTCCCCGTCGAATCTGAAGCCTGCCCAACTTCACGAGCAACGGAGAAGTCACAGCTGGTTATGCAGTCTTCAGGAGGTAAACCTCTAAAACACACTGGGTGAGCCCAGATGATATTACAGATATTCGTACTATGTGAGAGGGCAAAACATACCAACACAATGTTATGCCCCTGTTGCAATTAGGGTGTAGTGTATAGTCAACTACATTCTCTTTGCCGGCAGCGCTGGGTGTAAAAAGAAATGGAGGATGCCACCGGTAGATCTTCTCTCTCCCTCGGTTGCTTCTGTCTGCCAGACTTTCTCTGATTATCAGATTTACTGTTTCCTGTCAATGGAAGACCCTTATCGTACAATGCGCGGTATAGGGTGCAAAAATATGATACACTTATCGCCAAGAAATACCAGAAGAAGAGAAAAAAGCGTGAATCGAAACAAAACACCGCCAAACAAGGAGCCGCCAACGCAATGGCTGGCTGCAAGACTCCGACGGACGCCATTATGCAATTTGGCGTCTGTCAGTCTTGCACCCAGCTATTGAACGAATCCTTTAAATCTTAAGTAGACTTTTAGTGCATGGCTAGTCAGACGAAGACGGACCAATCAGGACAGCAGAAAATAATAAGTACATTAGGGGTGTAAGTTTAGTTTTAGCAAGAGTTTTACGGCACTTGCAACACAATATGGCCATATAAGTGCCGAAGAATAGATGTGTTACAAGAGAGTAATATACACACAAAAAAAGAAGGAGGAGAGATAAGGACGATAGATGTTTGATGGGAAAGAAGGAGCAAATCAGACGACAGCGCATGCCAACCACCCAAACATTAGGAGTAAGCTGCCACATAGATCTGCATCACACAGAAACAACAGAAGGGGAAACATACAAGAGTCAACCCCGACGGCGCCCCTTCTAGGACACAGGCAGGATAATGTAGTTGCCGTTGAGTACTACTCTGCGGCCAGTCAGCACAATGATGCCTAAGATAACCGTCTTGGTGAAATAAAGTAGAAGGCGAAAACCATACCACAGTACGTCAACCAACAACTCAGTAAATATACATAATGACACAAAAAAGGTGAACAGCGAACCATAATGTGCATCATGAAGAAATAGTTATGAAAAAACTCCAACCCCACCCAACAAACCAACAGCAACAAACCAACAGCAACAAACCAACAGCAAAAAGCACAGTACAATTGGTTTTCCAGACCTCTTCTAAAGATGCAGTTTTTGCTTTGCTCGTTCTTTAGTAGAACGCCATCTATTCAGATACATGAGCCTAGCAAGAAAGTGACCCCCGCGCCAAGCTAAAAAATCGCGAGGGTAAAAAAAAACTGTTAAAAATTCTTGTAAAATATAACTATGAAGAGGGACAATACTTGGCACAACAAAGTATCGTATGCTTAGGTCTCAAAATCAACCACACTAAGATAACTTAAATAGGATACTGCGCCACAGCTATTCTTCTTAATCAGAAACATTTGTGGTCTGCTACCAGTCTATTTTCTCTTTTATACTTCTCTTCGCACCCCCC
>NW_004797295.1:1504250-1505408 GCF_000002075.1 Aplysia californica | reverse complement strand
GAGAGAGAGAGAGAGAGAGAGAGTTATAAAAGGGTAGGAGGGTGAGTGAGACTTACACAGATGGTTAGACAGACACACAGACACACAGACAGACACCACATCGACACAGTGCGTTTCACAAGAATCACACATTTGTTGCTTAAGAAAATGCCAAGATGAGCATATTTCCTTGGGTTGGGGGCCGAGTAGAGAGGATATCCCATTGTTGTATTTTTATATTGCTGTTCAACAAATGCAGACAGACACATAAAAATGGGCTCTGTACACATGTAATTGCATGTACGTTAGTGCAATAACACCGACGGGTGCATGAACCTCAATGGACAGAGTTTCACTTGTGTGGCATTCACATGTACAACTTGAGCACGCCCACTACAGACAGTCTTTCATCTCACACGGCTCCACTTACACACAAGAGAAACCACAACATGAGACAATAAACACATGGACACCAAGTAAATAACAATAGGGCAAACAAAACACATAAACAACAGCACTCCTGCATATGTTCCAGGTCCTGGAGTACAAATCTTGTAATAGGGATTACGCAAGACGATTAAAAAAAGAAGAACACCCCTGTCGAAGGAAAACTCGTATGTCTACTCAAGAATTATTATTGAAGCTATACTTTTCATTGTTCTAATTAATACCCCTTCTCCCTTTCTTGCTCTCCGTCTCTCTCCTCCTTCTTCCTTCTCCCCCCTCTCTTTAGCTCTCTCTCTCTCTCCTCCTTCTCTCTACTCAGCCCCCGCCCCCTCTTTCTATGCCCCTCACTTTCGTTAAGCTGGACTTCTTCCTTCTCTTCCCATACCTGATTCTGTTGCTCTCCCTGGAAAGCCCTGTACACTAAGCCCCCAACCACCTATTTCTTCCTCTTTTCTCAAAACCAAAGACCTCCCTCAGTCACAACGTGCAGTCCCTGTGCTATAAAACAGCGATCGATTGGGACATAATATATTCCAATATATAATGTGTTCTATTATTCTTCCTATCTCTTGTTTTCATCCACATCATCGTGAGATTTTGCCAAGGCTGTTGGCAGGGTGACTGGGTTCACTGTAGAGCCAAAACCCGAAAGAGAGACGGACTTAAAAGAGATTCTGAGGTAGTGAATGAGCGAGTTTGTCAGAAAGAGAGAGAGAGAGAGAGAGAGGGGGA
>NW_004797295.1:1501885-1503151 GCF_000002075.1 Aplysia californica | reverse complement strand
ACCACCCACACATTCTAATTAATTATGCGGCGGCGACACGTACATCATTAGCATAGAGATTAATTAATAATGTAGAGACAGAGCGGGGCCTGAAATGCCTGGTCCGTGACCAGTCCGCTAGGCGTCACGTGGCGGGCGGAGAGGCGACAAGCGGCAGAACGACGGACCGGCACGACACGCGTGCCTTGAGCACCGTCACGCCAGGCCAGGCAGGCAGGAGGGCCTGAGTCACACCAGGCTGGGGTAACTGTAACCCAGCGAGACCACTGCCTGGGCTGATGGCGTTGAGACTGAGGGTGTACGATAAGTGTTCTCTACTAGTAGTTTGTGAGTTCAACACTCTGCTACGCATGTTATTTCAATGGCAAAATACTAGACCCAGAGGTTAGAAGAAGAACGGAAAGAAAAAACAAACAACCCAGCAACCAAAATGAGACTCTTTCATCTGACACTGAAGATAACCTTTTGGTTGATATTAACCAACTCCGAAGAAACTTTGATTGTTTCAGCATTTTTAAAAACATACATAACTCATTGAATTTAAGAAGGGAAATCATTTCTGACAATTTGACTTACAGTAAAGAGAGGTGTAGACGCAGAGACTGAAATAGCCGTGTTCAGGAATGTTATTCTACTCTTCAACGCTTGTTCTAACTAAGAAATGAGCAGGGATTGACTTGACCTGGCACGTTGGACGCGATTTGAAAATGTCCTACAGTTTATCAGTTGGATTGATATCTGGTGAATGTTCAGGCCATGGATTTTGAAGTAAAACTTGTCAGTGCATGACACTAGGCGCGGTTCATTAACATGGCCACATGTCCTCGACAGAACAAAATCGTGCCATTTTAGTTTATTTGTCATGCGCGATTCTTAGTCGCACTGCAACAAAAGGGTGGCCCCTAACACAGACCGAAAAGTGTTGGGGTTTTTTTTAATCTAAAAGAAAAAAAGACACATCTTAGGATAAAAGTAAAAATCATTTCTGAAAGAAAGCAAGGAACAAAAGAAACAGGCATAGCCATTAACTCTAAAACAGGCAGAAATAACAGGATGGATCAACCCTCGTCAGAACTTTCCATATCTTTTCACGGCTCAACATAACAGCAAACACGCTTAGATAGGAAATTAATTACACTGATCAATATATTACGATAGGAAGGCTTTTAAATGTAGACGCTTGGGGGGGGGAGAGGAGAGAAAGAGAGAGAGAGAGAAAGAGAAAGAGAGAGAAAGAGAGAGAGAGAGAGAGAGAGAGAGAGAGAG
>NW_004797295.1:1495650-1501785 GCF_000002075.1 Aplysia californica | reverse complement strand
TGGGGGGGGGGAGAGGAGAGAAAGAAAGAGAAAGAGAGAGAGAGAAAGAGAGAGAGAGAGAGAGAGAAAGAGACAGAGAGAGAGAGAGAGAGAGAGAGAGAGAGAGAGAGAGAGAGAGAGGAAGAAGAAGAAAAGCCTGCCAGCGGCGTCCCCCACCTACACATTTCCCTATGAGGATAGACAAAGCCGTACTGAGGTAACAGCCTGGAAAACAGAACGACAACAATGAGAAGATACACAAAGCCAGCGCCCTCACCGCCCGCCCAAATGATCATGTTACTAACATCTATTAGAACACAATCACTGATAACCTTGCCAGCTGATACAGTGCGAATACACATCGTCTCTTGAATAGATCAAAGAGAAAAATGATTTTGCCTCTGTAACCCTATAAACCACGACCATGTTTGACATTTGTTGTGAATATGTGTAGGGGGAGGAGAGGTTAGCACAAGTGTGGGTGGTTGGCGGACGCTCTGGTGTGGTTTACTCCTTCTTTCTTATTAAACATCCATCGTCATTATCTCTCATCCCCTTTTTCTTTGTAGGCTCTAGTGACATCTCTAACCTTCGGCATTTGGGTAGCACGAGCCATAAAACTCTTACTAAAAACTAAAAAAACCCAACTAAACTATGACAACAGCCACATTCCACCACGAAGAGACAAGAGCGATGAAGGCACCGACAGCAGTGAAGGAGGAGACTGCACTAAAGCCTTCACCTACCTCTTGTCATGTACGTGTAATTCACAACTGATGGCTTACGTTGCATCTGAGATCTCGGCTTTGTTCTGGGAGAGATGTAAACCGAGTATACGCTCACATGCTAATCATTCTCCACCCCCCCTCACCTTTTTCCATTTTAAATTCGACTTACATAACTTCTAAAGGTGTTTTGACAATGCTATCATGATTTCAGTTGTCGGATAGAGATTTCAGAGTGCAGAGGCAGTAGCAACAGATACGACATATTATTATTATGGGGGCACTTAAAAATGTAGAATTGGCGCCCAATAGCCACCTACAGTGGTACTACAGTTGCCGTCTACGACCCCAACCCATCTCTCAATCAAGATCGGAAGTAAAGGTACATCAAACACAATACATGTGTCCTAGTTTCCGTATGCTGATGAAGCATTGGGGTTGTTGTACGTTATCTATCGTGAGTCAGCACCGCAACAGATACAACCTCGCCAAAAGTATTTTTGGTCGAAATAAACACTGGAGTAACAATAGAAGGAGCAGACCGCCCAAGAGCACCCAACAACAAATCAATTAATGAAAAACAGGCAGAAGTTCCTGGTATCACTCATAATAGAAGAGTGAAGAAAATGGTGATGGGCATCTCACCCCCCCCCCCCTTTCACCCACCCACACAGACCTTTCCCAAATAGAATAAATACGCCATGATAATTCATCCACGCATCATCGCATCATAGGTATGTAAAATATACCCTTACCTTATAATGAGGTCGATACGGACGGCAAAACCGAACTCATTAGCAGATGCATGTAACGGAACATATGAAAATAACCAAGCATGGTCTGTTAATTCGGCGCTGTTTTAATTACATCATTAGTACTGTCGAAAATAGGCAAACCAGAGCAAAATACCAATATCAACGTTGACAACTATACGTTCCCTCTTTCTTTTTGGAGGTCATACAAGTGAACGGATGTGTTTGCAATATGATCTAAAAATGGCTTTAAAGAGCAGAAGCGCGACAGGTAGCAACAGGATATATCAATGATAGTTTGGACTGGGATTACGTGGCAAAGTTATGCATAACAGGGGCAGATTCGACCGATTGCCGCAGATGCCGCAGATGACAAAGTAATGACGTGGTTCTGAAAACAAGGCGGGGTCGGGATAATGAAGTAGATAATACTGCAAAGTGCATCCCGGCGCGTGCTGGCCAATCGATACGGAGACAGCTGATGTATCGGGAGGGTATATAACATGAGACCTAGTCCATATGGGAGTACAAAACTGCATATCTACGAAGGGCGTAGTCCACAGACCACCCATAACTCATGGTCACATACATAAACGAACTTCGTTCCATTAATGGGTTGATTTTTCTAGTATTGTCTCGTAGCATAGTGTTGATATAAAACTGCAAGGGAGTAAACTGTTCTACTAATACTTTCGACCAATACACTTCGCTCATCTCCACCCATTTTCACTCCCATTCTCTGCATCAGCGTGTGAACAGAATGCACTGTATTTAAAAAGTAAGTCATGAATGACTATGTGTTCTAAGTTGTCATCCACACCATTACCCATCTCGTTCCTCTACAGTTTTAAAAATAAAAATGATTTGTATTTGGATTCGATGTTGATTAAAGTGACAAGGCTACACGACAGAAGTACACGACAGAAGTACACGACGGTCCAAACCATATAAACTGTTACGAGATTAAAATAAATGGGAGGGGGGAGGGGGGGAAGAAAGAACACATACACATGTGTGAGTGTGAGTGTGTGTGTGCGTATGTGTGCGTATGTGTGCGTGTGTGAGTGTGCGCGTGTGTGAGTGTGCGCGTGTGTGAGTGAGTGAATGAGTGCGTGCGCGCGCGCGCGCGTGTGTGTGTGTGTATGTGTGTGTGTGTGTGTGTGAGTGTGTATGTGTGGAGGAAGAAAATGACAACCATTTAGCGCCCAGATTACGTCAGCCCCAAAGGAAGAATATCTCCAGAGACGAAAATAAATACAACCACATGACTGGAAGCAATATCTAATATCCATCTGCTGTTAAGGGACATAGAGGCAACGACAAGGGTCGCCGCTTGCAAATTACTGTTACGGTGACCAGCAGCTTCCTTAAAGAAGTATAGTAGATGGACAGAGCAGTGTGAGCAGGGACACTTACCTTATTTCTGTTCTTGTCACACTGCGGTATTTGATCCTTACAGTTGTGCTCATGAACGTTCACGAGGCAGTCTGAAACACAAATACATCAGTTTTGAAAAATTGAAAATTTGAGCTGACTGGCACGAATGTCTTCGGCCTTAAATAAATTAATGAATTTGAAATGTCTGCAAATTCACAGTACTCATTTTCCCACTTGAGCCAGGAGACGGATTTGAAATAAGGAATAGAGGGGGGGGGGGTTACGAAGGACATTCGCGACGGTGACAATATCATAAGTATATGTAATACAATGCTCACTGTTAACTAACAACTTTGGAATGCAACGTTTTGATGTTTTATCTTTCAAAAGGCCAGAAGGTGTGGACCATTTCATTTTCACACTCGTCTAGTAATTACGAATAAAACTTATTGCACCAGTCTTCACCAAAAAAAAAAAAAGAAAAAAAAAACCTGGGTAGAAAATGTACTCTAGAAAATGTGGGTATGCGTACGACAACGAGCAACAGCAGAAAGGCAAATAGAAAACATTGGAAAGGGGGGTGGGGGTACAAGACTGCCCCCCCCCCCCAAGCAAACAGAAAAAACAAGCCGGTTGTGAAACAACTTTTGTTTATATGTGATCTTTGTCATTGATATTGGTCAGATGATGAAATATATTGTCATTCGCACTTAAGTGGCCGGAGATTGCCAAAAGATGAGACTGTGCAGTAAGTATGTTAATTTTTAGCCTCAGCTAGTGAGTCCGAAAAAAGTTTTTTTCCCTCCGAGGCGCCACAAATGCGAAAAGAAGAACACTACATGAGGAGACAAATGAAAAATAACCTTAGTTTCAAAAACATCACATCAAACCAAACCATAACTTAAAAAGCTTTCCTTTAAAAAAAAACCAACAACCCCAAGCTAAACCGTTTTACTTTCATTATGGCGGGCCTCTACTTACTTTCACACCGCAGGGCTGCCTTGTTCGCCATGGGTTTGTGACACGCATCGCAGGCAGTAGCGTTACTGAAGGAGATGGCCACGAAGCGGTGACGGTCTTTGCTCTTACTGTCCTTCTCCTTGTTCTGAAACACATGAAAAGTAAAAGAGTTTAGTGAAACAACAGACAGCTTCAGTGATCTCAACGCCCGTTTCAATACTGTAAGGCTATTCAAAAGGCGGAGCCTCCGAATTTAAGGTCCATCTCCGATAGGATCGAACTAAGTGGGTGGGAAGCCTTCAAAACTCAAACAAAACAATCCACACGCAGAAAAACCTCCTTTGGGGATTTGATCCATGGAGCTCTCTGTTGTCCAAAGTGATAGCAACTTAGCTAACAGTGGACCCTCGTAGGGATACCAGTTCACACGTACAAGCAAACATAAAAACACAGTAAGAAAAAAACAAACATGTATTCCAAACAGCAACACGTCACTGCTGATCGCCAAGGTGCTGTACTCTGTATTGAGTAATAGAGGACGTGTTTGCTCACGTTGATTCGTCATCGACAATAACCGATTCAAACGGCCCACATATTGCACTTTGGTCCGATCTGATTTGGCTTTCGTTGTTGAGTAGTAGATTTACAAATCAGCCCAAAACAGCCAAGTTTTCTCAACACGCCCATGTTTTGACAGAAGCAGATCAGACACATTTTTATATCAACACTAAAAAGCCGGAAAAGTAGTTCATACAGACAGTACGTTTGAAGACTGGTCCAAGGCAGTACGATTAAGAGTTGAGACCCCAGGTGCATGATTAAGAGTTGAGACCCCAGGTGCATAACCTCTCCTGAATCAAGTTCATACAGACACATTTTCACGTTTACTTTTAATTCTAATACGGCACCTGCAACACAATTAGCTCACACAAGTTTCCAAAAGAAGATTTATTACTAGAGACTAACATACAAAGGGAAAAAGGAGAGGAGAAAATGATGATACATGTTTGATTGGTGAGAAGGAGCAAAACCACACAAGAGCACCCGTCAATCAAAGACACATTGTTAGTTTGTTTGAGTAAACAATAATAGCCATTTAGTGCCGGGAAAAAGTAAGACAGACAAACAGAAATAAGAAAGGGAAAGTAACGAAATAAGACCTACCAGTGGCGCCCTCCAACCACCCGCGCCATCAACATAGTTACAGCGAAGAAAGATAAACACCTCATTGCGATCTATGTAAAGGGGAAAATAGCAAGGAGACAGACGAGAATAGCAGTCGAGCAGGAGGGAATAAACCAACCACAAGATAGTCTAGAGTCCAACATAAGGCATATTTATATTATTATACGACTCTTTTGCTTTGAACGATATATAACAGATTGTCGTTATACATACAGCTCACACAGCTCGTACGTCCCATTTCCCTCCAGTTTGACAATTAATCAATTTGTTAAGGGAAATAATTCAACAGTTCAAGGTTCTGTTTGCAGACATCCCCTCGTGGAAACACATCTAACTGATTTACTATCAAGGCAATACACCATTCTTTGATTGATAGCTATGTAAACCCATCGTTGAGTACTGTAATCTGCAAAGCAATACATTTGTTCATGCCAATGGCTGAACAGCAAGGAGTTACGGATGTTGGAATAGCATTGCTAACCAAATGGGTAATCGCCATATCTCGCCTGGAAGCTGTGAATCACATCAGAAGCAATTGAAAGAAGTGCTACGAGCAAATTGAACATGGTTGGTAGCCCACCAACCACCAATACGACAGTACGAGAAGGACGGGAGAATGCTTGTGGCAAGAAAATTCAGGAACGCAGAATTAGAAAATTTAAAGACAAGACGAGAGTCACGAAAGCACGACGGGACATTTCCTCCTTGTTCATCTTTGTACGAGTTTGCCTGTGATAACCACTAACAGTGTGTTTGTGTCTGTTTGTTAAAATACTTGTTTCAATTGCAAGAAAGATGGGGATTTGTATCACTAGCGTGCCTTTGTACATGCCATTACAATAACAATATCCAAAAAAGATACGACGAATTAGATTTTTCTGTTCTTCCCATTTTACACTGTTCGAGTTCGAGGTAAAAGTTCAGAATGCGCGGGCAACCAGGGCTTAGAGTGCCATTAAATATAAGAGTGAAATAATCCTCATTCTTGTACAAAAATAATCCTAAAATTCATAGAGAGCGCCCCTGTTCAGCACACTGTGGTCCACAGCTAGATCTGTTTATTACCGATTCGGCTGGAGTGGGCATTCTCCATTTCACCATCCAATCAGCTATATCAAAACAAAACAGCATAAGAACACACACCAGCCCCAGACCCC
>NW_004797295.1:1490390-1491676 GCF_000002075.1 Aplysia californica | reverse complement strand
GGGGGGACTCGAACCCTAGTCGGATCTGACACTGACAAACGAAAGAGAGGGCCAAAAGGAACAGACTCTGTAACTCCTTGACATCGGCACGTAGACGAAGAACTTTAAAGTAGCGGGGGGAAAGCGGAAAGGGAAGGGGGTCGAGTTCTTGTGACAACACAGCCGGATCTTCCAGAGGGATTACCCGATCAGGAGGACCACGGGCGGTCCGCGACACCAGCCAGCCACCAACACGTAACCATTAACACATCCCAGCTCGTAATGTTGGACCATCTAGGCTTTGTGCTTGACAGAATGAGGAGTTTGGATTACACTGAGAAGGAGAGAAAGGGGAACAAAGGCAAGTCTTCAGAACTATTATATTGAGACAATACAGATCAGGTACCGCTGAAACGGACCTTTTCAAACAGTAAATTAAAGTTAATGGACAAAAGAGCGATTATTTAGCCCAGGGAAATATGAGGAGGATTTTACAAAAATGGAAAACAAACAAGACAGTCGTAAGACCTAAAGGCGCCTTCCCTCAACTAGAAACGCGACTGAGACGGTTTGGTATGGTTTTCGATTCGTTTTGTTTCGCTTTCGGGTGGATTTAGCATACGCCGTACTAAATAAAAATAGGTCATTCCGAAGACGTGCAATTTAGACAAAGAGAATAGAGTTAAAAAGAAATGGAGAGAAACAAAATCCAGAGATCATACACTAAATAAGTTATTTCTTATGTAGGTCTATACCTGAGCAAATGTGTATCGCTCTATCATAAGAGGGGAAAGGAAAGAGCACACAAATCAATAGATCAATCAATTTGTGACAATAATAACTTCTAATAATATATGCGTTTGAAGAATGGACGTTGGGAAAGAAAGGAAAATGAACAAAGTGGGGGACTCTGAAGGAATGTCTGTACACACTATATAAAACAAAATCTTGAGTACGTGCATGCATTGGCGTGCCGCACGTGACAATGTGACAGCCTGCAGCATGACCGGTAAGCCTGTGTTGTGAGCCTCTTCTGGAAGCCATTGGCGTGGCGAGGCCATGCATACAGAGGGGCAGGTTGTTTGGCAACGAAAAAATCAGAGCAAAAAATAAGGAGCAAACCGGACACCAACGCTTGGTAAACACCGTGTGACCAGGCTCCCACGTTTTGTCCCCTCCTTTTTTAAGTTTCCGCAAAAGTTCATATCTGTAAGCTGTATAGTAAGTCATCACGGTCTACCCTATTTCACAGGGAGCGGATGGCTGAAAAAGAATGAGAAAAAGAGAGAGAGAGAGAGAGAGAGAGG
>NW_004797295.1:1483400-1485580 GCF_000002075.1 Aplysia californica | reverse complement strand
CGAAAGAAGGGCAGAAGTAGGGTAAAGTCGAAAGTCCAAAGCTGCGGACTAATTAATTTATAGCTGCACAGCGCGAGCTGAATAAAGTGTTCTGCAAACATAACAATAAAAAATATTAAAAAATAAAAAATCCCACAACCCTCCTTTCAAACAAAAACAGAAACCCATTTCCCTCCTTCGATTTTTCTGCCTGTTGCCTCCCACTCCCACTTGTTAGCAGAGCTGAGATTTCCAAACACCATCCGTAGCTCTCCCAGGCCCCTGGCACAAACCGTGGCCGTCCCGGCAAAAACTGATAAGACGCTCGCATTCCTGTTGGATGTGATAACACCTGGTACAAACATGACCTGACCTTTAGCCTGACCCTCAGAGTTGTTGACATCCACGGGACAGCCGTGCGTCGTCCAGGTTAATCGATAACACCGGGAGAAAGTAGCACGCGGGACTTTACAAGATGAAAAAGATGCAAAGATCGATATCTACCAATAAGGCAGGCCTGGTGAAGTAAACTATGCTACACACACACTATGATAGCTCTCGGCGGAAAGAACCGAGGTTGTTTAAGTAAAGAGCGGCACATGGGCACGATAACGGTCCTCGTCGTAGGAAAAAGGAAGGCACACAGACAGACAGACAGACAGACAGACAGACAGACAGACAGACAGACAGACAGATAGACAGATAGACAGACAGAAACAACAAAAAAGAAAAAACAAAAGCAGAATCTTACGAGGCTTCCTCCAGCCACTCTAAAAACAGAACCTAAACGACTGGGTTGACCTGATTTACGATGACAGGACAATTTGGTATGAAAATGGCAATAAATGTAAATGTATTATTAATTGATCGAGCACATAATATTCAGAAACATTAAGATAAAAGACAAAAGATGTCATCCACGAAGAACAGTAATGTTTTCACTCACTCATCATTGATTCATCTTTTTTATGATTAAAGACCGATGAATAAGGCGAATAGCGAGAGAATAGTGTGCGTGCGTGCGTATGTGCGTGCGTGTGTATGTGTGTGTTTGTGTGCTTATGTGTGTGTCTATGTGAATAGGGGTGCGCATGGGCTGTTTTTTTCGGTTTGGGGGGGGGGGTATAATGCAACGTGTAAATCAAAAGAATAAGTTAGAGTTATAAAAAGACAAGTGAGCTGGGACAGTTGACTTGGGTCATAGTGAGTCCGCACAGTAACGTCATATTTCAGTTGAAAGACTTGGATTATAGTAAAAAATAAATAACCAGTGGTACAAGAACAAAAATCCCCAGGAATTAGATTTTTTTTAAAGAGTTTACGGCACATGCAACACTGTCAGGTAGTATAAGTGCTGGAGATTACATGTGTTACTTGAGAGTTCAGATCAACATACTACAACTAAAAGAACGAAAAGAGATAAGGACGACATATGTTAGATAGGAGAACGAAGGAGCACCTGCCAACCACCAATATAAAAGAATCTGATGAATGAAAGAAAAAGAAAGAAAGAATAAAAGAAACTTAATCAAAGAAAACCCAAAAGATAAAACAGGAGCAAGAAGACTCTTCAACCAGGTCCATATCAGCAAATAATATAATGGCCGACCCTCATTGAAACATAACCTAAGTGACTAGGGGTGGATGGAAGAAACCGCAAGACCGCATGCGAACAATTGAGTTAAAGGGTTCAGACTGCCTCCAGTGTTATCGGGACATCTCTCGGACACCGACCTCGCAGACAGCTCGATACCACGGCCATTTATTGATACGCGTGAGACTCCTACATAGCATCCACGGGACAAATTATCACACGAACTCTTCAAGAGGCCCTCCAACTTCTGGCGCCGAGCGAGTGTCACGAGTGGCTGCGCGTAAAATAAAATTAATTTACCGTGAGAGCGTCAATATTATCCGTTGGTCCGAGAACACAGAGATCGCGATAATTCGTGTCAGAGTCAGAGAGAGGTCAGTTAAGTGTACGGTAAACTGCGTGACGTCTCGGCAGATCCAGAGAGCCAGAGCGACGCGGGGGGTGCTTAACGGTGCGACCTGCTTGTTTTTGTACGAGCGGAAAGCTCCACTAGAAACAAAGAGGTCATTTCCACACGAAGGGATTTACGGGCTCTATCATTTTGCTCGCACGTTTGAGCGTTGAGAGAGAGAGAGAGAGAGAGAGAGAGAGAGAGAGAGAGAGAGAG
>NW_004797295.1:1472801-1481219 GCF_000002075.1 Aplysia californica | reverse complement strand
TCCCCCCCCCCCCCCTCTCTCTCTCTCTCTCTCTCTCTCCCTCCCTCTCTCTATGTTAGTCAGTCAGTCAGTCTCTTTCACCAACAAAAAAAAGTTATTGTACCTATTGACTGTCTCATAAACATTACCACAGATGCTTGTTTAACAGAGCAATGAAGGGTAAAAGGGTTCTTTAAAATAACCCCACATTTGTCACAATGGAAAGTTGCTAAAAAAAAACAACAACCTGTAAAGGAAGACAGAGATAACAAAAAATCTTACAATCTCTGTCTTACAAGTATACTTACAACAACAGAAATTCAGTCTTGGCCTAAGGTGCACAAATTATTAAGTCCCAGGAATAACGGGGTGCAGCTCGCAACTAGAGAAATCCAAACCAAAAAAGTAGTCCAAAACCCTGATAGAAAACACATAAAAATAGCGCAGAATACTGACTAATTCCAGGAATACCTTGCATGTACAAACATCAAACTAGATATTCTGTCACAGTCTTGTCAATTAAGAAATCAGATCCGAGGTGCGAGAACTCCGTCAATTTTCGCTTTCCATGTTATTTTCCCTTTTCTCTGGGTCACAACATTCCATCTGTCCCGTAGTTTCTTTTTATTCCTGCCTTCCTGACAAACACACTGCAAAACTGCAACAAAACTAGACCGCCTCGTCAACACGGCCGGAAGATTGACGTTCGGGAGCAGCGCTAACCCCAGATTCGTTCCACCTGAACGACGGGTCTCCCCAAAAAACCAAACCCACAACAAAACCAGCCACTTCACAAACCACGCAACTTCACGAGTGCAAACGACACTGCAAAACACAAGAAACGCGCGAAATTAAGAGAAACAGTCGGCAAACCTGAGGTCACGGTAGACGGAGAATGCAGCTGGGGTCTCGGGCCGGTCGAGTCAGGAAGAGCCCAATCCCCTGAGTCATCCAAGGCCCAGAGAGTGGGGAGCTCTGTGTTCCCCGGGCAGATAAGCCGTGGTGGGGGTCAGTGGACCCACCTGTACAGGTGAGAGAGTCAAGAGGTCTGGCCTCTCATGTCCTCGCTAAAGGACCCACTCAGCTGTGCAAAAGGGGCAAAGCACAGGAAAGAAGTACAGCTCAGAGTGTAAAAAATAGTATACGACAACCCCTCCTTCCCCTCTCTGAGAGAGAGAGGGAGGGAGAGAGAGAGAGAGAGAGAGAGAGAGAGAGAGAGAGAGAGAGAGAGAGAGAGAGAGAGGGGGGGGGGGGAGGGGGGAGGAGAGGGAGAGGTCTTACGGCCCTTGCAACTTGCAACACAATTAGGTCATACGAGTGCCAAAGATTAGAAGTGTTAATAGAGAGTAACATACAAAGTTAATAATTTTGATATGATAGGTAAGAAGGAGCAAACCACACTAGAGCGCCCGCCAATCACGCAACAGAGAGGGGGAGGAGAGAAGCAATAAAACGAATGAAATGCAGAGAAACGCTTTCAAGGTTACACTTAGGTTGAACCCAGACAACCCAAAGCGCAGTTCAAACGGCATGCTATTAACGACCCGAACGGTGCTAGCCTAAGCAAAATCTGATGTAAGACTAAGAGATCGGACCAAACGAGGTCGCAAAGTAACCCACAATGAGGGTCTGTGCAGTGAGACTGAGATCCGGGGCGGACAGAACACATCCCGCATAGCGTCACGTCTACTATTAAGTACCGTTATTTATCCACACGCCTTCGTCTGCACAGAGGAAGGAAATCCGTTTGCTTTGGTGGGAAGAATCAACGCTCGGTTCACAACAAAAGGAATGGGGTGGGGACAGTTGGTCAGTTGGGAGGCTATGTTCCCACACTTCTCTGTGTCGGGCTGGGCACTGTTTATTTTGCTTCAGTGCATAAGCCCACCGTCTTCACACTACAATTTTCGATACGAATGCACTGTCTTTAAATTGTTCTACTTTTACTTAAGCCGACAGCGCTCATAATAATAGTATGTTTTGTTCGCGTTCCCGAGCCTTCGAGCTGATACTTTCCAAAGTTACAGGGAACACAACAGTTCTAGCATGATAAGACGCAACAAGTAGGAAAAAAACCCTACCCCTAAAGGAACACCCAAGCGCGCAATGACGTCCGAAAATTCTGTCTTTCGTCCTGCCTGCCTTCCTTCCTCCTACTTACTTAGACAGACAGAAAGACAGACAGATAGATAGATAGATAGATAGATAGATAGATAGATAGATAGATAGATAGATAGAGAGAACAAAACACAGGGTAAGAGAGAGAGAGACACACACACACAGAGAGAGAAAGAGAGAAAGAGAGAGAGAGAGGGAGGGGGAGAGGAAGGGCAGACAATTAACTACGATTGGAATGATTGCAGGGAGGGAAAAAGAAAAGAATATGGCTCAAATATTACAGCCGGATGTTGAGCACAAACGTTGCCAATTAATTACAAGAAATCCCGAGTCTGCGAGTCTCAAGGCTCCTCCACCGGGCGTCCGGTGCCCATTTGATAAATTCCAGGAAAACATGAATGCTCAGACTTCTATGATTTACGCCGCGGCATGATGTATCCGCCACACGAGTATACGATGTCTGTGTTATTGGAGATTCCGCTTTGCGTGGCCAGGGAAGCCAGAGAAACACGTAAAAAATATTTTTTTAAATATAGTAAGAGAAGAGAAAATGGGCATTCAATTAAACTCGGGACAGTCAATTAAACCTGGTGCATACCGATTAAAATATTCAAACAAAATAGCTCTGTTGTATAACATGAAGACAACACCATTACCCCAACAATAAAACACAGTCCACGATCTGATTAAATAACCCTTGCAATCAAAAACAGATATAACCATGAACCCGGATTTAGAAAGCATAATGTTTTGTATGTATATTACGTTACAAACATCATTTAAAAATAAAAGAAACAACCTCATGAGCTCAAAAACTAGGCTCAAAGCAAGACAGAATATCAGGACAAGAACCGTAGCAGCCTTTAGTGAATATAATAATCGATGCGTTCGTTTACAAGGAACTGATGCTGATGTTTCCATTAAGCATCCTTCTTCAAACTGAGTTTCTGTAAATCATAACCTCTGTAATTGTCTCACTCCATCTTTATACCCCCCCCCCTCACCTACCCCTTTCCTTTATCAGCAGATATACTTCAGCACCAAAAACTTAGACGTGTCTTGATTCAAGCAACAAATCAGACAATACAATATGTAAATTATGCTAAAGCCATTATATTGATAGTCGAGTAAAAAGGGAGGGGTGGTGGTGTTAGCACAGGAAAAGTGTTAAATGCCTTCGCCCTTATAGTCTGCTCCCCCGGAAGTGGTGACCACAACCGTGAAAAAGAGTCACACCACGGGAGACCACCGGGGCACAACTCTGCGCCAGGCAAGGTCGCCACGGTTACTAACCACTCAGGATTTACCGTTCTTTGTCCCCTTGCCTGTCTCACGCAAGGTAAACTCGATACAGCACTCACACTTTGGACCCTTTTCTGAAAACCACGCTGCCATCCTAACAGTCTTAATGGACAGTGACTCCTTCAGTGGAGTTCTTTGAGAACTGGCAGCTGAACGACTTAAGAAAGGACCCTACAACAGCGTGTCTCCAAACGACAGTCGAAGTGTTTAGCGGGGGGTTAAAAGGATAAACCCATCTCTATCAATTTTTATAGCAACGTCAGTGTCAGCGATTTGGTTTGGAATAAAAGCGGATGTAGTTCATGGAAGGACTTGCAGCAACGTGTCAAAGAGAAGATACCGCCCCACTATAACATTAAGCTGTTGAGTCCGGGCACTTTGCAGGAGACACATTGGACAGAAGAGGAAAAAAACCCTACCCAGACGCGTTTGGATCGACGAATACAAAGGACCACATTGGGTGGCCTATCTGCCGACGACTGATGTATTGGTAGATCTCGACTCAGGTCTGAGATTCTCGGAAAGTACAATATAACAAAAGTCTAGCAAATGCAATCTCTTCCCTACAAGAACCTGGAGTATCTAAAGAAACATTTCCCCCCGCCACACAATACAGCAACCATTTGCTGAATGTCAACGTGTCCAACCAGCGACCTCCATGACTTAGCATGTAACATTCGACATTACAACAACAAAAAAGCAACAATTTTAAACACCCTTAACGCTTTACACTAACATTAGCAAACAACATCAACAAAGAGCAATCGATTTCTACCGAAAGACACACACACACACACACACACACACACACACACACACACACACACACACACACACATACACACACACACACCCTAACATACATCCACACCGTGATAAATTAACACACACACAGACACACACACAAACATACACACACACACACACACATACACACACATCATGCACGCGCACACACACACATCCACACAGAAGGACGAAAAGAAGATACCGTAATGTTTTTAAAAAAAAGCATTTCTAAAAACTAATACTACACGAGCGTTGCTCCTTCACATTCCGGTACAAACGCCAATACACATTGTAAACATGTATACATGGATAGGAATATGATATACGTGTATTTCTTTGTCAGGAATGTCCCTATCAGATGAAACTGGAGAAGAAAGAAAGAAGTGACCGACACTGACACCCATAAAGGAAGTTTATGACGCCGGGCGGCTACGTCACCATAAACGCTAGCGGGAAGGAATGTCTTCAGGTCTCAACACACCACCACCAGTGGCTGTGGTCGGTCCACTCGCATATCCTGTTGTACATCACACCGGAGATGGATGAGTTTCCGTCCATTATACTCATTGATTGTTCATATTTTATGCGTCCATTGACACAATTTTTGATCATTAAGGAGACGGCCATTACAGTTAAAGATAGCATACGGAAACGAGAGGGGGGAGGGGGAGAATTCAAAGCATACTGAAAGAAACATAATATAGGAAGAAACAACACACGGACAGTAAAGAAGTAGAAGCTGTAATCGGCGCCCTTCATCCACCTACCCATATGAAAGAACATTACAAAAATGAGGGCAACCACGGTACAGACAGTATCACAAACGTCACCCTCATAAATAATTCAGGGATTTTTTTCTTAATTGGGGAAGGAAGTGAAAAGGGAAAGAAGGGAACAACTTGAAGGGAAAAAATATACCTGTAGGTCAGAATGTTCCCCTGACAGTAGCTTCGAAAAGAAAAAGATAAACTTAAAGGAAAAGTCACATTTTTGTATAGGACCAAGCTTTAGAACATATCAATAGTTTGGTTTGGATTTATAACGATGGGCCCGTCACCAGGAACGAATTGTGATGCAAAACTACTGACAGCTTGTTTTGTCATCCGAATTATACGGAATAATACGATGGAAATGAGAGCGCTACAGCATTGACAAAATAAAGGGCGATGAGCAACAGAAGTAAGACGGGCGATGCCAGGAATTTATTAGCAATCAGCCCAGTGATCTAGTGGTCAATGAACAAAATTTCACAAAAAGTGCCTATACCATGTTTGCTGGCAAGGGCAAGCAAAAGCTATGAGACCACTGAATACATTTTAAAAAGAAATTCTACAATGTGGTAGTCATAAATGATATTAAAAAACAATGTCATGCATTTGCACTGTTTGATACGCGTCTTCAACAAAGAAAAGGGGTATTAAAAAGTTCTTTAGTCTTCTCGTCTTAAAGATACACTAAAAACATTCAAGGCAAAAACCTGCCAATAGCGTCGCCACACTATCTACACACACTCTTAAAGCATTAACCGACAACTATGGTTTCCAAAAAGACCAGATATGACCTACTTTATTCCACTTCTCAAACTCTTTTCTTCCCCAATTCTGATTCTGCCATGTGGTAACGATTCGCATACATATCCTCATCAGCACCTTTCTCATTATAAGTTCTGACAAGCAGACAAAAAGAATGATGAAGCGTTAACACGGATTAGTAGAGTTCCTAAAGGTAATGACAAAAAATCCGACCCCCCAAAAACCCGGGCAGTCAGGTGAACTCTTCCGAATTTCCGTGCTAATGAACGATACTCAGTGCCTGGGCTCACCCAGTTCTGGGCTTGGAGTCTATCGGTACGAGAAGAAAACTGATTGGGTTACAGTCAATAAAGACGTAACTGGGGGCCATTGCGGTCAAACCCCAAAAACTGATGGACTGCAGACAGCTTTGTGCGCAAAGAACGCAGGCTGGGACAAAGGGGGAAAACAGGGACAGAGGTGGCGGGGCTGGATGGTGTTGAAAAAAAAGTGGAGGGGTATGTGCTAGTTATTTGTACGTATAGGCTTGAACTATTAATATTAACAGTACACGTCTTGTCCCATTAGTCTGATTGAGTGTCTGAGCAAAAAGTATAATGTATATATAACTGCAGATGTACAAAGTCCATGTCCTTGAGACGAAAAAAGGGGTGGAGGCAGAGGTGTTTGTTTGTTTGTTTGTTTGCTTGTGTGTGTGTGTGTGTGTGTGTGTGTGTGTGTGTGTGTGTGTGTGTGTGTGTGTGAAAGAGAAAAAAATAAAGATAAAGAAAAAAAAAGGAAAGTGGAAGGGGGGGAGAGAAAAAGAAACCTCGGTTTCGGAGGAGGGGCGGGGCGTAAATCAAATTTTACATCCTCTGTGAGTGTATTGTCGAACAAAACTGACATTAAGATTGTGTCTACATGATTTACTTTTCCTTCCAGAGGCCTCCTGCCCTAGCTGCTACCCCGTAGAGCGGGTCGGTACTACCACACGATCTCGGTCAAAAACAAGCTGCGGATGAGATAAAAACGACACTAATAACCAACTAAATCTTAGCTATTACTCGATAGGTTCAGGTTTCCCAGAAATCGGCGGCCAGACGCAGGGGAAGACCGGCGCCCACACAGTACGGTACGGCACGGGTTTAGCGTACCTTTTCAGACGATACCTGAGATTCAACGTCCATCGGTCTTGTGACCGAGTCAAAGGGGCATGGAGCCATGAGGACAATGTCAAGCACAAGAACACCTCACGTTTGGGGGATTCGATACAGTAGTCTAGCATAGCACCAACTGAGCTAATGACGCGCCCGTCCACACAAAGAAAACCATTAGGCCGACACATTTGAAAGGAGAGAACATTACCACAGTGACTGCTATTGTTCGTTTGTTTGTTCGAGCACATCGGCACAAAATACCTGGCCGTTTTTAGAGCAAGGAAAAAGCAAAGCAGAAAGACCGAAACAACAGAAGCATCGTAAACATGTTGGACTTTCACAAGTCGCGCCTTCTAACCACCTGCACTGACTGGTACCAAGAAACCGCAAGGATCAAACTGACGGACGGCAGTAACAGAACTAGGAGGGAATGGGAACTACCCATCACGAAAGTCTTAACCTAAAGATTATAGCCCGCCACTCAATGTTGATTACTGTTTAGAACCCACAATTGTACAGACACCCTGGGTTTCTTTCTCTTTTTTTGTCTAGTGAAGAGCACATAGATGCCGGTCGATAGTACTACAAAAAGGCAAGATGGACAAGCAATACTTTGGCGATATTAAAAAGTTATGAAAGTGTCATTTGGTAGATTCGAATAAAATGACAACTAAAATAAAGAATGGACAAAACAAACCACATAAATTGATCGTCAAATAATAGCAAGACCAGTTCGCAAAACATCCCGACTGAATGCCAAGGAAAATTGACTACGGGCAAGCAGAGATAAAGAGGTGAACTTATTCAGTTTAACCGCCCTTTTAACAAAATTCTTGTTCAAACACTTTTAAGGGTCAGGTTTGTTATTAACATTGGTCACGGACTCCATTATAAATCCGGTCTCTCTAACTATGTAGATCAAGTTTTCATACAGCACCTTTCACGCGCTGTGTTGTCGAGTCAGCTTGTGAAAACGGCCACATCTCGCAAAACAATTCAACAAGAAGAAGACACGAACAGACCAGACAGACGGCGTTCACCCCACAGGTAGGTAGCCCATGTTGCTGAGGATAGCTCTGTCTGTTTGTCCAGGTTGACACTATTAGGTCACGCACGGGAAACCACGGTGCAAACTAGAACAATAATGTCACTGACCAACATGAAGCAAACGGGGTGGAGCAAACCATCTAGATAAACCACAAACCGCAAGACGTCACCAAGAGGGAAAAAAAACGGGGCCTGCGGGAGAAAGGGCTTTATAATAGTATCAGCAATATAAGACAGCGAGGTGGTGGGGCAAAGAAAGGTGACAAAGCAGACTAATAAAAAATAAAAACTACACACCCCAAAACAATCATCAAAAACACCTAGACGAAACTAATAAACAGTACACAAAAGCTGACTTAATTATTGAGAACTAACCAAAGCCGACAACGACCATAAACAAGTTAGTACTGAGCTACCCTGCAGCGTGCGTGAGCTAATCGTTACTACCTTCCCCATCAAATCCACTCTTTGGGGTGTTCTTACTTCAATATTGGAAACACACACACACACACACA
>NW_004797295.1:1470718-1471787 GCF_000002075.1 Aplysia californica | reverse complement strand
AGAGAGAGAGAGAGAGAGAGAGAGAGCACGGGAGTCGGAGAAAGAGCGAGGGAGTGGGAGAGGGAGATGAAGGAAAGAAGGAAGGAAGGATATATAGATAGATAGATAGATAGATCGATCGATCGATCGATAGAGAGATGGATAGATAAAGGAAGACAAACAGACCGACACGGACATAAGGTCGCGGGAAAGAACGGAAACGACGAAAACAAAGCAAACAGAACCTGCAAAGCTGGTAACCCAGTATTAACTGCCCTACTTTCGCCCTCTCTCATTACCCATCATAATACATTAGGGTTTACCGATAACTTGACTGGCGATGACCTTTACACGACTAACGGGTAAGTAGGCTAAGCTCATACATACTTAACAGTTTACGTTGAAAGGCAGTTTTTTGTGGTTTCTTTCCGAAAAAAAAATTGGGGGGGGGGGGGGGGGGGGGGGGGGGGGGGGGGGGGGGGGGAGAGAGAGAGAGAGAGAGAGAGAGAGAGAGAGAGAGAGAGAGAGAGAGAGAGAGAGAGATGAAGTGCAAGTCTGAGCCCACGGGGTGCACGTCACTGCCTCAAAGTGCGGAGGTCAGAGATTATAAGTAAAAAAGACAGTGACGGATCGGCCCTGTGCCCGGGGGAGCGTACTGCCCGTGAGATGACAGATGACTTCGCCCTCCCGCCCCTCGCCGGCTCAAATTAAGTTTAAATAATTATTGAATGACTAGTCCAGGCGCTCAACGTAGTGTGTAGTGTAGCCCGGGGACTGGATGAAAGAAACATTCTGTATCCATTTTCAGATGTTGAGTTTTAATAACCCCCCCCCACCCAATTAAAAAAAAAAAATCACCCCCAAGCCCATCTAAAGAACAAATAAACAAAACCAAACCTGGGAAGGGGGAGGGGGATTATTATGTTCTGGGTTTTTTTCCTCTCGTCTTCTTTTCAGCGAGCTCCCTTTTCATTCTTACTTTCTCCTATTCCTTCAAGATAATACTTTTCTGAGTCTGACTCCCTTTATTTTCTTTTTTCTCATTCCGTCATTCACATTTTTCCTTTCCAGGGGGAGAAGAAACAGACAA
>NW_004797295.1:1460048-1470618 GCF_000002075.1 Aplysia californica | reverse complement strand
AACGTTTCTCCCCCTCTCTCTCTCTCCCCCATCTCTCTCTCCGCTGCACTTTACTTTCCCACAATATGAGTCAAAGAGGCCCCGAGTTCGCGTTACCCAGATTCAATTCAAGGAAATTTAAACTCGGGAAAAAAAAAAAGAAAACATTCTCGGCCAAATCAGAGGAGGGATAACCGTATATAACCCCGGCAATCTGAGACAGACCACAAAAACACAGTGTGTTGCGATTACGTCGTATTCAGGTCACACGTAATCCTCTATACGTTCATCGCAAGACGTAAAACGGATCGATGTCAGTCTCTTAAAACCCAGGAAACTGCTGACCAGGACAACAAAGCCGTCTGCGTCGCAACTGGTTACGGAGGTCAAAAGGGTCTACGGTACACGTCATGTGCTAGACATGGATGAAAGTAGATCTACGCAAATACATGAAGATAACAGAATATGAAAACAAAAAGGCACCCCCCCAAAAAAAACAACAAAACAACCCATCAACAACATACAACCCCCTCCCCCCCCCAAAAAAAAAACAAACAAAAAAAAACAAACAAAAAAACAAAAACATTTATAGATCATATGAAATGGGAACAAAATCATCGGTGACGGAAGTTATTACCCTTCCAGAAACAATGAATATCATTTTGAAAATGGAACACTTGATCAATCCGGAAAAAGAGCAGAGACCAGATACATGACCGTATTCCACAATGGACAAGAAAAATAATTCAGACGTAACTTGGACTCGAACTTCATACTTCTACTTGACAGGTAAAGGTCGTCACACTGCGCTACAGCGACCAGCATACGGGAGGAAAACTAAAAGCGCAGTTTCATCAACATTAGAAAAACAAAGGAAAGGAGTTTTGTAAAGTTTTATCAAGAGTTTTACGGCACTTGCAACACAATAAGGTCATATAAGTGTTGAAGAATAGATGTGTTACAAGAGGAAGGAGGAGAGAAAAGGAAGATAGTCATTTGATAGGAAACAAGGAGCAAACCACACCAGAGCACCCGCCAACCACCCAAAAAGGAGAGGAGTAAAGCAGACAAAAAGGACAGAAATGAGAGTGGTGGCAATCTCAACATTACGAGTCACACAGGTTACAAGGAGACATGCAGTCAATAGATGCCATCGACATTTGGAAGGCAGCACACTGCAAGAACTCACACCAACAGCACTAGAGGTTCTCCAGTGTGAAATCAATCTACATCAGATGAATAAAAAAGGCAGACAGATTAGAAGAAAAAACGACTTGTTTCACGGAGTAATCCATGCCTTAAAGTTTGACATCAGAGGATGAAAAGAGGCATCCCCCAGCAGACCATACCCCCCTCATCACCCACCCTTTTGTCCCATAGACTGAGCTCCAAACCCACCCAGACAGACGAGGAAAAGGACAAACTAATGATGTGACGTGACCCTGCGACCCTACCACCCTGTTCACTTTTCTTTGCTCTGCTCTCCAGGTTCGGGGTAAACCGGGTACATCATAGGAGCAAATAAGGTACACCGACAGAGCAAGGCTCTGGGATCCGCCATGTGGAAGCGTTTGCTCTACATAGCTCACAGTCGCTACCCGTATCGCGTTCACCGGGGCCGCCTGCCCGGCACTGACTTGCTGTCAGCCCCGATGTATCATTCTCTGGCATTTCCTCAGTGCTTCTGACGTCTACCCAATGGTCTTTCATCCCCCTTTTCCATTTTCTTCCTTTCGTTCTCTCGTACACTCACTCCCCCCCCCCCCCCCCCCCCGGTAATTTTTTTTTGACCGGACCCAAAATATCATTCCCCCAAACTCCCTTTCCATCATTTCCTCCTAACCGTTTAACAAGGTTGTTTTATTCTGAAGACAAGGCCACTGATTTTTCCTTTCAACCTCACCCCAACCCTTTACGTCGACCATTCATTACCCCTTCAAAACTCTGTAACTAATATCCCCCCACACCCCCCCCCCCCAAAAAAAAAAGAAAGAAAAAAAATCATTACCCAAACCGTAACAACCTCCAAGAAAAACACATAAACAAACAGACCACTTAACGTTTACCGAAACCCTTGATTACCCATCTCCTCTTTCTAAAACATCTCTGACCCTGGGAGAGCTATGCCACGAGTTCCTATACTATAAGGCTATGCGGCCATGCTCTGTTTCTCCTTCCTTCTCTATCGAGTTCAGAGCACCTTCCCATGGTCCGTCAAACGTAACCTACTAACACAGATGCCCTGTTCTAGGTCAAATGCAGAGAGCTGAAGAGAAGACAAGACAATCAATCATGGTACTAGAAACACACATTACTTATTTACTTTTTTGTTTCAAACCACCATCAGAGCCGTGTCATTTATTTCGGATGTCAGTCGTTGGCATGGGTTCGCACTCAGTACTAACGAGGTAATGAAAAACACGAGGAGAGATTATGGATTCGAACTTTTGCCTTCTTCAACATTTAAATTAGGCATGCCACGTGCCGCAAAAAATGGCAACAGTGCAGGTGTGTCAAAGAGCGTTAGGTTCAACAGAGAAGTCGAAGTTCTTTCCAATTATCTCTGTTGAGTTGAGATATGACTTCACAGCAGCAACAACGTTATCAGTAACATTAGCGCTAAAGTTCAAACAATGTGGCACAGTCAACCCCCCTCCCCTCAACCACACACACCTACACATTCCCATGTCTCAGCAGCTAACAAGTGTATGCTATGTGTCTAGGAGACGTTTTAGGGGTAGCCTATAAGTACATTCCTCTGCAAACTCTCACAAACACGAGCACAACAAAAATCTACTAACGTAAACGGAACAAACATGGGGAAAGCAGAGGTATCAACAGCTTATTGAAAGGCTATGCGTTAAGCATGGGAAAAGAAGAGAAAAACTGTGCAGAACCTGTTCTCCAGTTGTATGTGTTTGACGTTGAGAACAAAAATAACAAAAACAAATGAAAGGGAATAAAGAACCACCGTCCTACAAATCCGGCTCTTGCAATTTCCCTGAGTCACTCTTTCTGCATTCTTTAATTTAGCATAATGGCAACAAGACGCCCGGGTAAATATTTTTAAAAAGTAATTGATTTCACCCCCGACACCACACCACACCAACTAATCCCAAAGCAAAGGGTGGAAGGAACTCGGGGCATTTGACATAATCAACATGAATCTGTTCTTTTCATGACCATAAAACATGCCAGCACTTACCCTCTTAACACTCTCGAAAGCATAAAGGTAATTGCAGAACAAACCGAAGAACAAAATATTTCTTAATCCAAAGGGATCAAAGAAGATCAGCTTATGATAACACAGGAGCTAGACCTTTGAAAACAACCCCCAGGTGATAGAACACACAAATAAAAGAATAAACTCCGATGAGAATTGAATACGATTCTCTCTCTATGACTCGAAATTTTAGTTTTGTTAAGAGTTTTACGGCATTTTTTGTTTGTTGTTGAAGTAAGTTTTATGGCACTTGCGGCACAATCAGATCATCATATAAGGGCCGAAGATTAGAGGTGTTACAAGAGAGCAAGAAACATAATAAAAAAGGAGAGTTTTTTTTTTAGTTCAACACAATACGGTCATATAAGCGCTGAAGAATAGAGTTGTTACAAGAGAGTAACATACATAAAAAAGGAGGAGAGATAAGGACCATAGATGTTTGATAGGAAAGTAGGAGGAAACCAAACCAGAGCACTCGTAAACCACCCACCTAAAAAGGGAGAGATAAGGAAGACAAAAGTTGGATAGAAAAGGAGGAGTAAACCACATCAGAGCACCCGCCAACCACCCACATGACCCGGAATATCTCTCAGCTGTTCCCAGTCAACTATTACACCACACCTTCAGTGGCGGTGGGTGGACCAAGATTTGGGTGGGGCTTAGGTTTCTTCCACTTCTCTACCACCAAAAAGCAAGCAATAAGAACAAAACAGTGATGATTTTGCTATACTCACGGCGAGCCATGGCATTTTGAGAACCATTCAAACGAGAGGAGTCACCTTTGTCTTCCATCTCCTTGTTCTTAGTTAAATTTAAGCTCTTCTGGATGGTGGGGATGAAGCCGTTTCACCTCCAAATTTCTCTAATTAGTTTTTATCTGAAGAAAAAGTTGCCTCAAAAGTGGTTTGATGTAATTAATAACTGTTAAATCTCAGAGGCACAAACACACAGCACTCCAAACACATACCGTCTATGAGGTGGATTGGGTCGTGTTGTTGCGGAAAATAGAACACGCCTAACAAAGGCCCAATGGGCGCATAGGTATGTGTCACTGGGGGAAAGTGTGTCGTAAACTTTCACCCCATTGCCAGGGCTGGGAGAACGTGAGCCCTCTGTGCAGTGTTATTTTTCAAAAAGTCTTCTACCTTTTTACAAGAAGAGTTTCATTAAAGACGGGCGTGGGAACCGGCTTATTCTTTCTGAGCCCTAACGACATTTGATTGGCTGTTAGGTTACTATAGTTGTAAGCGGTGACAACAATGATTGGATAAACGGGTAAGCCGCCAAGCTGATAACCGTGTGTTCATTGTGTGCGATCATAACGGTTTCAACTGCTTATTTCGTTATTTAAGAAACTTTCATTAACTAAGGGATAGAGTTGGGGTGGGGACGGCGTGAGGGTGAGGGGCTCAAGCCCGTAAGCCCATCACTACCCACCGCCACTGCACACCTTACTATTCTCTCAACATAAACAACAGACATAGAAGCAAACAAAACAGATACACACACGTATACACACGTGTGCACAAACACAAAGAAATGCCCTTATGTACAACATTTCAACTGAAACAATGTAAACGAAGACGCAAGACAGCTTAAATTGCTTGCAGGTTCCAAGCGGCATTTACATGTCTATCAACCTTTTCGAACAATTTCACGAGATATTTTTTAAAGAATCTATTTGTGTAGGTACACCTCTCGCAACTACAAAAATGGTTTAAGGTGGCGGGGCAGTACGAATCTCTTCATTTAATTGGCATTTTTTTCTGACAAGTGTAAGTATCAGTTAGAAGAGCATCGTCCTTTCCTATTTTTTTCTTTGACCTATAGGTTACACACAACTAATTTGTTCCAACTTCAGCCACCCTATTTGTATGTGGCATGAACTATAAAATACCCAGCACAAAATAACACCATGAAGGAATTGTCAATAATTGAAAGTTTGACGGCTATATTCAAGGGTGGGGGCAGAATGTTCACTACAGATCAGCTTGTTAGTCTTTTCAAAAGAGTTCAATTTGCAATTTGAAATCAGTTCAAATCAAGCCCATACAAACATTGATATCGTAGAATATCAAGAAACTGATTTCGCGTTGATTTGTCAGAGACACTGCTTAACAACTATATGCCACACTGAAAAATAGGTGGGGTATTTACTTTTAGCTCTATGATCCCCATTGCAACTTGCACTGATCTGACTTGCTTCAGTTGACTCATCATTGCACACGATGCAGCTTGATAAGGGCATTGCGCTTCGCCTGGTTCGCCAGCAACACACACCAGAGCGGCCTACGCACAAGAAACACAAAGATAATCATTCAATACTAAAGAAGAAACAAAAAGCATTCTATAAAAAGACTGTACAGCATCTCCAACCAAACAGCCGTCTGTGGGACACAACATCCTGCTTCACTTGTAATTGTTACGAGTTTGCAATAGGAAATACCTTTCTTTTTATTTAGCCATTTCGCCTCGTTAGCGAAAGTCCTGTTTTCGTGCCGTCTGGATTTACTAGGCAAAACATAATAAATGAACATATTCGGTGTTTCGAACGTGCGGTAGTCCCTCGACATGTCTTCTAACACCCCCCCCCCCCAAAAAAAAAAAAACACCCCAAAAAAAACACCAAAAAACCTGTCCATTTATTCACAACTAACACCCCCCTTTATACTTTATCATCCCGACCTGATCCTTCCCCTCTCATCCTACCTCGGCTTTCCCTCTCTACCCCCACCCCCCACCCCACCACACATACACATACACCCCAGAGAGAGAGAGAGAGGCCAGAGAGCGAATCAGTGAAAGGGACACAGAAGGATCTACACAGAGTAGAGAGAGGGAGTGAGAGAGAGAGAGAGAGAGAGAGAGAGAGAGAGAGAGAGAGAGAGAGAGAGAGAGAGAGAGAGAGAGACCAGCGCACATTCTGTCTATTGTTTACAAAACAGTAAGATACAGGTATATAAGAAAAAGAATTCTCAATCTCAATTTAAAAAACTGTTTTCTTTATTTACTTTTCCTTCTTGAACACCGAGCATCCTTCTTTCTACAGCAAACTCTGAACGCATTTCCGTCCTTGACCTTCTTCATAGGCCACGTCCCTGAGAAACCCGCCGGCATGTCAAGATGCTGCCACGATATCTCCCACACACAGTAAATCGCCACTCCAGGACGTCTGGTGCCGCACCTACAGCATCCGGAAACCTTTTATTTACCAACATGCTAATTCGTGTTTGTTGTCTGTTCCGATACCAAGTTTACGTCTGGTAGTTTGTAGAGGAAGACCCCGCAGTCATTTTGCCCAACCTTATTCTCATGAGACGCTAACCGCGAGCACGAAGGGCAAGCCATAGTTACAACTTCAATATCATAAGACTTGCTTGTTTTGGGTTCTTTTTAAAGCTGTACAAGACCCCCCCCCTCCCCCCCACCCATTAAAAACAAAATCATACCAAAAAATCACAATCAGTCTGAGAAGAAGGTGTGTGTCTTCGTTTGTTTGTTGTTGTTGGTCTTTTTCAAAATGTGTTCGGGGTGAGGGGAGTCCACCTGAAAGAGTTTCCTCTCCCTCGCTGAGCCCTTGTCGCCCGAAAGGGCGAAACTGCGATAAGTGAGGCCAGGAGAAAGGAAGCGCATCAACGGAATAGATGTCAGTCAGGGTTGATGCTGTTGTGTTGCAGTTAGGGGAGGATTCGCCCAGTAACGGCCACATTTAGCCGGGTGAGGGAAAAACAAGAGTCTTGGGTTTCGGCGAAACCGAAAAAAACGCCAAAAATAGATGGTGGCAGATTCCCCCCGCCGCCGCCCTCCCCCCTTCACCGCGGAAGAATTTGAACTAAGACAGGAAACCTTCACAAAGGAACCCCCCCCCCCCCTCCCCCCCCCCAAAAAAAAGTCACTAAGACATACTGATGGTGGTGACCATAAAGCAGCCAGCTTGTCATAACAGAGTGCACCACAACCAACCAAATTATGAACCGATCCTACCCCGATTAATTCCCCCTTTCTTCCGCAGGCAAACCACCGTTCTTTTGATCTACGTAGACGACTGCGATCACTTAGCACCGAGTTCTGCATCAAAGATGTCTCACGAGACTCGATGTCGCGCTCTACACAGAGACACAGACGACGTGGGGGGCGAGAGATGCAACCCAGACCCAGACCACCCAGCGGTCGAGGGAGGGAGAATGGGGGGGGGAGGGAAGAGGGCGAGAGAGAGAGAGAGAGAGAGAGAGAGAGAGAGAGAGAGAGAGAGAGAGAGAGAGAGAGAGGGGGGGGGAGAAAAGGACCGGGGAGGGAGACATTTAATAAAGAGAGAAAGAGAGAGAGAGACGTTTTTTGGTTTTTTTAAAGAGTCGCCAACAGGGAGAGAGAGACAGGCGGACAGGAAGTGACACTTACAGTCAGAGGTGTATCTAGATTGCATGTAATTGTAACCATTTTACGTCTCTCTCTCCCCCCACCCCACCCCAATTTAGATAATAAGGAGGCGGGCTTCTTCGACCTTGCTCCTCGGGGTCAGTCCAGGCTGAATGGGATACAGTAAAAACCCGGAGATACTGGATAGAGGATTCGAACCCGTCTTTTGTGTACAGCGGCAAAGAACCAAATCACTACACCAGAGAGAGAGAGAAAGAAAAAAAAGAGAGAGAGCGAGAGAGAGAGAGCGAGAGCGAGAGAGAGAGAGAGAGAGAGAGAGAGAGAGAGAGAGAGAGAGAGAGAGAGAGAGAGAGAGAGAGAGAGAGAGAGAGAGAGATGAAGTGCAAGTCTGAGCCCACGGGGTGCACGTCACTGCCTCAAAGTGCGGAGGTCAGAGATTATAAGTAAAAAAGACAGTGACGGATCGGCCCTGTGCCCGGGGGAGCGTACTGCCCGTGAGATGACAGATGACTTCGCCCTCCCCCCCCCTGGCCGGCTCAAATTAAGTTTAAATATTTATTGAATGCCTGGCCCAGCCGCTCAACTAAGTGTGTAGTTTAGCCCGGGGCCTGGATAAAAAAAACTTTCTGTATCCTTTTTCAGATGTTGATTTTTAATACCCCCCCCCCCCCCCCCCACCCAATAAAAAAAAAAAAATCACCCCCAAGCCCATCTAAAGAACAAATAAACAAAACCAAACCTGGGAAGGGGGAGGGGGATTATTATGTTCTGGGTTTTTTTCCTCTCGTCTTCTTTTCAGCGAGCTCCCTTTTCATTCTTACTTTCTCCTATTCCTTCAAGATAATACTTTTCTGAGTCTGACTCCCTTTATTTTCTTTTTTCTCATTCCGTCATTCACATTTTTCCTTTCCAGGGGGAGAAGAAACAGACAAGACAAAATTTTCACGTTTCCAGGCTTGGTTTTTTTTTTTTTAACGCAGCAGAGAAAAGGAAACCTTGAAAATTGGGCGCAGTGGTTTGTTAATGGATGAGGACATTGAGCGCCCCCCCCCCCCCCCTTTCCAACATCAACTGGGACACAACGAAAAATTCCGGCAGAAACCTACAGACCCACAGACACACAATAGCTCAACCTTTCAGCAACCAGATCAACTGCATCGTTTAAACTGTATAAACACGTTTTCTTTACTAAAGTGCACCTTTCTTTTCGCAAGGACTGATAATTTGGCAGCACAGCTGTCTATGACGCAGATAACACTTTTATGTACCTCAGAAATTGGCTAATTACGTCTATCCTCGTTCGTCGCCAATCTTCGAGCGATGTCTTTAGCAAACATTAGCAACTCCTCCATCCGCTTTCGTTAAAACTTTGAACCCCCCCCCCCCCCCAAAAAAAAAAAAGAACCTCAACAAATAAAAACAGACAAATATACCAACACAAACAAAACAAAGGAAAAACACGAAAAAGCCAAAAAAAAAAAAAACAAACAAATCCCAACCCAACAACAAACAAATACTCTAAAAATAAGCCACATCCGGCGCCACGGCGGAAGGTGCGTTCAAGTAAAACTCCAACGACATAAAACGATGATACAAGTGAATGAAAAGTGCCGATTTTAACGTAGCCATGTTGTTTACAGGGGCCATCGGAGTGCTGGGATGGCAGCACGGAGATATCGCTGGCAGAAATAGGAGAGCGTTTCGCAGCGGGAGGCACAACAATGCGTATCAGAGGCAGATAGCCCAAATACTGATCAACTCTGGAAACACGCACGAAAGATAAAACGAAATAATTTTCTCGTCCGTAAGGTCACTCCTCCCGCGGGACTTGAGGTTACAGGCAACTATCTGTACTAGAGATTCTTTAGTATCGGGTTTTCCTACAGTTTGTAACATAACATCCACACCATAGGTCCACAAACCATGGGCATTTCCAAATCAGCGCGACGTACAAAAATTGAGGGGTTTGGGTACGTTGAAGACGATCACAAGTAAAGACAGGACAAACAAGCAAACATGTAAATTTGCTCAAAAGCAACTTATTATAAAACTGTGAATGACCCAACATCCACGCACTTGTATCAGTTCACATTCTAATAATATTATGCACAAACAAATACTGGATCTAACCAACCGAGCAAGCGGTTTGTTTGTGTAAAACAATTACATAGCAATGCAGAAAAACAAATGTGATTTTACTGTAGTAGCGTGATCCCACAATTGCAGGAATTGAGAGAATACATTTCCCATACCACTGAACAAAGCCCTGGAACCCAGCTGGGGTAGGAAATAATTGTGTTTGTTTTCGCAAAACATTTGTGCAATTTCTTAAAATACGACTTTTACCAATATCCGTCTGTTTGTTTGAGCAAAGAGAAGCACATCGACACAATAATGGTCAATTAGTGCCGGGGAAAGGAAAGACAGGTAAAAACAACTGAGGGAAAAGTAAAGAAGTAGGACCTACCAGTGGCGCACTCCAACCACCCACTCAATATCCTATGTCTTTAGAGAAATAAATGGACAATGAGATTGATATGTGGCTGTACCAAACGGAAATGGTGATCTTGAAGCACTGTTGTTGTTTTTTTTTAAGCAATCCACATTTGTGATGTGAAGCGTCTAATATATAACACAAATTAAATTTTCCCGCGAGACTAAAGATGGGAAGAAACCGACCATCAAGCTCGAGCCGTTGACTAGAAACGACACAAACTATTAATTCAACTTTAAAGGTTTTAGATTTTTTGACTTACACAAAATAAATAAATGTATTTTAAAAACCGACAGACTGTGCCTTCAAAACTGTTGTTCTGTGATCTATACGCTTAGCTAGACCTACTTCCTCGATTTTTCTACACGTATTCACCCATGACCCGTTCCTCTCACAAATTTATTCTAATCAGAATAATTCGCCCCTCCCCCCATTTAAAAAATCCCTTTAAACTCTCTCTCTCTCTCTCTCTCTCTCTCTCTCTCTCTCTCTCTCTC
>NW_004797295.1:1450041-1459948 GCF_000002075.1 Aplysia californica | reverse complement strand
AAAAAAAAAAAAGAAAGAAAAAAAATCATTACCCAAACCGTAACAACCTCCAAGAAAAACACATAAACAAACAGACCACTTAACGTTTACCGAAACCCTTGATTACCCATCTCCTCTTTCTAAAACATCTCTGACCCTGGGAGAGCTATGCCACGAGTTCCTATACTATAAGGCTATGCGGCCATGCTCTGTTTCTCCTTCCTTCTCTATCGAGTTCAGAGCACCTTCCCATGGTCCGTCAAACGTAACCTACTAACACAGATGCCCTGTTCTAGGTCAAATGCAGAGAGCTGAAGAGAAGACAAGACAATCAATCATGGTACTAGAAACACACATTACTTATTTACTTTTTTGTTTCAAACCACCATCAGAGCCGTGTCATTTATTTCGGATGTCAGTCGTTGGCATGGGTTCGCACTCAGTACTAACGAGGTAATGAAAAACACGAGGAGAGATTATGGATTCGAACTTTTGCCTTCTTCAACATTTAAATTAGGCATGCCACGTGCCACAAAAATTGGCAACAGTGCAGGTGTGTCAAAGAGTGTTAGGTTCAACAGAGAAGTCGAAGTTCTTTCCAATTATCTCTGTTGAGTTGAGATATGACTTCACAGCAGCAACAACGTTATCAGTAACATTAGCGCTAAAGTTCAAACAATGTGGCACAGTCAACCCCTCTCCCCTCAACCACACACACCTACACATTCCCATGTCCCAGCAGCTAACAAGTGTATGCTATGTGTCTAGGAGACGTTTTAGGGGTAGCCTATAAGTACATTCCTCTGCAAACTCTCACAAACACGAGCACAACAAAAATCTACTAACGTAAACGGAACAAACATGGGGAAAGCAGAGGTATCAACAGCTTATTGAAAGGCTATGCGTTAAGCATGGGAAAAGAAGAGAAAAACTGTGCAGAACCTGTTCTCCAGTTGTATGTGTTTGACGTTGAGAACAAAAATAACAAAAACAAATGAAAGGGAATAAAGAACCACCGTCCTACAAATCCGGCTCTTGAAATTTCCCTGAGTCACTCTTTCTGCATTCTTTAATTTAGCACAATGGCAACAAGACGTCCGGGTAAATATTTTTAAAAAGTAATTGATTTCACCCCCGACACCACACCACACCAACTAATCCCAAAGCAAAGGGTGGAAGGAACTCGGGGCATTTAACATAATCAACATGAATCTGTTCTTTTCATGACCATAAAACATGCCAGCACTTACCCTCTTAACACTCTCGAAAGCATAAAGGTAATTGCAGAACAAACCGAAGAACAAAATATTTCTTAATCCAAAGGGATCAAAGAAGGTCAGCTTATGATAACACAGGAGCTAGACCTTTGAAAACAACCCCCAGGTGATAGAACACACAAATAAAAGAATAAACTCCGATGAGAATTGAATACGATTCTCTCTCTATGACTCGAAATTTTAGTTTTGTTAAGAGTTTTACGGCATTTTTTGTTTGTTGTTGAAGTAAGTTTTATGGCACTTGCGGCACAATCAGATCATCATATAAGGGCCGAAGATTAGAGGTGTTACAAGAGAGCAAGAAACATAATAAAAAAGGAGAGTTTTTTTTTTAGTTCAACACAATACGGTCATATAAGCGCTGAAGAATAGAGTTGTTACAAGAGAGTAACATACATAAAAAAGGAGGAGAGATAAGGACCATAGATGTTTGATAGGAAAGTAGGAGGAAACCAAACCAGAGCACTCGTAAACCACCCACCTAAAAAGGGAGAGATAAGGAAGACAAAAGTTGGATAGAAAAGGAGGAGTAAACCACATCAGAGCACCCGCCAACCACCCACATGACCCGGAATATCTCTCAGCTGTTCCCAGTCAACTATTACACCACACCTTCAGTGGCGGTGGGTGGACCAAGATTTGGGTGGGGCTTAGGTTTCTTCCACTTCTCTACCACCAAAAAGCAAGCAATAAGAACAAAACAGTGATGATTTTGCTATACTCACGGCGAGCCATGGCATTTTGAGAACCATTCAAACGAGAGGAGTCACCTTTGTCTTCCATCTCCTTGTTCTTAGTTAAATTTAAGCTCTTCTGGATGGTGGGGACGAAGCCGTTTCACCTCCAAATTTCTCTAATTAGTTTTTATCTGAAGAAAAAGTTGCCTCAAAAGTGGTTTGATGTAATTAATAACTGTTAAATCTCAGGCACAAACACACAGCACTCCAAACACATACCGTCTATGAGGTGGATTGGGTCGTGTTGTTGCGGAAAATAGAACACGCCTAACAAAGGCCCAATGGGCGCATAGGTATGTGTCACTGGGGGAAAGTGTGTCGTAAACTTTCACCCCATTGCCAGGGCTGGGAGAACGTGAGCCCTCTGTGCAGTGTTATTTTTCAAAAAGTCTTCTACCTTTTTACAAGAAGAGTTTCATTAAAGACGGGCGTGGGAACCGGCTTATTCTTTCTGAGCCCTAACGACATTTGATTGGCTGTTAGGTTACTATAGTTGTAAGCGGTGACAACAATGATTGGATAAACTGGCAAGCCGCCAAGCTGATAACTGTGTGTTCATTGTGTGCGATCATAACGGTTTCAACTGCTTATTTCGTTATTTAAGAAACTTTCATTAACTAAGGGATAGAGTTGGGGTGGGGACGGCGTGAGGGTGAGGGGCTCAAGCCCGTAAGCCCATCACTACCCACCGCCACTGCACACCTTACTATTCTCTCAACATAAACAACAGACATAGAAGCAAACAAAACAGATACACACACGTATACACACGTGTGCACAAACACAAAGAAATGCCCTTATGTACAACATTTCAACTGAAACAATGTAAACGAAGACGCAAGACAGCTTAAATTGCTTGCAGGTTCCAAGCGGCATTTACATGTCTATCAACCTTTTCGAACAATTTCACGAGATATTTTTTAAAGAATCTATTTGTGTAGGTACACCTCTCGCAACTACAAAAATGGTTTAAGGTGGCGGGGCAGTACGAATCTCTTCATTTAATTGGCATTTTTTTCTGACAAGTGTAAGTATCAGTTAGAAGAGCATCGTCCTTTCCTACTTTTTTCTTTGACCTATAGGTTACACACAACTAATTTGTTCCAACTTCAGCCACCCTATTTGTATGTGGCATGAACTATAAAATACCCAGCACAAAATAACACCATGAAGGAATTGTCAATAATTGAAAGTTTGACGGCTATATTCAAGGGTGGGGGCAGAATGTTCACTACAGATCAGCTTGTTAGTCTTTTCAAAAGAGTTCAATTTGCAATTTGAAATCAGTTCAAATCAAGCCCATACAAACATTGATATCGTAGAATATCAAGAAACTGATTTCGCGTTGATTTGTCAGAGACATTGCTTAACAACTATATGCCACACTGAAAAATAGGTGGGGTATTTACTTTTAGCTCTATGATCCCCATTGCAACTTGCACTGATCTGACTTGCTTCAGTTGACTCATCATTGCACACGATGCAGCTTGATAAGGGCATTGCGCTTCGCCTGGTTCGCCAGCAACACACACCAGAGCGGCCTACGCACAAGAAACACAAAGATAATCATTCAATACTAAAGAAGAAACAAAAAGCATTCTATAAAAAGACTGTACAGCATCTCCAACCAAACAGCCGTCTGTGGGACACAACATCCTGCTTCACTTGTAATTGTTACGAGTTTGCAATAGGAAATACCTTTCTTTTTATTTAGCCATTTCGCCTCGTTAGCGAAAGTCCTGTTTTCGTGCCGTCTGGATTTACTAGGCAAAACATAATAAATGAACATATTCGGTGTTTCGAACGTGCGGTAGTCCCTCGACATGTCTTCTAACACCCCCCCCCCCCAAAAAAAAAAAAACACCCCAAAAAAAACACCAAAAAACCTGTCCATTTATTCACAACTAACACCCCCCTTTATACTTTATCATCCCGACCTGATCCTTCCCCTCTCATCCTACCTCGGCTTTCCCTCTCTACCCCCACCCCCCACCCCACCACACATACACATACACCCCAGAGAGAGAGAGAGAGGCCAGAGAGCGAATCAGTGAAAGGGACACAGAAGGATCTACACAGAGTAGAGAGAGGGAGTGAGAGAGAGAGAGAGAGAGAGTGAGAGAGAGAGAGAGAGAGAGAGAGAGAGAGAGAGAGAGAGAGAGACCAGCGCACATTCTGTCTATTGTTTACAAAACAGTAAGATACAGGTATATAAGAAAAAGAATTCTCAATCTCAATTTAAAAAACTGTTTTCTTTATTTACTTTTCCTTCTTGAACACCGAGCATCCTTCTTTCTACAGCAAACTCTGAACGCATTTCCGTCCTTGACCTTCTTCATAGGCCACGTCCCTGAGAAACCCGCCGGCATGTCAAGATGCTGCCACGATATCTCCCACACACAGTAAATCGCCACTCCAGGACGTCTGGTGCCGCACCTACAGCATCCGGAAACCTTTTATTTACCAACATGCTAATTCGTGTTTGTTGTCTGTTCCGATACCAAGTTTACGTCTGGTAGTTTGTAGAGGAAGACCCCGCAGTCATTTTGCCCAACCTTATTCTCATGAGACGCTAACCGCGAGCACGAAGGGCAAGCCATAGTTACAACTTCAATATCATAAGACTTGCTTGTTTTGGGTTCTTTTTAAAGCTGTACAAGACCCCCCCCCTCCCCCCCACCCATTAAAAACAAAATCATACCAAAAAATCACAATCAGTCTGAGAAGAAGGTGTGTGTCTTCGTTTGTTTGTTGTTGTTGGTCTTTTTCAAAATGTGTTCGGGGTGAGGGGAGTCCACCTGAAAGAGTTTCCTCTCCCTCGCTGAGCCCTTGTCGCCCGAAAGGGCGAAACTGCGATAAGTGAGGCCAGGAGAAAGGAAGCGCATCAACGGAATAGATGTCAGTCAGGGTTGATGCTGTTGTGTTGCAGTTAGGGGAGGATTCGCCCAGTAACGGCCACATTTAGCCGGGTGAGGGAAAAACAAGAGTCTTGGGTTTCGGCGAAACCGAAAAAAACGCCAAAAATAGATGGTGGCAGATTCCCCCCGCCGCCGCCCTCCCCCCTTCACCGCGGAAGAATTTGAACTAAGACAGGAAACCTTCACAAAGGAACCCCCCCCCCCCCTCCCCCCCCCCAAAAAAAAGTCACTAAGACATACTGATGGTGACCATAAAACAACCAGCTTGTCATAACAGAGTACAACAACAACAACCAAAGTATGAACCGATCCTACCCCGATTAATTCCGCCTTTCTCCCGCAGGCAAACCACCGTTCTTCTGATCTACGTAGACGACTGCGATCACTTAGCACCGAGTTCTGCATCAAAGATGTCCCACGAGACTCGATGTCGCGCTCTACACAGAGACACAGACGACGTGGGTGGCGAGAGATGCAACCCAGACCCAGACCACCCAGCGGTCGAGGGAGGGAGAATGGGGGGGGGAGGGAAGAGGGCGAGAGAGAGAGAGAGAGAAAGAGAGAGAGAGAGAGAGAGAGAGAGAGAGAGAGAGAGAGAGGGGGGGGGAGAAAAGGACCGGGGAGGGAGACATTTAATAAAGAGAGAAAGAGAGAGAGAGACGTTTTTTGGTTTTTTTAAAGAGTCGCCAACAGGGAGAGAGAGACAGGCGGACAGGAAGTGACACTTACAGTCAGAGGTGTATCTAGATTGCATGTAATTGTAACCATTTTACGTCTCTCTCTCCCCCCACCCCACCCCAATTTAGATAATAAGGAGGCGGGCTTCTTCGACCTTGCTCCTCGGGGTCAGTCCAGGCTGAATGGGATACAGTAAAAACCCGGAGATACTGGATAGAGGATTCGAACCCGTCTTTTGTGTACAGCGGCAAAGAACCAAATCACTACACCAGAGAGAGAGAGAAAGAAAAAAAAGAGAGAGAGCGAGAGAGAGAGAGCGAGAGCGAGAGAGAGAGAGAGAGAGAGAGAGAGAGAGAGAGAGAGAGAGAGAGAGAGAGAGAGAGAGAGAGAGAGAGAGAGAGAGAGATGAAGTGCAAGTCTGAGCCCACGGGGTGCACGTCACTGCCTCAAAGTGCGGAGGTCAGAGATTATAAGTAAAAAAGACAGTGACGGATCGGCCCTGTGCCCGGGGGAGCGTACTGCCCGTGAGATGACAGATGACTTCGCCCTCCCCCCCCCTGGCCGGCTCAAATTAAGTTTAAATATTTATTGAATGCCTGGCCCAGCCGCTCAACTAAGTGTGTAGTTTAGCCCGGGGCCTGGATAAAAAAAACTTTCTGTATCCTTTTTCAGATGTTGATTTTTAATACCCCCCCCCCCCCCCCCCACCCAATAAAAAAAAAAAAATCACCCCCAAGCCCATCTAAAGAACAAATAAACAAAACCAAACCTGGGAAGGGGGAGGGGGATTATTATGTTCTGGGTTTTTTTCCTCTCGTCTTCTTTTCAGCGAGCTCCCTTTTCATTCTTACTTTCTCCTATTCCTTCAAGATAATACTTTTCTGAGTCTGACTCCCTTTATTTTCTTTTTTCTCATTCCGTCATTCACATTTTTCCTTTCCAGGGGGAGAAGAAACAGACAAGACAAAATTTTCACGTTTCCAGGCTTGGTTGTTTTTTTTTTAACGCAGCAGAGAAAAGGAAACCTTGAAAATTGGGCGCAGTGGTTTGTTAATGGATGAGGACATTGAGCGCCCCCCCCCCCCACCTTTCCAACATCAACTGGGACACAACGAAAAATTCCGGCAGAAACCTACAGACCCACAGACACACAATAGCTCAACTTTTCAGCAACCAGATCAACTGCATCGTTTAAACTGTATAAACACGTTTTCTTTACTAAAGTGCACCTTTCTTTTCGCAAGGACTGATAATTTGGCAGCACAGCTGTCTATGACGCAGATAACACTTTTATGTACCTCAGAAATTGGCTAATTACGTCTATCCTCGTTCGTCGCCAATCTTCGAGCGATGTCTTTAGCAAACATTAGCAACTCCTCCATCCGCTTTCGTTAAAACTTTGAACCCCCCCCCCCCCCCAAAAAAAAAAAAGAACCTCAACAAATAAAAACAGACAAATATACCAACACAAACAAAACAAAGGAAAAACACGAAAAAGCCAAAAAAAAAAAAAACAAACAAATCCCAACCCAACAACAAACAAAAAATATAAAAAAAAGCCACATCCGGCGCCACGGCGGAAGGTGCGTTCAAGTAAAACTCCAACGACATAAAACGATGATACAAGTGAATGAAAAGTGCCGATTTTAACGTAGCCATGTTGTTTACAGGGGCCATCGGAGTGCTGGGATGGCAGCACGGAGATATCGCTGGCAGAAATAGGAGAGCGTTTCGCAGCGGGAGGCACAACAATGCGTATCAGAGGCAGATAGCCCAAATACTGATCAACTCTGGAAACACGCACGAAAGATAAAACGAAATAATTTTCTCGTCCGTAAGGTCACTCCTCCCGCGGGACTTGAGGTTACAGGCAACTATCTGTACTAGAGATTCTTTAGTATCGGGTTTTCCTACAGTTTGTAACATAACCTCCACACCATAGGTCCACAAACCATGGGCATTTCCAAATCAGCGCGACGTACAAAAATTGAGGGGTTTGGGTACGTTGAAGACGATCACAAGTAAAGACAGGACAAACAAGCAAACATGTAAATTTGCTCAAAAGCAACTTATTATAAAACTGTGAATGACCCAACATCCACGCACTTGTATCAGTTCACATTCTAATAATATTATGCACAAACAAATACTGGATCTAACCAACCGAGCAAGCGGTTTGTTTGTGTAAAACAATTACATAGCAATGCAGAAAAACAAATGTGATTTTACTGTAGTAGCGTGATCCCACAATTGCAGGAATTGAGAGAATACATTTCCCATACCACTGAACAAAGCCCTGGAACCCAGCTGGGGTAGGAAATAATTGTGTTTGTTTTCGCAAAACATTTGTGCAATTTCTTAAAATACGACTTTTACCAATATCCGTCTGTTTGTTTGAGCAAAGAGAAGCACATCGACACAATAATGGTCAATTAGTGCCGGGGAAAGGAAAGACAGGTAAAAACAACTGAGGGAAAAGTAAAGAAGTAGGACCTACCAGTGGCGCACTCCAACCACCCACTCAATATCCTATGTCTTTAGAGAAATAAATGGACAATGAGATTGATATGTGGCTGTACCAAACGGAAATGGTGATCTTGAAGCACTGTTGTTGTTTTTTTTAAAGCAATCCACATTTGTGATGTGAAGCGTCTAATATATAACACAAATTAAATTTTCCCGCGAGACTAAAGATGGGAAGAAACCGACCATCAAGCTCGAGCCGTTGACTAGAAACGACACAAACTATTAATTCAACTTTAAAGGTTTTAGATTTTTTGACTTACACAAAATAAATAAATGTATTTTAAAAACCGACAGACTGTGCCTTCAAAACTGTTGTTCTGTGATCTATACGCTTAGCTAGACCTACTTCCTCGATTTTTCTACACGTATTCACCCATGACCCGTTCCTCTCACAAATTTATTCTAATCAGAATAATTCGCCCCTCCCCCCATTTAAAAAATCCCTTTAAACTCTCTCTCTCTCTCTCTCTCTCTCTCTCTCTCTCTCTCTCTCTCTCTCTCTCTCCCTCTCTCTCCCTCTCTCTCATCCGCTTATCTTAATCAAATAAGTAAACCTCCCCCCCAAACCCTCCGTTTATCTTAATCCATAAGTCAACCCCCTTCCTTTCCCCCCCTTTTAACATCTTTCTTACCTATCAATCCTTAAAGCTAATCTCACAAAAGAATAACGGCAACGACAACAACTACAACAGCTGCAACAAAAAACTCAGTCACAACAACAGCAACAACACAATAATAACATGACAATCACAACAGCGATAATATAGCAACACCTCTCTTCACCACAAATGTCACCCCCAAAACAAAACAAAAAATATAAAAAAAAGCACAGGTACCATCTGCGTTCTTCAATCAAGCACCCCCATTGTACCTGCATGCTTTCATTCTTCCCTTCAACGTCAACCTCTTTTCGCCTCATAATTTAACTGACAGCCGAAACGTTTTCATGTGTCAGACTATCAATCTCACACCCCCTCCCACCCCCATTACCCTCCTCAGGTTTCCAGATCCAAGAACAAGTTACCTCACCCTGCAGTCACCTGCACTGTCCCTCCGAGTGTCACCAGCCTCGTCCACACGACACAGGCGCTCGTAAAAAAAGCACGCATAAAAACCCACAGAGCCACAAACAAAAACATTGTCCCCAAGACGGAAAATATCCGATTCTCGTAAGTCAATTTCAAGGCGCAGTGGCTGCCAGCATAAATGTCGGCCGGTCGGAGTTAACACAAAATAAATGGATAATAATACAGTCAGCCCTTGCCGGACAGGGGCCGCAGCTTTGCCGGACACTTTCTCTTTCACGTTACGGCCTGGCTGTTTTACGTGTTTACCTGCACAGCTCCTCTTTCTTCTTTATACATTTTCTTCGAAAGAAAGAAAAAAAGAAAGAAACTGAAGAAAAAAACCACATCACCTCCCTTTCTCGCCCATCTGCACCAGAGACTACAAAAGCGATGATGATGATGATGATGATGATGATGATGATGATGATGATGATGATGATGATGATGATGATGATGATGATGATGATGATTACGATGATTACGATGATGATAGTTGTATATCTCTCCATCAAATTTCTTTTTCATAAAATGGAACTTCTCATTGAACGAGGGCACTTACTTATTACAATTAACGCTGATTTTTGGGGGGATTTTTGTTACATAGGTCAATGATAATTTCTAAAAGATTCTTTCACAGAACGCGTGATTTCGAAAGTTGAGAATAGATGTTCCACTAATGAAGGACTGCAATGCACCTCCTGTCGGCGTGCCGTGTGTCTATTCAG
>NW_004797295.1:1444263-1449941 GCF_000002075.1 Aplysia californica | reverse complement strand
GTGTGTTCATTGTGTGCGATCATAACGGTTTCAACTGCTTATTTCGTTATTTAAGAAACTTTCATTAACTAAGGGATAGAGTTGGGGTGGGGACGGCGTGAGGGTGAGGGGCTCAAGCCCGTAAGCCCATCACTACCCACCGCCACTGCACACCTTACTATTCTCTCAACATAAACAACAGACATAGAAGCAAACAAAACAGATACACACACGTATACACACGTGTGCACAAACACAAAGAAATGCCCTTATGTACAACATTTCAACTGAAACAATGTAAACGAAGACGCAAGACAGCTTAAATTGCTTGCAGGTTCCAAGCGGCATTTACATGTCTATCAACCTTTTCGAACAATTTCACGAGATATTTTTTAAAGAATCTATTTGTGTAGGTACACCTCTCGCAACTACAAAAATGGTTTAAGGTGGCGGGGCAGTACGAATCTCTTCATTTAATTGGCATTTTTTTCTGACAAGTGTAAGTATCAGTTAGAAGAGCATCGTCCTTTCCTACTTTTTTCTTTGACCTATAGGTTACACACAACTAATTTGTTCCAACTTCAGCCACCCTATTTGTATGTGGCATGAACTATAAAATACCCAGCACAAAATAACACCATGAAGGAATTGTCAATAATTGAAAGTTTGACGGCTATATTCAAGGGTGGGGGCAGAATGTTCACTACAGATCAGCTTGTTAGTCTTTTCAAAAGAGTTCAATTTGCAATTTGAAATCAGTTCAAATCAAGCCCATACAAACATTGATATCGTAGAATATCAAGAAACTGATTTCGCGTTGATTTGTCAGAGACATTGCTTAACAACTATATGCCACACTGAAAAATAGGTGGGGTATTTACTTTTAGCTCTATGATCCCCATTGCAACTTGCACTGATCTGACTTGCTTCAGTTGACTCATCATTGCACACGATGCAGCTTGATAAGGGCATTGCGCTTCGCCTGGTTCGCCAGCAACACACACCAGAGCGGCCTACGCACAAGAAACACAAAGATAATCATTCAATACTAAAGAAGAAACAAAAAGCATTCTATAAAAAGACTGTACAGCATCTCCAACCAAACAGCCGTCTGTGGGACACAACATCCTGCTTCACTTGTAATTGTTACGAGTTTGCAATAGGAAATACCTTTCTTTTTATTTAGCCATTTCGCCTCGTTAGCGAAAGTCCTGTTTTCGTGCCGTCTGGATTTACTAGGCAAAACATAATAAATGAACATATTCGGTGTTTCGAACGTGCGGTAGTCCCTCGACATGTCTTCTAACACCCCCCACCCCCAAAAAAAAAAAAACACCCCAAAAAAAACACCAAAAAACCTGTCCATTTATTCACAACTAACACCCCCCTTTATACTTTATCATCCCGACCTGATCCTTCCCCTCTCATCCTACCTCGGCTTTCCCTCTCTACCCCCACCCCCCACCCCACCACACATACACATACACCCCAGAGAGAGAGAGAGAGGCCAGAGAGCGAATCAGTGAAAGGGACACAGAAGGATCTACACAGAGTAGAGAGAGGGAGTGAGAGAGAGAGAGAGAGAGAGTGAGAGAGAGAGAGAGAGAGAGAGAGAGAGAGAGAGAGAGAGAGAGACCAGCGCACATTCTGTCTATTGTTTACAAAACAGTAAGATACAGGTATATAAGAAAAAGAATTCTCAATCTCAATTTAAAAAACTGTTTTCTTTATTTACTTTTCCTTCTTGAACACCGAGCATCCTTCTTTCTACAGCAAACTCTGAACGCATTTCCGTCCTTGACCTTCTTCATAGGCCACGTCCCTGAGAAACCCGCCGGCATGTCAAGATGCTGCCACGATATCTCCCACACACAGTAAATCGCCACTCCAGGACGTCTGGTGCCGCACCTACAGCATCCGGAAACCTTTTATTTACCAACATGCTAATTCGTGTTTGTTGTCTGTTCCGATACCAAGTTTACGTCTGGTAGTTTGTAGAGGAAGACCCCGCAGTCATTTTGCCCAACCTTATTCTCATGAGACGCTAACCGCGAGCACGAAGGGCAAGCCATAGTTACAACTTCAATATCATAAGACTTGCTTGTTTTGGGTTCTTTTTAAAGCTGTACAAGACCCCCCCCCTCCCCCCCACCCATTAAAAACAAAATCATACCAAAAAATCACAATCAGTCTGAGAAGAAGGTGTGTGTCTTCGTTTGTTTGTTGTTGTTGGTCTTTTTCAAAATGTGTTCGGGGTGAGGGGAGTCCACCTGAAAGAGTTTCCTCTCCCTCGCTGAGCCCTTGTCGCCCGAAAGGGCGAAACTGCGATAAGTGAGGCCAGGAGAAAGGAAGCGCATCAACGGAATAGATGTCAGTCAGGGTTGATGCTGTTGTGTTGCAGTTAGGGGAGGATTCGCCCAGTAACGGCCACATTTAGCCGGGTGAGGGAAAAACAAGAGTCTTGGGTTTCGGCGAAACCGAAAAAAACGCCAAAAATAGATGGTGGCAGATTCCCCCCGCCGCCGCCCTCCCCCCTTCACCGCGGAAGAATTTGAACTAAGACAGGAAACCTTCACAAAGGAACCCCCCCCCCCCCTCCCCCCCCCCAAAAAAAAGTCACTAAGACATACTGATGGTGGTGACCATAAAGCAGCCAGCTTGTCATAACAGAGTGCACCACAACCAACCAAATTATGAACCGATCCTACCCCGATTAATTCCCCCTTTCTTCCGCAGGCAAACCACCGTTCTTTTGATCTACGTAGACGACTGCGATCACTTAGCACCGAGTTCTGCATCAAAGATGTCTCACGAGACTCGATGTCGCGCTCTACACAGAGACACAGACGACGTGGGGGGCGAGAGATGCAACCCAGACCCAGACCACCCAGCGGTCGAGGGAGGGAGAATGGGGGGGGGAGGGAAGAGGGCGAGAGAGAGAGAGAGAGAGAGAGAGAGAGAGAGAGAGAGAGAGAGAGAGAGAGAGAGAGAGGGGGGGGGAGAAAAGGACCGGGGAGGGAGACATTTAATAAAGAGAGAAAGAGAGAGAGAGACGTTTTTTGGTTTTTTTAAAGAGTCGCCAACAGGGAGAGAGAGACAGGCGGACAGGAAGTGACACTTACAGTCAGAGGTGTATCTAGATTGCATGTAATTGTAACCATTTTACGTCTCTCTCTCCCCCCACCCCACCCCAATTTAGATAATAAGGAGGCGGGCTTCTTCGACCTTGCTCCTCGGGGTCAGTCCAGGCTGAATGGGATACAGTAAAAACCCGGAGATACTGGATAGAGGATTCGAACCCGTCTTTTGTGTACAGCGGCAAAGAACCAAATCACTACACCAGAGAGAGAGAGAAAGAAAAAAAAGAGAGAGAGCGAGAGAGAGAGGGGGAGGTGGAGAGAAGAGAAGAGAAGAGAAGAGAGAGAGAGAGAGAGAGAGAGAGAGAGAGAGAGAGAGAGAGAGAGAGAGAGAGATGAAGTGCAAGTCTGAGCCCACGGGGTGCACGTCACTGCCTCAAAGTGCGGAGGTCAGAGATTATAAGTAAAAAAGACAGTGACGGATCGGCCCTGTGCCCGGGGGAGCGTACTGCCCGTGAGATGACAGATGACTTCGCCCTCCCCCCCCCTGGCCGGCTCAAATTAAGTTTAAATATTTATTGAATGCCTGGCCCAGCCGCTCAACTAAGTGTGTAGTTTAGCCCGGGGCCTGGATAAAAAAAACTTTCTGTATCCTTTTTCAGATGTTGATTTTTAATACCCCCCCCCCCCCCCCCCACCCAATAAAAAAAAAAAAATCACCCCCAAGCCCATCTAAAGAACAAATAAACAAAACCAAACCTGGGAAGGGGGAGGGGGATTATTATGTTCTGGGTTTTTTTCCTCTCGTCTTCTTTTCAGCGAGCTCCCTTTTCATTCTTACTTTCTCCTATTCCTTCAAGATAATACTTTTCTGAGTCTGACTCCCTTTATTTTCTTTTTTCTCATTCCGTCATTCACATTTTTCCTTTCCAGGGGGAGAAGAAACAGACAAGACAAAATTTTCACGTTTCCAGGCTTGGTTTTTTTTTTTTTAACGCAGCAGAGAAAAGGAAACCTTGAAAATTGGGCGCAGTGGTTTGTTAATGGATGAGGACATTGAGCGCCCCCCCCCCCCCCCTTTCCAACATCAACTGGGACACAACGAAAAATTCCGGCAGAAACCTACAGACCCACAGACACACAATAGCTCAACCTTTCAGCAACCAGATCAACTGCATCGTTTAAACTGTATAAACACGTTTTCTTTACTAAAGTGCACCTTTCTTTTCGCAAGGACTGATAATTTGGCAGCACAGCTGTCTATGACGCAGATAACACTTTTATGTACCTCAGAAATTGGCTAATTACGTCTATCCTCGTTCGTCGCCAATCTTCGAGCGATGTCTTTAGCAAACATTAGCAACTCCTCCATCCGCTTTCGTTAAAACTTTGAACCCCCCCCCCCCCCCAAAAAAAAAAAAGAACCTCAACAAATAAAAACAGACAAATATACCAACACAAACAAAACAAAGGAAAAACACGAAAAAGCCAAAAAAAAAAAAAACAAACAAATCCCAACCCAACAACAAACAAATACTCTAAAAATAAGCCACATCCGGCGCCACGGCGGAAGGTGCGTTCAAGTAAAACTCCAACGACATAAAACGATGATACAAGTGAATGAAAAGTGCCGATTTTAACGTAGCCATGTTGTTTACAGGGGCCATCGGAGTGCTGGGATGGCAGCACGGAGATATCGCTGGCAGAAATAGGAGAGCGTTTCGCAGCGGGAGGCACAACAATGCGTATCAGAGGCAGATAGCCCAAATACTGATCAACTCTGGAAACACGCACGAAAGATAAAACGAAATAATTTTCTCGTCCGTAAGGTCACTCCTCCCGCGGGACTTGAGGTTACAGGCAACTATCTGTACTAGAGATTCTTTAGTATCGGGTTTTCCTACAGTTTGTAACATAACATCCACACCATAGGTCCACAAACCATGGGCATTTCCAAATCAGCGCGACGTACAAAAATTGAGGGGTTTGGGTACGTTGAAGACGATCACAAGTAAAGACAGGACAAACAAGCAAACATGTAAATTTGCTCAAAAGCAACTTATTATAAAACTGTGAATGACCCAACATCCACGCACTTGTATCAGTTCACATTCTAATAATATTATGCACAAACAAATACTGGATCTAACCAACCGAGCAAGCGGTTTGTTTGTGTAAAACAATTACATAGCAATGCAGAAAAACAAATGTGATTTTACTGTAGTAGCGTGATCCCACAATTGCAGGAATTGAGAGAATACATTTCCCATACCACTGAACAAAGCCCTGGAACCCAGCTGGGGTAGGAAATAATTGTGTTTGTTTTCGCAAAACATTTGTGCAATTTCTTAAAATACGACTTTTACCAATATCCGTCTGTTTGTTTGAGCAAAGAGAAGCACATCGACACAATAATGGTCAATTAGTGCCGGGGAAAGGAAAGACAGGTAAAAACAACTGAGGGAAAAGTAAAGAAGTAGGACCTACCAGTGGCGCACTCCAACCACCCACTCAATATCCTATGTCTTTAGAGAAATAAATGGACAATGAGATTGATATGTGGCTGTACCAAACGGAAATGGTGATCTTGAAGCACTGTTGTTGTTTTTTTTAAAGCAATCC
>NW_004797295.1:1436763-1439263 GCF_000002075.1 Aplysia californica | reverse complement strand
CAAAAAAAAGTTTTTAAACCGGCTTTTAGACGTACCTATTAAGATCAAATCGCCATTTGTTCGGGGGGGGGGGGGGGGGGGGACTGGTCACACGGACAACGAGTTAACCAGCAGTCCTGAACAACTGTGTTTCATTGAAATTTAATTTGATTTGAATTGAACGACTTCAAGGGTGAAACCCTTTCGATAAGAATTAAATATATTATTCACTTGACAGTCAGATCAATACACACAATACCGAAATCAATTATTTACATCTTTACAAACTACCCCTCCCCCCTAATCCTCCAACCAAATGGAAACTGCTCGGGGTAGGACACCATAACATGATATTGTGATTTGAACCATCAGCTCATGAATAAGTGATGCTTTTCAAAGAAAGGAACTGGATAATCCGATGTACGAATCCAATTTTGCTGAGCTATACGTCATTGTGTCCTCTGTTTGTGAGACGGGCGCCAAAATGCTAGGCACGCGCTATTCAATATTCAGCAGTGGAGACATCACAGTCCTCCATCAGATGAGGGATTACGGGATTTTACACGCAGCTGTGACCAAATCACACTTAAGAACTTCAAAATCTCCACGACTTTTCACAGCAATTGATCAGAAATAACCCTATTGTGTGGGAACGCATACTAGCGTATTATCAGAAAACACGAACTCCCTCCGCTCGATGGCTACATTTTTTAGTAGATCATGTGTTAAAGGAAGGCTATTTCAATTCCAGCCATGTCAGTTCCGGGGTACCATGAGGGTGCACAAGTTGTCTCAAAGAGAACACTTGTAACAAATGTATTGCAGTCACTGACCAGTGAATGAGATTTTCCATGAAAATGTGTCTTACCTTTTTCTCTGACAATAAATTAATATTGCCAACAACAAATATTACCTCCAGTCTTTTAAAAGGAAGAGGACAGGCAAACGATGTGTATGGGCCTTGGTCACTACGACATTTGACATTAAAACACCATTGATAATTTCACAATGATATCTATTTTCATATCTTGTAAAACTCATTGGGTTCGATGAAAGGACCAATACCACAGTTCACACAAAAAGAAAACAAAATTCAATATCACAGGGGGACAAACGTGTACGTAATAGATATGACATACGTGTTTCATGCTTTATGAATTGATGTCATGCTCATACGCATGATCAGCGCAAGGGTATTTTATAATAAAAGCTTGGGGGTGCAATCAAGGACACTTTTAGCATAGCAATAATCAACACTGAGAGCGGGAGGGGGAATGAGCTTTGAGCATTGTGTTTGGCTGTGGGGATATATGCAAGGGTGATATATACAAAGGAGCAAGGGACGGGGTTTGGGTGGTGAAGCATTTGTTCAAACTTATAGACAGCACATGCTGGGAATGTTAGGAAAAACACACCCCTAAACATAACAGTTAATGAAAAGACAACAGCACTGTGCCGTACACAACATTTTACGTGGACTCAATAGCACCATGGATGCCGTTCCATTAGACAACAGAGAGTCAACATATACAATTACACATTTGAAAAGAAAAAAAGAGGGTCAACATCCATTAAGACATGAAACGCCCGAAGAGCTACACCAAACAGCTCTCCTTCGTATGTTACCAATAGACATAAACTATAAACTATAAGTCTTCCCATAGACAAGCTATCCATACTGGCATAGTATGCTCAAGAAACCATAAGTAGTTCAGATACACATGGAGTTTGTATCATGAAATCAACTATACCTATCTGCAAACCACAACACCGACTTGACACAGATTAGACTATGGATGACTTCGTTGTCTAAAGATGTAATCTACGCATAACACTGCAAACAATGAATATATTCACTGATATATTTGTGTATGTACACAATCTAGTTCATTGATACATAGCACTGTTATCGAATAATAATATAACCGAAGTGCGTTAGAGTAATGGAAGCATGATGATCTGGGTGACGGATGTTGTTTTCTATGAAGCTTCAGACAGCACGCTTGTCTGTGGTCAGGACTGACATTGGACAGGGTGCAGTATCAAGCTTCCCATGCTTTTGGTACTGAATCAAGCACAGCTTCCTACACCAAATATTCCACGATTTCCTAACCTCTTTTCATAAAGTAGAAAAGTAAAAAATACTTCTCAGAAAACAAAACCTCTTCTCAGCTTTTAAAAAACAAGTAAGGCGCCACAAAATATATAACCCTCGTTAGCTCGTACGACATAATAATACTACACACAATACAAGTTTAAACTGTTTCAATTACAGTTTGATCAACCAAACATTATAACAGTATTGGCCTATCTGTCTCTACCATCTTACTATGGTCTCTGCCAATGTCTCAACCCCTTTCTACAGGGAATGATCTCCCCTTGGAGGGTACATGCCTGACATTGAGTACCAGCCTGCTTGTGGGAAGACGCAGTTTTTGCAGTCCTGTGATCATAGCATTATAGCATTAGCCGCCTTGTCGGGCCAGCGAGCACAGGGGGTGGGGGGGGGGGGGGGGGGGGG
>NW_004797295.1:1423217-1436663 GCF_000002075.1 Aplysia californica | reverse complement strand
GGGGAGAGGAGAGAGGAGAGGAGAGAGAGGAGGAGAGAGACCTATCTAGGTGTCTGGTTGATGTTTTTTTGTTGTTTTTTTTGGTCATCCAAATATAAATCCCGGACACCCCTGCCTTGGGTTTCCTGATGGAAAGGTTTTAACTCCCGTAAAGGGTAGGCAAATAAATGTTCTGAGATATTGTAAACAACCTCGGGCAAAAAGTGGGAGGGGGCTATGTAGAGATTTCAAACATAACTAATCTCTATAATCAAGAATATGTTTTGAGATCTGGAACACTGACAGCTGTCTGACGCCTTTAACTTAAGCAAAAATAAATAATAAAATTGAAATATTCACAGACAAGATTGGTCTTGGCAAATAAGCAGTCTTCGATTCAGTTTCTGCAGTTAATTTAGCCACTGCATCACTAAGAAACAGATAATTTTGCTTTATATCAATCTCATTGACAACTGGCTCCACATATTGTATTCAAAATGCTGCTTTACGAGTACAAACGAAGTAAACACAGCTGGTGGGACTTGGGTGCAATTTTTCCCGTCAGTCCAGGACAGTGGAGGTCCAGGATAGTTTTAATCCCAGCACTTGGGATCTGCGGTTTGAGCTTGTGACGCGACGCGCTTCAAAACAAGTTGTAAAAGAAATTGGCCTTCCGGCTGTAAGTCCTGTTGTCAAAAACAATACAAAGCAACTCTATCTTCTTCACGGATATTAAAGCAAACGATACCGATGACATGACGATGGGAAATTCCACTGTACTCTATGCCACACGAGGAAGGCGTGCTTTTCTAGCTCAGTCACTACAACATACGGAGAAAAGGAAAACAGACACTTATCGGGAGAAAAACGCACAACCTTATCTAGGCACATACACAAAACAGACAAGCCACCTACTGCAAGTACTATGACGGGGATATATATATATATATATATATATATATATATATATATATATATATATATAAAGAGAGAGAGAGAGAGAGAGAGAGAGAGAGAGAGAGAGAGAGAGAGAGAGAGAGAGAGAGAGAGAGAGAGAGAGAGAGAGAGAGAGAGAGAGAGAGAAACAGACAGACAGGCAGACAGAGACAGACAGAGAGTTGTTAACTTGTGTACGCTGAAACTGGGCCTCGCGGACATCAGTCCCGTAAAAACATGTCTTTGTCAGCCTATCTCCTTCTACATACATACAGACGGGTTTCCACTTGTAGGCGGCACTCGAGGCACTTGTTTTGCTTTTTTTTACATTAAGAAAAGGGTCTTGAATAGAAATTGGTCTGGGGCTTTTGCGCTCAAAAAGACAGTTAAACATTTTCCCTTATTTTTACACGTACACTTTTGAGTACAGGCCGTACCAGAATCGGCAAACAAGGAAATGTCCTCTTATTACACCTACATTCAACATTACAGAGAAAGTGTCGTTCTAAGAAGAAGAAAAAAGTCACGAGTCCGCTTGGCCCAGTCCCAACTGACAGCACACAGCACCGAACTCAGGTTCGACTTACTCTTCCGAGATAAAGTCTTTCCACGAAATTTCCACTTTCTTATCGTTTGGTGAAGCGTTTTCGTCTTCTTCCTCTTCCTCGATTTCTTTTTGTCGACGAAACTGTGCACTGTCGGATCAGAACGTGACCAGTTAAGCCAAATGGGTAAGGAGAATGAATGAGCTAGCCGTGAAGATGATGACGACGACTACGATGATAGCGACGATGACGAAGTAATGGTGGTTATGATAATAATCAATGGTGATTCCAGTACGTGGTGACGAGATGATGATTTCATGCTAGTTATGAAATAGTGAGCGGTAATATGTTGCTGTTGCTGTAAACAAGCACTGAGCCCCATAGGGTAGAATACATGAGGGCAGACGGCAGATTATGAAGTGTAAAAGCAGTCTTTACAAACAGCTATATGTGTGGCATATATATGTGTCAATCAGGAGTTTTTGGTTTCTCCTCCTACATATAACTAAATAGTGTAGGAAAATACATTTTAAAAATATAAATATTCAAGATACATTGCGAAGAAGTTCAGTCCAGTTCTGAAAATGGCGATAAGGGGACATAGTCGAATAATTTCTTCCCGCTCAATAGTATTTACTGAATTATCTCCCCATTCAAGGGACCTCATTCCTTATGAGAGAAAGATAAGAAAACGTTTGTCTGCTTACATTGAAGAGTCGGACAAGAACTTAGGAACAGAAAACGTTTTGAAATATACAGTGGCTCGCAAACTGAAATATTGTTTAAAGTACATCATAATCGTACCCAATGAAAGTGGAAATACAACGTGATTTCACGGCTCAGTATTTCTTTCCTAGCAAGTGACATTCTTCCTATACGCTATGGATAAAAACGTGAGAGATGACCGTCTTCCAGCAGTTAACAGACACATTCTTGAAAATGACTGAGACTACAGGATGAACTATATAGCATTCAAAGGAAGAGAGAGTTTTAAAAACCTTTTATGACATGTATTATCGAACTTGCCTTGTAGCTCTACCGCTACTGTTTTAAACACATAATAAAGCGAATAGATAACAAAATGCCAGGGAAAATGGGCCATTTACATGGCAAAATGGACACAATATGAATATCAAAAAAAGTCCTTCGAAAGCAAGCCCCGGGGCAGTAACTTTCTTCACATGTATTACAACACTATTTTTATTGTATAAATAAAACAAACGAAAACAGATAAAGTCAGATGCCAAAGAAGGGAAAGGTAATAATTGCATTTGAAGAGTTAATTTTTAAAAAGACAATTCAACTCTCAAAGATACACTTTAAATTCTCATTTAACGTCTTTTGGCATCTGACAAACACTTGCGTACGTTTACTTTCATATGCAATAACAAATTTATTTTTTTTTAAAGGTATAAGTACACCTGATACATCTACCATATCTACGCAAAAATCAATTTCTCTTTGCTCTATCAACATCCCACATTCCTCTTGTTAAACCGCTAAAACGTGTAAAAGGAGAACACAATAGCCCACGAAATAGGCAAAGGAGTAAAGAAATACAGCCTCAAAATTAAGAAAAGAATAAATACAGAAGTGGAAAGTAACTTTTACCGCGAATCACGAGCATCACGTGGAGTCTCCAGGTAACGTTTACAATTTAAGTACATTTGTATTAACTTCCAAATCTACGATTACACACGTTTGAGCTTTGTAATCAAATCATGCTTGGACATCAACTTGGAAACAAATTTCTAGGGTTACACTAAGTTAGCTTTAGTACTGTTATTATTAAGTTCTGTTCCACACTACAGTAACACACATTGACTAGTTAATATGTCAAGGTTCTGTTTCAGTATGTTAAAGACGGAAATCACAATTAGTTGGGAGAAGTTTTTTTCTCATCTGACTTGGATTTGTTTTAACGGGAACAAAAACTAAAAATAGTAGCAGAAATGGATGCGACACATAGATAACAAAGAAAAACCGACATCGTTTTCATGATTAAAGGAAAATAAGCATATCTAAAATAAACGTACATTTCTTATACAACGAAGGAAAAAAAACGCCGTGCTTGAAGAAATACATAAAAGATAATAGTGAGTTAGTGAAGAGTAAAGGACAGATAAACAATATAGAGCTGGCGGAAATGTTGCAAGTACCCGGCCTACTAGAATCTTCCACTCCCAAACATATTATGTGAGTGTGTGTGCGCACGAGTGTGTGTATGTGTGAATGTGTGTTTGTATGTGTATGTTTGTTTGTTTATGTGTACGTGTTTGTGTGAGTGTGTGTTTTTGAGGGTACGTGGTGGTTTTGTGTGTGTGTGTGTGTGTGTGTGTGTGTGTGTGTGTGTGTGTGTGTGTGTCTGTGTGTGTGTTCAACTGACGGGGCAAAAGCATATCAAGTCTGGTTGCGGGCAACGAACATTTTTTATTTTCCTGTATACATTTACCAAGTGGGGGATTTACATGTATATCAGATGATACAGTGGTAAATACACGTATTAAGTCTTTCTAGAAATGTAAACACACCAATAAAAAATCCATGGACAATTAACTGTACCAGGAGGGAAAAGCAATAAGGATGAAGCTGGGTTTTCATTCAAATAAAAGGGTTTACAACAAAATCCAATTGAATCGTAAAATTCGAAATAATTGGTTAAAGTTACTTCCTATTAGATAACAATTTAAAAAACCCAGTAAACCAAAGATACCGATACATTTTTAAAGGGAGATTAATTTTATAAAAAGTACTTATCTAATCTTGGGGGGGGAAAACCACAAAAAAAACTACCTGGAAGCAAAAGTAACTTATCACTGATCTTGAGTTCTAACCAAAACGTTAAATGGAACGTGATTGGCAAAGGATCGTAAGTGCCAAAAGGGTAAACATATTTGAATATGTTGAGCAGGCAGGTGAAGTAGTAGTGGTAGTAATAACAGTACAAGTAATAATAATTTCAAAGGCTAGTATGGATGAGGTGAAAGCTAGTAAACCGTTAGGTGCCAGTCAGGGTGAGAAAGAAACTCACTCATAATCCTCCAGGAAGCGTTGATAGTCTTCATCATTGCTGAAAGGAAGAAACCTAGCTACAATTCACGTTCTCACTAAAACCGCCGAAATACTTCCGACTTGTTTATATCTTTAATCGCATAACCTTACAAAAGGCCCAGTATAACAGCACAACGAAACTCCTGGGGCGCAATCCTTCACAATACGATACAATGTTGAATTCAGTTGAAGCTATTTAGCATCGTTGAAGTTTTAACAGCCAAAAATTCAATCTGGGTCACAAAAACTATAAGAAGTAAAACGGCAGTTTTTTAACGAAGGAGAAATGGAAGACGAAGGAAGCATAAAAACTAAAGTTCTAGATTAACGGGTAAGTAAGTCTAGAAGCAGATGTCCAAAATGTTTCGTCCCTTAAATAATTTACCTCAAGAGGTATGGGGGTTGCATTTCCCGTAGACCCCCATTAAAAATTACTTTTGGATTCCAAAATAAAGGAATGCCAATAATAAATATAATGTCTTCTTCCAGCTGTGTTGGAATATTAAAAACATCATTCTGTCTTTATCGTGACTTTTCAAAATAGAAACAAGCTTTTTCAAGTAAGGTATCTCTTTTCGCTCAACTACTGAAGTCATCCCAGTGTCGACAAGTATAGAAAAAGGATAGGAGAATTCAAAGTCTAAAGCATGAACGAAAAATTAGACTGTGAAAATCAAATGAAATGCAGTGCCAAATGGAAAATGAACTACCTCTACCCGGTGCTCTCCTCATGAAAAAACTCTGCCAGTTAGATATAGTAAAACTGAAAGGAATGGAAATCAAAAAATGAGAAAAATGGCTATTTCATTCAATTTCAGTGCTGTTAGATTACATCTGTGAACACCATAAGCTTGTGCGCTGCTTGACCAACATATGACCAATGCTTAGAAAATATGAAGGCAAATGTATAATCTATAACATTCATAAGTTTTTCATCTAATCTTCAAAACAACATTGTTCCTTGTTTTGGGTTGGGTTGGGTTGTTGTTTTTTCGGTGTACTGTTACTGTTATAAAAGGCAACTAATATACTCACTGCTTTCCTTCGCGCCTCTCACGGATACCTTTAGCTCTGTCACCTGTTCAGAGGAAAACAAACAGTTTGAAAGACCCTGCATGTGTTTACTACAGAACTTTTAAGTGATTAATTGACAAGAAGATGTATACTTAGCACTTTCCAAATACAACCAACCAAAGAATCTGGACACTGGGTAGACATGTACACTAAGATTTTCCACCTGGTGAAAGGCCACTTATTGGGGATTACAGTTACCTGAACATCATATTATTTGTTACAATTATTTCTCTCTTCATTAAAAGCGTACTGAAAAAATTATTCAATCACAGCTGAGAGCCTTGACATGAAAAAGATTTAACTAAGTCCTGAAATATAGCCCAAGACATCAGTAAAGAGAATTTCAGATAACCAAAGTAGTGTGGACTGGGTGGGGGCTACATATATTTCAAGCACAAAGGAAACAAACGTTAAAAGGGTGATGGAGGAATAGCCACCTTAACACTGAGGAAATGCAAGGAACCATTTTGGGATTGAGTCACAAAGTTGGAGAGACAGCACTCAAATTTAAGTAATTTAAAACCTAGGTTAAGACTGATATTCACATCGAAGAGAATATTTTAACAAGGACAAAGTCCCTCAAATACTGTAACATCAAAAACACCTCTCAAGCCAAGGAAATCGTGATTCATACAACTACTACACACCCAACTGACAGAGAATAGTCTAAATTCTAGATTCCACTTCAATCTGAGGTACCTTCCTTGATCGACAGTACTGTACCATCTAAAAATCACGTACCATGAAGGGTCCATACAGCTGACGTTAATCTCAGGTCACTCACATACGCGCGCGCACACACACACACATCTAAACACACGTATAAACAACATACCAGCATGTGCACACGCATTAGCATTAACTGTTCTCTCCCCCCCCCCCCCCCCAAAAAAAAATCACATAAACAGGCAATAGGAAAACAAATCAAACCCCCCAAAAAAGATCATGAACAAGACATCGACACCTGTGGTATTGTAACAGAGTACCCTTTCTGCTATTGAGCAGTAGCTCCCCCGCATCTACCTACTAAACACTCAGGCAGTTTACCTGAAGCCTCTGTGGCCTGAGGGATAGATGGCGTGGAGAGAGATTTGGTCATGTTGGAATGTGGTACTGCAAGGCCTCCGGCTTCTTCAAACCGCTGCGAGCTGGGCTTGGGCCCACCCGGGCTGCTGCAGAGACTTGATTCATTATCAAAGCGCTGTGGATTAGTAGAAGGGTATTTGTGTCAAAACAAGTTCTATCACACCTTGAGAGAGATAATAGTAAGTGTTATGACAGTCACTTTTATTGCATTCATATTATCGGGGGGGGGGGGGGGGGGGGGAGAGTTATAAAACAAAACCTAAAAACAATTATTTTACTTCGTTATGATATGTGAAAAGTCACTGTATTTCAAATGGAGTGAACAACATTTGGGGCAAGCATATAATTTAATTATGGAAGATGTAACAAGGAAAATGTAAGACTAGTATCCTTCTTGAACTCATTCATATCTGCTAGGATGTCACTCATTGAAAATAATTGAGAATTTTAATAAGCATTCACAAACCACTAAAAATGTATGACTTAAGTGTCACCATAGTGAAACGACTAAACACAGGAGAGTCAAAGTTACCACTTCAGATAATATATGCATGTACATGTAATATTTAAAAAAGAAAATTTTAAAAACGTTATATACTTATATATTATATACATATATATAATTTGTGTGTGTGCGCGTGCGTGGTGTGTAAGATCGCTGCTCAGTTCAATAAGTACCTTAGGGCTCTCAGTGCTAGTCAAGTCCGACAGGGAGCGGGCGTTGTGAGAAGACAGAGAGAGGTCACCGCCAATTTTGCTCTGCACCAAAAGGCCTGGGTCCGGCATCTCGCGACCTGCACACGAAACAAAAGCACAATAAACAGTTAATTTTGTGTAAAATATACTATACTGATCTTATTTTTTAAAAAAATTTTTTATAGTTAATAAACAAACACACACATACAGACACACACATACATAAACACGCATGCGCACATGCATAAACACACACGCAGAGACGCACATACATGCGCGCGCGCACACGCGCACACACACAAACCAATGGCAATCTTAATTCATCTTGCAGGAAGAAATTTGTCTTAGTCAATTACAATGGCAGTGGCGTTACTTAAGTTTATGTGCACTCACGCATTCACACAACGAGGACAGAAAGGACACACATTGTATGTAACACTTTCTGGAACATCTCTGCTCTTTAAACATTCTCTCTCTTGCATCATTTGTAGCACTGTCTGTTCAGTAAACATAGAATAGAATACACGACGTGAGGGTGGGTTTTTAAAAAAAGAAACTTGTTCACCTTTTTTATTTGATGGGGGAGGGAGGGGGGGGGGGGTAAAGGTAAAAATAACAATGACAGTGACAGGAAAAAACAATAACCACCCGACAACCACTTGTCACAAAAAGCACAAACGACGAAGACATCGCGATACTCAAACTTCTTTCAGTTTCAATAAAAGTTTTACGGAACTTGCGACACAAGAAGGTCCTATAAGTGCCAAAGATTAGATGTGTAACATTCACAAAAAAGGAGGAGAGATAAGAGCGATAGAGGTTAGATAGGAAAGGAGTAAACCACACCAGCAGAGCACCCGCACAACCACCCACTCAAATTTCGACGGGACCAGTTTATGGTTGTGGCCTTATAGTTACGCTCAATTGACAAGAACGGAGAGGACCACAACAACATATCCATCAAACACACACCACATACTATGTAGTCAGCTATGTGTGTGTACCAGAATGTAATTTTATCTGGTTGCGTGCAGATCTTTAAAAAAATGCGTGCACGTGCATTCTGTGTGTGAATGCGGGTGTGTATTGTTGTATGTGGACGCATGGATATATGTAAGAGCCTTTGTTGTTGTTGTTGTTCTTCTTCTTCTTCTTCTTCTTCTTCGTTTTGTGTGTGAATTGTTGTTGTTGTTTTTGGGTGAGTTTTTTTTTAGGGAGGGGCGGGGGAAAGGATGCGCAATGAGAAGGACATCGACTTAATAAGTTATTTAGTGCATGGAAAGCAAGACGAACAGACAAAATAAAGACGGAATAGACAACTACGACCTACCCACAGACCGCTTGTTTGTACACGCGTGGGAGTCCTCGTAAAGACGAGGACCACACCATGGCTACAAGCTTCATGAGCACATACAGTGCCTCCAGTGGGTTCACATTTTACTACGACACTACAAGTCTAAACTGAAGCAAGGATCCGGATTTTAAAAAAAGTTATAGTAAGAGTTTACGGCACTTGCAACACAGTAAGGTCATATAAGTGCCGAAGATTAGAGGCGTTATTAGAGACTAACAAACACAAAAAGGAGGAGGAGAGATAAGGACGATAACTGTTTGATAGGAAAGAAAAAGTAAAAAGCAAACCACACCAGAGCACCCGCCAAGGAATCGGATTTGGACAACAAAATTGCAGGGACACATAAAGGAAGAGAACACCAACCACAATACCCACGACAAAACGACAGTCTGGAGGACAGCGTACATTAGGAGCCTCGTCCCATTCTTAGACTCGCACTGTTTATGAAGTTTTCTTATGATAGAGCTTTAGTAAATTAAATAGAAACATATCCACACAAGAATGCTCATAGTGTAGTGAAAAGGTAAGACGGACAGAAACAACAAAGAAAAAAGAAAAGCTCTAAGCAGAAGTACCCCACCCCCCCCAAAAAAAAAACCCAAAAAACCCCCCCCCCCCCCCCCCTCCCCATAACACAACGGTCATTTTGTAAAAGGGAAAAGCAAGATAGAAAGTCAGACACAAAAACATATTTTTAAAGTCCCTGTTCCCCTTTCCCTCTCTTAAACAAGTAAACAAAGGAAATGCAGAAAAGTCATCCCTCTCCCTTTCAAAGATAAACAAAACAAAACAAGACCAAAAAGCTGTAAAAGTAATTTTGAAGTTTCATGAAAAGAACCTAAGTACCCACATTAATTTACACCCCAGTGTGCATGTAACGTACACATAAAGACAGACATACTCTAGATCTATCATCTCTTCTCACACAGACACAGAGGCAAAGATCACATCTTACCGTGCAAAGAGCCTACGAGCAAGAATTGAACCATAATAAGAGATATTAAGGTCTCGGAGAGTAGAGCAAATGACTAAATGGGTAATGCTCCTCGAGGTCTTGTCCTAGGTGAATTAAGTCGACAATCCAGTTCATATCCTCGACCTTGAGCTCTCCCAGATATTACACGATATCATCAGAGCAAAGAAACAATCTCGTCAAGCCAGTGTAAGTCTGTTTATAGAATACCCTTGTCGAGAAAAAAAGGGGAATTAGTCCACCAAGAGGAGCACAATTTTCATGTATTGTGCCGAGAAGATTAACAACCGGGATTAATACGACAATAGCATGTCACGTGACCAAGAAACCAAAACAGTTACAAAAACTATTTCTTATTCAAAATCCACACTTGGGAATCACACAGGAAATACAAACGAAGGAAGGCGTGGGCAAGAGAGATAGGGGGAAAAACTCTCTAATCCACGCCCTTTCCGAAGTGATCTTGATTTGGCACTGACAACGACACAGAGTTATTTTCAGGTCAAGTTTGGACCAAGCATAGCCGAAAATCCAAAACGGTAAAATATCCAACGACAACCAAAAAGTATGTTGGCAACACGCCTCCATCGGGAGGCCGAGACTTCGGCTGGCACGGCGTCCTATAGGAAGTGACTATGCCAAGTGGACAACGGTAGTGGCGAGAGTACAAGGGAAGGATTCAGCAGTATCCGAAACAGCTCCACACGCCGAGCCCCTACACAAAGCCGATAGTTGCTAGGTCGTCTGTGTGGATTTGAGCACGGTGTTCAGCTGAAGATGTCCGAGCAAACAATTCGGCGGGCAGCCGGGAACGGCTCAAGGACACTCACGGAAACAAGCCAAAGTGTCAACTTCATACCTGGGGCAACCACGGTGGACGGAGGGGGGGGGGGGAGTCTTGAACGTAGGCGGCAAGGTTTTCGCTGCCCAAGTGGTTCTTTTAGCACTGGACCCATCGGCATAGGTCAATGAAATTGGAACAATTAATTATACGCACGGTGTAGGATGGAGGATGAAGTTGTAAACATAGGAGATGGAAACTGCCTAAGTTAACTGACTGGCAGACACAAGTGCTGGACCGGTGGCATGCCAACAGTACGCTGGACTCTTCCTCGCCTTATTGTACTGTAGACGTCAACGTTTGCCTTCCGAGATTCGATACTTCATCAAACAGTGTGTGTATATCTAGCGAGTCCGTTGCGACAACAAACGCTTTGATGAGAAGAATGTAAACCCACCCCTGGATCAAGAATGTTTACTCTTAACTTAGTTGACTCTTTAGTACTTAATGATTTACACAGAGTGAGCCAGGAGGAGACTGTTACCCTTTATTGCGGGCTCAACAGGCTCTTCAGTTGTACTGAATAACATACCATGGTAATCAAATATAATGCCAAATGTGGTCATCCAAATAAAATACCGTTCTCTCGTACTATGCTCTTTGTTCGCACATACAAACACGAGTAACGGTCAAATTTGGCTTCAGATTTCTGGTTTAAGAGGAATGTATGTTTTTCTTTAAATAATTAAGATGCGTGTGGAATACAACTTTCAGTTTAAAGTTTTGAGCTAGATAGAAAGAATAATTTCCAAAGGGGGATACTAGGGCAAGGAACAAGAGCAGAAAAAAAGAAAGACAGACATTAATATATCGCTTGATTGTTTGTTTAGGCAACGCGAAGCAAATCGACAAATTCAGAACTCGAAAAGAAAAAGACTTAAAAAGTTCCCCCCGCATATTTACCATTCTAACCAGCTCCATTACAAGGCACAAGAAAGGATTTAAACAGGTATAACAGTCACAAAAAGGGAGAGAGCGCAAAAAGGAACGCAGACTGACCCCCTTTTTCAAAAGCCGGCCCCACAAAATAATGCAAATATTTTGCTGAACCACTACCATTAAAACCATGTTACCAAAAATCCCTATTAAACCTGGCAAATCATCTATAAATAAACTAGAAGATTAATGAAAACAAACAGAAAAAGGACAAGATCAGCGACGTGAGGAAAATCGAAGCCAAATCTTAGCAACCGAATGCCTAAAAAAGGACTGTGGCCACCCAGGTGGTTCAGTCGGAACTACGGTAAGAGATCAAGGCGATGGCCAAAAGTTCCGCGGCACCATGCCCAAGGGTAATCCTGGGAAAACATAACGCTACAACCCGCAGTTTCCTCTTCCACCCTGGCCAGGCGCAGGGACAGCATGGCGGCTAAGCCGTCGGTCCACACTAAAGCTTTGTGTCCGTGGGGATAGTCACTTTCTCCACAGACATGAGGAAGACGAGCGATGCGAGCTGGAAAAACGCCTCATGCAAGTAATTTTTTTCGTGTACAGTCGAAGTTTTCGACAAATCCGAAAGAAAATAAAATTGGTAGGCGTACACCGCATCAAAGTACCAACCACCCACCCATGAAAATATGACAGCTTGGCTGCTTTTTCACGAGCTCCACCTTTCCTTTTACACTGTTTAACAAAAACAACGCCTCACACTCTTTTTCAGAATAAGACATGCTAGAAAGTCAAAACATCCAGAATCGTTTCTTTTTTTATATAGTAGAAAGTTTTACGGCGTTCGCAACTGCATAAGGTCATATGAGCGCCAAGGGGTGGGTGTCAACAGAGAAGTCTTTACAGGGAATCAGACTTAGGCTGCTCACCTCTCTAGCTTCAACAGCACAAGGTCTGCTTATACTATCAAGGCACCCCAAAATAGCAGGTCACAAGGGAGTGACAAACATACAAAAGAAGTAGAGGAAAATGACAATAGTAAAGATCAGGAAAGAAAAAGCAGCAGTTCTCTGTTGTAGACCAGGCACAGTTATGAGCATGACATGAATCAGCCCATTTACAATTCTACTATGCTTGAACGAGATATGTCCCCCCTTTGGGAATGGCCTAAAAAGACACTTCAGTCAGTGGTACTGCCCCGGAGGGTATCCAGAAACACTAAGAATCATTAAGATTCATTAATAATCTTGTAGAAGGATAGTGTCAGGTTGCCAGAAACGTAACATGGACTAGACAGTGCACTTTCGCGAACACACACACACACACACACACACACACACACACACACACACACACACGCACGCACGCACGCACAAACACAAACATCTTTTACCAAACGAACTTCCCACACCAATATTGTCTGTTGAAAGCACTTATACACTTAAGGCAGTTATAACTCAAAGATGACAACAAAAGTTGCAGTGTAGTTCAATAAAGTTGTGTGACATTATCAAATTAGAAAGACAGCAAGCATTTCTCTTTACTTTCTTGACAATAGCTACTGGCGCTCAAACGCGATGGTAAAAGTGAACCATCTTGAATGCAAACACCTCCGTCCAAAAATGAAGTTATATGAGCGTGAACCCGGGTCAAGACATTGATGGAACAGGTCAAAGTACGAATCTGCGACCTCCCTTAATTGATTCAAGCAGAAGACATAAACGATGTCAACAGGACAGAAGTACTGGGGAGGACAACTTGAGGTCACCTCCTCCCCCGACCAGCCCGCATGTCCACCAACAGCAGCAGCCTGACTGTTTGCACGAGTAAACGACTTGGTTATGATCAAGTCAACACCACCACCACGCCAACACAATGACATTACTCTCGGAAGATCAAATGGCACTGCTGCTGAGCACACACATGTTTCGTGTCCCCAACCATCCACAAACACAACACTCACAATAGAACCGCTTTGTTTCGTACTTTCAAGAGGAAACCGGAATAGACTAAAACTTTAAAC
>NW_004797295.1:1421252-1423020 GCF_000002075.1 Aplysia californica | reverse complement strand
ATAGAAATAGCAGAGAGCAAAAACATGAAATGGGTCCTGCCAAGAATACTATTTAAATAATGGTCAGAGCACTCTCCAATATGTATTTCTTTTTCACTAGGCTACTCTCGACGACGTACTTCATTATTAGGTCAAAGCCTACTCTTATCGATTTCATACCACCAAGGGATCTTTAACGTGCGCAACTTGCACACGGGATCTCCGAGATCTTTTGACCTTATCCGAGAAGGCTAGGTGTATATCTTTCCTACCAGAAGATTAGGGATGTGGCTGAAAGACAGCAGCAAGAAGGGGCCAAGTAGTAGTAGTAGAAAGGCTGCAGAAAGAGTCCGGGGCCCAGAAGTGGGGGCAAAGGAGGTGAGGGCAGAAAGTGGAGACGAAAGCAGACGAAAGAACATAGCTAGAGAGCAGGAAAGGAGGTGTAAGGAGACAATTTTAGAGTTCAGAATTCGAACCCGGGACATTTGAAAGAGGCGAACACCTTAACCTCTAAGCCACGAGAGCCTCCTTCTGTTGATAAATTCTTTATATTTGTTTAGTGCGTGTGTGATATCTTGCAAACTTACTGAGGCCCTCATTGACACAATTCGGATTATTTTAGAGGTAGGATGCGACCAAGCCAATCAGGGCTAACCCATGATGAACGGAATATAGAATCCAAGCAGAATCAGACGGATGAAACAAACAATATAAAAACAGCCAGACTTGGAGTCATAACTGTATTATTTAGAGTGCAACAGCAGGAGCCAAATCCTTACACCACAGAAACCTGTCTTGTGTGAGTTAAACGGCCTAACATGGAAAAATAGGAATTTCAGTGGCAACACTTGTCCTTGTGACCGGTCCAAGGCAGAGCATGATTTAAAAATAAACGCACATCAAAGCAAATTAATACTATACATTGGCGTGTATTTAAAAACACATCACCGCTACCTACAGGCTGCTCCACCATTACAGGTAGGAGAGAAGTGGGCCTATAGATCACCCCCCCCCCCCCCCCACCTCCACATGTAACCACTAATTACATGCATTAAAGTATGAGGAGCGCTCATTATTGATCGCCACGATCACAATGCCCAGCCTAAACTTGTACGACACCGAACAAAAACAGATCTCTATCCTAACCCTCGCTGGCTTCTGTCACCCTCCAACTAGGCCCTCCATCCCACTCCCTTCATTCCGTCTTCTGTGGAGGTTCCCAAAGGAATCCCCGTGCGTGTGTGTTCACCCCCACACAGGTGCACTCTACAAAACGTCTCTGACCGGAGCATTTGTCAACTCGGAAGGCGTTTGGAGATCCGCAAGCCGCTCGAGTCACCATGGTGAACTGTTCACGCTACTCTAATGGCCTGCTTGACCCGCCGCTCGTCTCGTCCGGACAGAGCTCAATGGCTGAGGTATTTGTAAAGTTGTCACATTGCGTCACAATGGGCTTACAAACGGCGAGTTCATTACAAACGCAAGACGTGACTCCCCTGTGAAGATTAATTGAATTTTAGCCAAGCACCCAGTTAACATCACAACAACAACAAAATAATCAACTTTTAAAGAAGGTGTGTTTTTAATATTAGATCTATACTACTCTTCTCTTTGCAACGATCCCGTGTTCCCCTGGACGTTACAAGACGATTATAAATAAAGCACAGAACTTTTAGCATCCCTATATACCCCCCCAAAAAATAATTCTGACTTGCACAGGTCAATTTTTTTTTAATTGACACATTATTATACTCTTAATAATATTTGGATATTAACTCCACATGGCAGC
>NW_004797295.1:1416685-1418924 GCF_000002075.1 Aplysia californica | reverse complement strand
CTCTCTCTCTCTCTCTCTTTCTCTCTCTCTCTTTCTCTCTCTCTCTCTCTCTCTCGGGGCAAAAATTGTAGACCCACTGAACATCAACAGGAAGGTCTAATCCCTCAGGATATGTCTGCGTTCACCAATAATATTCGTAATGATGCATATCTTCTGTCATTTTTTTCCTGCACTGTATTTTGCTTGAAGTACTAAACTAAGAGCTCCACCTTTGAAACAATCTAACAATGGCTTAATGGATGTTAAAAAGAACCAAAAAAAACTTGACATATTTATTTCCATTGGTAGACCCATCCATTAGTGGTAACCTATGCGGACCTGCACACGCACGTATACTCAAAGACATGCACAAAAGCAGATATATACACATACATGCAAACAACATAAACAGACACACAGACAGATACTTATACACAAAAGCACAAACACACACACATACACACACACACACATACTCACTCACACACACACACACACACACACACACACACGCACACACACACGCACACACACACACACTTCCCAATCCTACCTGTAGGACTGGAACTGGTGGAGTCTACAGGCGAGATGCTCCTGGCATCAGCCTCCCTGTCCTCCACTACAGCCGGCGCCGTCTTGCCCGGCCGGGGCACGCCAATAGCCCGGATCGACGCACCCACCTCATCGCTGGCTCGGGACTCAGCTTCCAGAACGTCCTCGTCCTCTGAGTCTTCGTCTGCGTCCAGACTAGTCAGACTGAGGCTGCGGACACAATCAATTACCTCATTAAACTTTGAGCAAAGGAGTAGCACATTGTCACAATATAGTCAGACTGAAGCTGTGGACATGATCAACTACTACATTAAACTTTGTCTGAGCAACTAGTAGCACATCGGCAAAATAATGGCTATTCAGTGCAGGGGAAAAGCAAGACATACATACAGAAGTTTCGGGGTGGGGGGGGGGAGGAGGAGGATTTACCAATGGTGCCCTCCAACCATCACCTGCTACGTAAAAGTGTACACTTGGCACAAAAGTACTTAGCCAGTGTTGCCCAAAATCGATATGACTTGAAAGTTGTCTTAAACTTTTCCCGGTAGACTTCAAATTTTAGACATAAATGGACATCTCAGAACCGTTTCATGAATGGTACCTTAACCCATGCTAACATTCTCGTTCCCTCCTTCCAGAAACCCTTTCTATGATGGAAGTTAATTATGTTTGAACACAATACTTTTTCTTTCAATTTTTTTTTTTTACTGCTTTCTCCTCAACAACACACCGAGAAGGAGACCTTAAAAATGACCTTACATTCTGTACAACAGGTTAAAGTCTCGTAAAACATGTATATCAAATTACAATAAAATTTTCAAAACGCAAGAGGTTACTTCAGCGGAGCCCTATGAATAGGTCCGGATCACCTCAGCTTTGCAACAAAACAAACACAGAGTGTCTGTCCCCAACTCACCTCTTGCCGGTCATGGCTAGCATCATGACTCGAGTCTGCTGGTCCTTGCGGTCAAACGGAAAGTTGGACCTCACCGCATCAGAGCGCTCCGGACACCAGGACCCACGACGATTGAGAATGTCCATCTGGAATGAAGAGGAGGCAGGAAAAGTACAGGATTCCTTCCTTTCAACACTTCCTAAATTTCTCACTAACCAAAAAGATTTAAAACCAAATAACGAAGTCTTTTTTTATTATTCAAAACCTCCCCTCCCCCTCTCCTTCTCTCTGTCACCCATTCTTAGATAGATGCACACAAACAAAAATCAACATAAACTCTGGAGTAATGATCAGGCCCCAATATGTTACATGAAAATGAAGAGAGTTCGACTTCCAAGATGGGAAGTTATTATACTAGGCAGACAAACAGGTATCTCGTCAGTCTACCATTCAACCTGCCCTCCCCTCTCCCATACACACACGTGCTCAAACATGTTAACATTTGTTCAATGAAGGTATTGAACAGCCATATCGACAAAATAAACTAGATCATTAAGGAAGTGGGCTTCAACCCTATCTGTCTAGGCCAACCTGGGCTGAGCGGGATACAACGTCCCACCAGAAAGACAGAGATTTCGATAAAATAAATTCTCCCCACTTGGCAAAATCGGGTCTTCTGTTTGTGGCGGCGTAGCGATTACCTACTACACAATAGACACCAGTGTATATACCAAAAAACCCACATCAAACACAAAATACAGAAAGCAAACACACCTTCACACAATTGTGCATACACACGCTAACACACACACT
>NW_004797295.1:1414212-1415577 GCF_000002075.1 Aplysia californica | reverse complement strand
ACAGACAGACAGACAGACAGACAGACAGACAGACAGACAGACAGACAGACAGACATGGTGAGGTAAGGGAAGAGATAAAGCAATGACAGAGTGTGTAGTGAATTACCTGGCTGAGTAGGGTGAGCCGGCGCTGTGTCCAGCCCGGGGGCTGTGAGTGCCTGGGGAGTGACCAGCACGGGGAGATCCACGGCCCACCTCCTCCACCAGGTCATGCATAGACTTGTGGTGGTCTGAAAACATACACAAACAGTTTCATTTAGTCCAGTACGGTGGTGGTAGTTTAGCGGCAGGAGGCGCAGGAAATCCGTTGTATCTCTTCTGTAGTTCAGTTTTAGTAGAGGTTTTACGGCGCTCGCAAAAGCGTAAGGTAATATATGAGCGCCAGAAGATTAGAAGTGTTACAAGAGAGTAAAACACATAAAAAAGAAGAAGGGGAGATAAGGAAGATAGATGTTTCACAGGAAAGAAGAAGCAAACCACACCAGAGCACCCGCCAACCACCCACGTTGTATCTCTTCAGGAACAGGCAAAGACAATGATAACTGAACGTAACACCCTACTGGAACTGGTTATTTCGTGCACGGATCTATTGGCCTAGGGGAAAGGACAAAAAGAAATCGGGAAAAAATGAAAGAAAAGAAAGAAAGAATATAAAGTAAACACCGAGTAATCAAGACTGCAGAGCAAAAGCACATGTTCACATGTGTTATTCCATTACCAGAGGTGGTGCACCCCCGGGAGAAGTACTCTAATTAACCAACTTCGAGTAGGACGGAAAGCGTGAGGGATTGCCAAGGCAGGGGAAATTGGGGAAAAGGGGGGGGGGGGGGGGTGGCGGAGAGACACACACGACAATATCCGGTGATAATGATCTTGACAAACCATCGGAATATATTCCACAATATAATCCCAAAGGTATACTACAGTCACCTTGGGCAGACTTTGCACTTATATGCTTATAAGCATCTGGCTTAGCACCTAAGCCCTGGAGGACGCGGAAGAAATTTTCTGGCCAGGCCAAGGACACGACTCCATGCTCCAGCAGCCACTGGCTTTATTTGACACGAGCGTCTCATCAACTACTACTACCCTTACCACCCCACCCTCACTACCCGAAACTCGATCCGCCAATTCAATTGTGCTCCTTTCTGCCGTGAGCAAGTGGGAAATGAGGCCAGGGAGAGGGTCTGAGCGAGGGGACAACAGACAGGAACCACTACCACGGGCACCCGGGGCTCGAGGATAAAAGGATGGACCGGGCTCTGGGAAGGGCGGACGTCACTTCTCATTGCCGCTCTTTGGGACAGCTGAGTGCTGGGAGACGGAGAGTGAGTGAATAGGTCAGAGAGAGAGAGAGAGAGAGAG
>NW_004797295.1:1412647-1413928 GCF_000002075.1 Aplysia californica | reverse complement strand
GGGGGGGATGGAAAGGACACATACATCTCGGACAAAGCAGAGAGGTCACGAAGAGTGACGGACTTTCAGGTTCCAGAGTGTTCGAAGAGTAAGTTGGAGAATAAGATCACTCTTTACCCCATTTTGTTGACAGCGCTTCGAAGACCAATAAAAACACATATCTCTTTCTACTACCAGAACTTGTGTTAAAACTATTTCAGTTTCCGACTTCACATTCATATTTGTGTACCTGCATCCACCTAAAGGGGACAAAAATCATCGACAGTTACAAAAAACAAAACAAAACAAAATCCCCACATTAATATCAATAAAACAAGAGCCTAAGTGCGTATCTCAATACAGTATTCGATAGTGAACACTGCAGCATAGGACGCAAAACGGTGTAAAACTCGGCTGAAAGTGATTTGGAGGTGGCCGTATTTACTATCGAGGAGTATTGTCGGTTGAGAAAGTGTCCCTTCAAACTCACAAATCTGGACGTGCCGACAGCAAGAAAAAATATATGGAGCTTGGCAAAATGACGGTACGGGACTAAGATCACTTGCATAATTCCATGTCCGAAATGGACGATGTCGGAGAGCACAGAACTAACACAAAAAAAATCCCGTAAAGCAAGTTTCTCGGCCCCTATCTATGAAGACATTGAAAAGAAAAAAAGCTTTTTCAGACAGTATGGCTGTTTCCAAAGTGACAGTACCCAGCCAACAGAACACAAAACAACTGTTTTTAAAATACCCGATTGGGGATTCGAAACAGGGACCTCTGCTCCACAATCGTGCACGAGGCGAATTGAGACAACAGCCCACTCGCACGCCGTCAAATTTATGGAAACAAACCACAGTAATGATATATGTTGCAGAAACAAAATCACTAAACATCTTTTTTCGTTCCTCCAGAAAGGTTGAAAAAAACAAAATGGATACAGAATGGAATAAGCCGACACGCACTCACAAGCAGCGGTTCTTGTGAGATGAGAAAACCTGTTACAATCCTAGTGTGTGTGTGCCGAGGGCATCTCGTTCGCCATGATAGACCACGTCTCCGTGGAGTATCTAAGGAAATAACATAATTATTATGTCAGATTGACAAATGTGCTGATCTTGGCGGGCTCAAGGCATCGTAGACGACAGATCAGTAAACAGGGCGGAGCATATGGCGAGTTTTATCACACATCGTCTGGCAGATACACGCATCCGGTTGACTGAGAAGTTCGTGATACGTGCGCGTGATTGCATAAGCGAGTACGCAGTGTGTGTGTGTGTGTGTGTGTGTGTGTGTGTG
>NW_004797295.1:1406006-1409113 GCF_000002075.1 Aplysia californica | reverse complement strand
GTGACGAACCATGAGCCTTGTTATTGTAGGTGCAAGAACTCAAGAAGTTACAGCGGTACACGTTTATGGCTTCATTGCTTCCGCAATAACTCCGGACGACCTCTCCAACTTTTGACTCAAAGAGAAAGTCGGAGACATCAAACACAAAAGGAAATTTCACACAATGTCGTAAATCCTCAGCACATGGCAATCAAAAAACGCAGAACCCAAAGACAGACCCATACAAATAAACTGTGATAAAATGTTTCCCCTGCGTGACTTGACGCAAAATGTAGCCCAAGACTCACGCACACAAAAACCAGGCCAAGATAGTTCAACAGATCAAAGAAATGGTATGATTGAGCTAAGACTTACTTTTAGTAAGTATTTTACGGCATTTGCAACACAATAAGGTCATATAACTGCCGACGATTAGAGGAGTTACAAAAGAATAACAAACACAGAAAAGAAGGAGGGGAGATAACGACGATAGATGTTTGATAGGAAAAAAGAAGCAAACCACACCAGAGCACCCACCAACCACCTACTGAGCTATGAATGATAGACCTGTCATTTGATGAACCCAAATAAAACTATGGTCGTCCCAGGAAAGAAACCTGCCAGCACAAAAAGCAGACTACAACCGAACTCCTCCCAATCTTTAAGTTTTAGTAGAGGTTTTAAGGCGCTCGCAACTGCATAAGGTCATATGAGCGCCAGAAGATTAGAGGTATTACAAGAGAGTAACAAACATAAAAAAGAAGAAGGGGAGATAAGTACGATAGATGTTTGATAGGAAAAAAGGAGCAAACCATACCAGAGCACCCGCCAACCACCCACCTCCTCCCAATCGACGAGATTAAGTTTACGTAATAAAAATGAATTCATGAAGAGAGAAAAGAGATTGGAAGTCCACTATTTATAAGTGTGGCAGCCTCACGGGTTCTGTCTGCCCGTGTAAGTTCAACCAAGGCCATACACCAGGCAGAGGGTACAAGAGAGTTAATATAGCCAGCAAATATCTGATCATCGACATCTATTGTATTCAACCCTTCTTATTGCAGTTTTTCCGGAGTTGCCTTTTCCCTGCCAAATGCATAATTCCAAGTCACAGAAATGAATGAAACGGTTATGAAATAAAATAAACCAAAATCGTTTAGTACATACATACACGTGTGTTCCGGCGTGTGATGTACGTTTCTGTGAGTGCAGTACGTAAACGAGTGTGCCTCCGTGTGTACGAAAACCAAACTACAATCAAACCCCTTAAAGAGGATGATGAAGCTATAGACAGTTGTAACTGTTTGTTTGAGAAACGAGAACACATCGACATAAGAGAGACAGACAGAAACGATAGAGGGAAAGTAAAGAAGTCGGACCTATCAGTGGCGCCCTCCAACTACACGCAGTTATAACTGTAAACGTCTTAGGTCCCCACTGACATACTTTAAATCATTATGGATGCAGGCCGCTTCGAAGAACCCAGTAGTCAGGAGACGTGGAAACTTAAAATAAATAACGTCCCTCCCTTCGCGGGGATTGAACAACGGCCTTTTACTTTGAAAGCGATGAAGCTAACCATTACGCCACAGACATCGGTATGAGGAAGTGGAGTTCAAAATGAAAGCACAAAAGTCAAAACCCAATCGTGCAGAGAAGAACTGTATTTCCCAGAGGCCCAAACTACGTCAAACAGTTTTAGTTTTAGTAAGTGTTTTACGGCACTTACAACACAATAAGGCCATAAAAGTGCCGAAGATGAGAGGTGTTACAAGAGAGTAACAAACTCAAAAAAGAAGGGGAGATACGGACGATAGATGTTTGATAGAAAGGAAGAAGCAAACCACAAGAGAGCACCGGCCAACCGCCCACGGCAAACAGTTTGATGCCACAGTTAAGGCACAAACGACAAAGCAGCCCTGTGGCCTGCACGTGACGACGTGAAGCGACACAATCTAGAAGACCCGCTGATCTTGAACACAAGACCGGCCAAGCATGTAAGTGCATGAGGTCGCCATAAAAACAGGAACGTGGGGTTTCCCGAGACCTTAAATCCCGTTCGTATCCAAGTGTTCAGCTCAGGGCATTACCCACTGCAAGCTTCCTATCAATATTATGGTTTTATTACGTGCTCACCACAGGGTAAATCATACATTGTACGAACCTTTCCCTAGAACACAGAGAAGCCTACATCGCATCAGCCGACAATTTTCCTTATCTCCCCCCCCCCCCTGTCAGTCTCCCACACTCTCTCTCCCTCTCAGCTTGTTCTTTCTCTTCACCCTCTTACTCCCCCCCCTCTCTCTCTCTTTTCACCCAAATCTCTCTTCCCACTACTCTTGTCTACCCAGATATTACTCATACATTCTACTTACAAAACCCAATCATCAACATCAAGAGCCACATCCGCGACAGACATCGGTGATCATGGTTCTTGATTCATTCCTATGCTCGGATGGCCTAAACAAAAGCTACATTATCCAATCTTCCCTGTCATCGATCTATTTAGGCTCTTCAAGTTGCTCTGGGTCGTTTGCCTTCAATTTTGTCGGCGAGAGCTAGGTGTTCAAAGCCGTTGTGCCTATTCAGGTGACTTAACAACTGCATTTAAATTGTATTTTCAAACTTTGTACTTCATTTGGGGTTTGAGAAATAGCGCATGCCTCATGATAATGCAATTACCACAAATCCGTAAATGTTTTTAAGTAAAGTCTCACAGTTATAAAAAGAAAAAAAGCACGAAAATGGTAATAGTATAAAAATAATACTAAAAGAAATATTTGAAGCAGACCACAAAAGAACAGAGCCAAAAAACCTGACACAGTCCGGTATTTTCAAAACAAAAAACAACTCTGCGCTCAAAATGCCCTTGCTGAAGAGGAGCGCTGTCAGCACAATATTGGGGAGATCAAGGTGAGAGTTGATTTGGACCGACGGGCAACCTGTATTACTGACTCTTGCGTTCTTAAAATCATGCGTATCCGACCTTTCACTCCCTTCCTTCTTCCTCACCACCCCAACCCTTTTTATCTTTTCCCAATTCAAATCCCACAGCAAATTACATAAACCTTCAAACATTCATTTGTTGCTGAGAGAGAGAGAGAGAGAGAGAGAGAGAGAGAGAGAGT
>NW_004797295.1:1404030-1405336 GCF_000002075.1 Aplysia californica | reverse complement strand
CGTATAGATACAAATACGTTGAACCAGACATTAAAGATCAAACCTATCGGGCTCCAACCATTGACTCCTATAATAATTACCGTTACCTCTTCCAATAATAGCATGACTGATCTAGGACCGTGTGTGTGTGTGTGTGTGTGTGTGCTAGACTAGCTCTATAATAATTACCGTTACCTCTTCCAATAATAGCATGACTGATCTAGGACCTTTAGCCCTTTTTCGAAAAGGTCTTAAGGTCTGCCGGTGAGAGACAAATAAATTAATGAACAATCCAACATTTTCACTTTGGACTAGCACAAAATCCAGAAACAGACATAGCTCTGTTCTCTTTTTGAAGTTCCTTCTTGTTCCCAGAGCTCGTTTTTTTTTAATTTGACAATATAGACCCCCTACATGTAGTTTGAACACAAACACAAGCCTTGCATTTTAGACGAGGAACGGCATATACTTCTGCGGGCATTAGAAATATCAAATTGGTACATCAATGACTTTCATGACTTTACTTACTGCACTTCGTCCAACATATGTCCCGATATTGATAAAACCAATAATTCGTAAATTCGTCCGAGAGCTTTAAAACACTCGAGCAAATGCGGGCCTTGGACGAAATTACACGGGGAAAAAATTAATTAAGGTCAGCCCAGAACAACCAAGTCAGATGTATCAAGCAGATGCTGTACTTCTCATTTAATCGAAACCCCTGAAATTGGCAGAATGTTCTATTGTTTTTATTCACCCTCAAACATCCCCCCCCCGTTTCCTCCAATTTTTTCCATGAAAAAAATACGAGAAAGCAAAACAACCGAGGTGACGCTGTGAGGTTGTAAACGCTATGACACTGGTGGTAATTACGGAAAGAGCAACATGTCGACTAAAGAACCACGACTTGGAATCACTTGATTAGCATTTCACTTTGACTAATAAAGCTCCGGAACTTTAAAACCGCAATGCTCGGAACATATTTTTTTCACTAGAGGATGGCTTCAATATTTATTTTTTTAAAGCACGTGAGATTAACTCTCGGAGGAGACCCCCTACAAAAGTTCAGGCGATGATGATTACGGTAATAGCAGCACGACTCTTGAGTACCGGGGACAGTGTGTATCCAGTGGTCGCTCGTACATCCCAAGGGAGGGCTCGTGGGGGCAGGGAGGGATGCTTGGCCTCGTGAGTGGTGGTGGCTCTACTAGCCGGTGCGTGAGGGGCGCCCATACACCCTCACACGGGCACACGGCCATCTGGCGGCCAGGCTAAACCAGCGGCGGCCGGCCGGGTCACACTCAACACCGGCACAACGGTGTCCCGC
>NW_004797295.1:1400823-1402864 GCF_000002075.1 Aplysia californica | reverse complement strand
GAGATGGGGACGGGGAAGGGGGCTGAGACGGAGTCGGGAATGTAATACATGGTGCCTCTTGTTAAGCTGTGGATGCTTTATTTAATCGTAAGTTTTCTTTACAAGAAAATGTTAAATAGACAATGTACACTTTTTCCCCGCAATCCAAGAGCTATACACGTCCTTGGCTATGTTATGCTAATAAGGAAGAAGTCACAGATAAAACAAGGAATATACCAAATGATGTTTTATAGAAACTTTTGACGGTTTAGAACAACAAAGGCCATGATTGACCAGGAGCGTATCAGCACATTAGTAACATTAAACTTTTAAAAAGGAGCAGATCAAATTAAAAAGACGCTCAGAACAAACGATGAGCAAAAAGAAAGATTCAATTCACCCCTCCCCCCAACAAAAAAACAAACAAACAAGAAAGCAAGCAAACAAACATACGAGAAATAAAAAAAAGCTGAGAATACCTGTATATAAAAATGAAATCTCCCTCCCTACTAAGCTATTTGAGAGCAAGGCCAACTCCCACCCCAGAAAATAAAAGAATTGAAATAAAAACGAAAAATTAGAATATTTCAGATGAACATAAAACAAAATTAAAGTGGTTCAAGGCACTGACATTTATGAGTTTAGGTAAATAAAATTGTAGAAGGGAAAATGTCTTCCAAAAAGGGTCACGACCCGAGCCTTTTTTTTTCACACCTTTGACGTGGTTTGCCCCGGTTCAACATTCTTTTTCCAGCCAACCGAATTCCCAAGTGATATTTACGGACGACAGTCCTCCCCCGGGCCTTCGAGAAACGGTAATAAATTCGAGCATACCGAGGGGGAAAGCTCAAACAAATCGACGCTCGACCTTGGTATTTACTCTGATTAGCGTTAATTCCTCGCGTCTGCGCCCTTTCCGCGCCCCCGGCCCCCCAAATGTCACACAATCGTGGATCTCCGGGAGTGAAGGGAAACACAAAACCTGACCCAATCTCTGGGAAAAATACGTGAATTGATATCTGATAAAGAGTTCTGCGTGATACGCAAATTTAAAAAAATATATATGTAACAAAAAAACAACCAAAAAAGACCCCCCCCCCCCCAAAAAAAAAAAAAAGGTTTGCTCATAAGGCTTGTGTGAGGGTGAGGTTAGTTACGACGAGGGAAACTGTAATAATGATTTTTGAGACACAATTTTAAAAATGAATCGTTGGTGAGCTGCTTCCACAGTGCCAGTGGAGACAAACTGCTTCCACACTGAAAGTGGACACAAACCTAGGCTATGGGCTGATGTATCTCAGCAGTGAAAGATTCCCAATAATATAACAGGCTCCTCATCCAGTGGGTAGAGTGAAAGAGCACTTAAGCGATTACAAGTCCAGTGTCTCGCCTTCGAAAGGACCAATTTTGTCAATTTTGTTCATGTACAACCTTCATTTCAAGCAAACGCCAGCCATGTACAGATGAAAGCGTCACCCCCCCCCCCCCCTTATTCTCCCCCATTTCTGCACATGAGCAGGAAGCGCGACCTATCTGTTAGTGGAATAGTACTCGTAAACAGTTATGCTCAGATACGCATAAATGACTCTTGGCGTACTGCACTGCCCTTGTCGTTTTCCTTCTTCGTTACCCTAACCTCTGGGCACACCTACATCCACTTCCCCCTCCTTTCATGCTCCACTCACCTCCTTCATCTATCGGAGACAAGGCCACAGACTTGAAAGGTTCGTTGAGTGATGGGCAGGACGAGCTGAAGCGGGTCAGATTTAGCTTCCGGATCTCCTGGAACAAAGCACAAGAACAAGGTCATTTGTAGTGACCATGGGGGGCGTCACAACATTCTGGTTAAGTTTCATCTAAAGTTTAACGGCATTTGCAACACAGATGAGTCATATACGTGTCAAAGACGAGGGGCGGCACAAGAGAGTAATAAACACACAAAAGAGTAATAGCAGATAAGGACGATGGATGTATGATTTTAAAAAAAAGAAGGAGCAAACCACACCAGAGCGAGCACACGCCAAACACCCGCTCAGGGAATTTAAAACGAGAGAGTGAGTGA
>NW_004797295.1:1394198-1396953 GCF_000002075.1 Aplysia californica | reverse complement strand
AGACAGATAGAGAGAGAGGGGGGGAGGGGGGGGCAGCTTCGGAAAAAAAGATGGACACCTTATGTTCCATTTCAGAACTGACAAGAAAACGAAGCCAGAACATAGCAGACAGGAAAGACAGGCAAACCGATTTTTTTTTTTTAAAGGAGCCGGGCGCAGTGAAAGGCAGAACCTTTTATCTTGAAACTTGAATAAAATGCTAAGAGGGAAGTTTTCAAAGAGAACACATTACTCAAGGAGAAAGTGTGGCTCGCAGACAGCGGCATGGAAGGGAGGAGGGAGGAGAGAGGGGTCATCGATCAAAGCTGGGCACGTGGCCACTTTGGGGGAATTTCAAGGCAAAACAAAACAAAACAAAAAAGAAATGAAAATAAAATAAACCCAAAACCAAAAAAAACTAAATCGTTGTTTAATGCTTGCGGAAATGTTATGATGAAATATGGCCCGGTGAAGAAAGGTGTAAAAAACGCAACCATCTGCCAGAGAAGGAGCCGGGCGGGATCGTCAAGGAAAAATCCGGACTTCCTGCTCCGGGGGGTAAACAACGGGAGTTGTGAGAGGAAGCGCTGACACCTCAGGAGATGAGCTCTGGAAATGAGCGCTAGACGGTCCGCTGATCAAACAGGTCCGAAGCAATTCATCCAGCAAGTTAGGAACGGAGTGACAGATACTTCCGAGAACCGTAAACTGAAAGCCTTTGGAAATGCTCGAGCTGTGTGTAAACTTCACACCAAAGGCGGGTTACGGAATCTGCCTGGGAATGCTTCGCCTCACGTGACTTACCGGAACAAGATTTACGCCGAGACAGAATTTATTACGTACATCATTCAATCCTGAGACAATCAGCGCTCATTTTGTTTGTTTTGTTGGCCTTTTTTTTGTTTGTTTATAAATTAATTTTGTTGTTCTTTGGTTTTAATTTGTGTGTGAGGTTTTTTGTTGTTGTTTTTGTTTGGTTGTTTTTGGCTTTTGTTCAGCCGCACGCTTTAGAAACCACGTCAACAGCCAACAATAATGGTACCAGACGTTTTAGAAGTCTTGCCTGGCTCTCTACTAGCGGTGTTCACAGCACCAGCGTACGTACGTCATACATCTATAGCACGTGTTCGTTTACACGTAATGTCCTTCCCTCAAACAATAGATCAGTTCAAAGGTACAGGAGAAGAAAATCGCTTGTACTATCACTGAAAACAAAAGGAACTGAGAAGACAAAGAGCACTACCAGGGCATTCTTAGGAGTTTTCTCGGAGGTGGCAGTGTGTACACCAACTGCGCACAAATCTGAATCTCAAAGACATATATTATAACTAAAACAGACATTGGCAAACGACCGCTGCTCTTTTGTCACAAAGCCATAGTTTTTTCTTATTATTATTATTTTCCCCCTTACAAACTAGGCCTTCCAATTGTCAAATGGCACTGAGGGAATTTTGCTGAGACAACAATTTTCTCTCCCCATTTTTTGCCCAATCCATTTCAATTAGGTATAAAATGACATGTGTCGGCTGCGGCGATTCTCACTTGTACCTGTCCAAACTCGACGTCACGCGGTGCAGAAAATTGCTTTGGTAATTCACAAAACTACCGATAATAACTGGAAATGCAAGCCCCCTTTAAAAAAAAAAAGGGGGGGGGACCACAGTGCAGAGTGGAAGACTGTTCGAAAAATAGGATAGTGTGACTGACAATAAATGTTCATCAAAATGACAATGAATACCACGCTCAACTCGCCTGTACTGGTCCTGACAAACGGATGTACGAGTACATGTACAATGTACACATCGCAGCATTCTGTGATCGCTCATGGAAAAATCAGGCCATTACACCCGTGTCTGTGTCATGACAACACTCAACTTCATTCGTTTTGTTTTCTTTTTAAGAATATAGGAGTTTTTACGTCCCCATCGACACAATTTAGATCATTTAAGAAGCGCATTTCTGACCCTGCTTGTCACAGCTACCCCCGGCTGAGAAGGATACAACATTACAGAAGAAAGACCTGGATACTCGATAAAAATTCTCCCCACTCGGGGATCGAACTCGGGTCTCCTCCTAGTATAGCAAAGCCCCTAACCGGAACACGACAGACGTCGGTCAACTACATCGTTTCTTCAACATTTAACCCAAAGTTTTAAATGTATGATGTCGTCGTCTAGGTCGTGGTTACCATTCACAGGGCAAGTAGAGAAGAAAGAAAGCACTAAGTGAATTTCCCTGCTTTTCAAACGAGTCAGTACTATAATACAACGGCTACACAATGTCAGTGACATATGAGGGAAAATGTGCAGCGTAGAGAAGTATACAATCAAACTACAACTGCCCCCCCCCCTCCAATCCAACTCCAAAAATAACCCGTTTCCAAAAGTGAAGATGGTAGGACAAATAATGTATAGGCTCTTTATCCGTTCTCGTTGTCTGACATGAACATCCACGTGGTACGGCAATACGACTCCTATTATGGTCGCCACCAACGAAATAACAACAGGTCTGGGAAAGGATAGGTCAAAATAATACTTCAAATCTGCCCTATCCTTACAATCAGAGGTGCATCAAAGGTCAAAGTTCACACTTCTGACCTTCCAGTCCAGTCATGGATAACACAAGGGAGTGGTTGAGTGGATTCCACCAGCCCATTTCGGCAGTTCTGGCCTTGCTCTTTCGACAATAAGTACGCGAGTAGATAAATACCACACATGAGCTCAAGCACACACACTCACACACATTCACACACACACACACACATTCACACACACAC
>NW_004797295.1:1390895-1393727 GCF_000002075.1 Aplysia californica | reverse complement strand
ACACACACACACACACACACACACACACACACAAACCCGGGGAGAGCAGGTCATGAAGTTACCCTACCATAATGAATTTCAAATCGAAGCGGGGCCCCCTTTCTAATACCCACCAGCTGGGCTCGGAGTCCTGAATGAGAGCTCCACAAGAGGTCAGACAAGACTTTAAAATGATATCATGATACACATCACACACAAAATAAACAACAATGTCATATCATGACGTCAGAAACACGTCACGCAAACGGGACTTTCAGCAGCCCTTTTCTACCCTCCAAAGCCGGTCTTCTCTGAGGGTTATTGGGTGCGCAGAAGGACGCAACGGCGATCATCTAGTGCAAGGAAAAGGTAAGACAGATATAAATATAGAAACAGAAGAAGAAGGACCAACTAGTTGAGCCCTCCAACCACCCGCCTACAGTGCCGATGTCAACTCATTCATCGCTCATGTAGTCCCACAGCACAGCGAGCCATCCACTAGACAGACGTTAACGCCTCGAGTACGTCAGATCCTGTTCGCTACAATCCATGGCAAAAAACAAACGCACCGTGCATGTTGTAAAGGTGTACCCCTCGTATACAAAGTTATTTCTGTCGAACAGAACGTGCTCAATGAATGCCCAACAGCAACCTCGAGTGTGGAATGAACGTGGGTGTGGGCGTACCAGTGGCTTTTTCTTGTGCCCACACTTACTGCAAAATGTGACTTTAATGAGTAACTTTGGCCAAATGCCCATTGTGGCGTTGTTGTGACGGAAGGCAAATGTTCATATTAGAAGAACTCAGCTAATCTTGGAATGTTCTCGTGAACACGTCTGACAAGACAAGACCACATATCGAGCAATACGATGCCCAGCTTTCGCAGAAACAGAAGATAACAAAAGTAACGCTGAAAAGAAGTAGAAGAAACAGAGGACACCATATAACGTCCATTGCCCACCTGCACAATGCGCGCGACTGTTTGAATAAGGGGGATGGGGGGGGGGTATATATAGACACAATTATGATTATTTAGTGGAAAGAAAAAGCAAGACAAGTAGACATAAATATCACAGGGAGGGTAAAGAAACAAAACCTAACAGTGGCGCCCTCCGGCCAGTAGATACGATTAAGCAATAGAAAACAAAAAGCAACAAAATGAATAGCAATAAAGACACAAATTTCAGATGGCGGTGAAAAGACATCAAAGTATAGCGTGATACAGAAAAAAAACATTCACATTGGTGATCGAAAAGTGCACGAGAGATTGAACAATCGAAGAAGAAGAAAAAAGCTACAGCTAAGGAGAGAAACAAACAAGCGACAAAGACATTTGTTTTCCTTTTTGTACAAGTTCAATGCTCTCTAGTAATAGATACAGATGGCCAATTTCGAAGTCGAAGCCAAAGGCCCAAATGAGAACAGTAAAGAAGAAGGATGTAGGACGGAAATAGAGAAAAATGCCATTCTTAAGAATCTCAGCTTTTGTGGACAGTATGTTATTAATGTTTTACTATCACAAAATAGGCCGAACACGTAATTCAAAGTACAGACGGCAATAATAGCTACTAACCATTAACAGCGAGAAACCACTTGCTGGTCTACAGTAGGTCTATTTAACACCCCCCCCCCCCTCTCCTTTTTAACAACCAAAAGAGTTAAGACAGAAGCATATTCATAACGCTAATAGCTCAATCGTTCGACCTACCTGTGAGACGGCTCTGTGACGTAGCTGAGCCTCCCTGACCTGGTACAGACTCTCCGTCAGGTCCCTTACTCCGCTCAGGCTGGCTTCTGTGGAGCAAACAAGAAACATTCTTTAGAATCTCAGCTTTTGTGGACAGTATGTTATAAATGTTTTACCATCACCATCGACACAATTTACGCTGTCCAGGAGTCGGGGGAAGTACTCAGCCCTGCCTGGCCTACTAGAGCAAAGCAGGGTACATCCCGACATAGAGGCAGAGATGCATGATACAATAGTTTTGCCTCCCCTAAGTGGGAATCTATGAGATACATTATACAATTTCTTCCCTCGATAGAAATCTTACACATTTTATTAGGAGGGAGACGAGGTTGGGGGGGGGGGCGTGTTTGCATGAAGAGCCCAACCATTATACAACAGATTATGCCAGATTTCGTAGGATCGGATCCTTAATGGTAATAGTAACGCACAAGGAGAACCATCGCAGCACACCACTGCCACCCCCACTCCTCCCTTTCTGTTAAAGGCCAGCACGCGGGTACAGCAACGATCATCTACTTTTTGAGGGAGAGCAGGCACCCAGATATTAACAGTAGAGACACTTTTAAGGATACAATTCTTACAGGGGCGCTCTTAAGCCACCCGTACAAACAATCAATTGACCGAGTGTATAAGTTGAACTTTGCGGCGAATCGGTACAGTGACAACAATACATTTAATCAAAAAGCAATATGGATACAATTAACATGATCAAACGGTTGCGAAGTTGGGAAACGAATGCTCTTCATCATGCAAAAAAGCAAGACAGGTAATAAATGAGGGTAATAAAAGACATGGGACCAAACAAAAGCACCTTCCAACCACCCACCCTGCCAGAGGATGGCTAAGGGGGCCGATAGTAATAGAAAAGGAAGAAAGATCCACACATGAAGATCTCCATCTCCACGCAAGATGTTCGCAATCGAAGACACGCGTCTCCAGGAAACCTTAAGGTCACGTGAGTGTCAGCTTGCAGATAAGGTCAAGATTTGTGCCGAGCTCTCATACACATGATAGATAGATAGATAGATAGATAGATAGATAGATAGATAGATAGATAGATAGATAGATAGATAGATAGATAGATAGATAGATAGATAGATAGATAG
>NW_004797295.1:1387916-1390250 GCF_000002075.1 Aplysia californica | reverse complement strand
AAAAATGTACAATTATTTTTCTAAATATCTCGCATAAAAATTTGTACTAGAATATTGTATTTTGGAACAGATATACTTCATTTAGGCGCGCTCATATGACCTTAGCAGTTGCGAGCGCCGTAAAACCCTACTATACATACATACATACTTCATTTAGAAGGTATTTGTTTGACATAAAATTAACCAAAAAAAAACTTTTTTCGAAAACGGAAATGGCTTTTATAAAATTAAAAAAAACACCTATACATGTAAAATGCACCAATTTGAAAGATCTTGTAAGGAAAATCATGAAATGATTGGTTTGGGTTTTTTTTTTCCTTTCCTTTTATTTTCTAAATCTAATCTGTCCATCCATGTGAACTTTGAACAATATTTCTTTTCTACTAGTTTTTAAAAAAAAAATTTTTTTTAATTCTGGAATTCCGAGAACCAGTGGTCTAAAAGTCCCCTTTGGACTCGACACATTTTAATGGGAATCGGTGAGTACTCAAAGCCACACACACACACTGTACACCTTACAATATGGAGCTGTTTCTAGAGACAATAGGGGGGGGGGGGGGGAGATGAGGTTGCCCAAATAGACAGCATTTGTGGAGTCGATATAACCTGAAAGGTGAATATGGGCTTTGCCAAGGAACCAAATGCCATAGAGGAAATGTTTACGCTTTTCAAGACGATCGAGGAACCATGAACACATTGCTATCCTCTGATGGCTTCGCGAAAAGGAAATGGCACAGTCGTAGATGAAGATCTGCCTTGAGAATAAGGACTGTTGAGATGATGGAAAGTCATTGCTGTAGACATCGTCTACGGACAGATATCACATCTACTAAATTCTGCACCCTGGTGACGTTTAAAGGGGTGCAAACAGTGTGTGTTTGACCTGAAGCGGTCGTTTTGTTCGAGAATTCTATGTTCTGATTCTCTAAAGGTTCTAACTGATGGAGCATTTCCACCCTTGACACCAAAAAAGGTCTTAAGGGCACTTTAACATTATTTCCGTACCTTGTGCAAACTTACGAAATGAGTTGATGTTAAGGAAATGTTCAATACAAAAAGCGCTCTGCTCTTTACTAATCTTAATCATGATTTCAGCAGGCAAAGGCTGTAGTTTGCAATATGGCGCAGTAGCTGGGATTTGTTGTGATAGGCCAAATGTGAACTAGTGTGTCATGCTACAAAAATGGGGACATAGCTGAAAACGGGTTTTTTATTTACGCGCTAAGTAGAGCAAACCTATTCTGTGGATTTATCTAAAAATGAATATCAGACACATTCCTTTTGACTTCCAAACGTTGTGGCCATATTTGAAACGCAAAACTTTTCTGGGGAGGAAAATATTAACAAAAAAAAGTTGTACAGTTTTGTTTGTTTTCTTTTTTGGATCACCCTGTACTTGAGGAAGCGAAAGCCAAATCTGAGGAATACGACAGAAACGGTCTTTAAGTAGGCGGTGTACTTGTGTTCACTTTGTCCACTTTGTATTATGGCATGACAGCCATTTGGTTGCTTCTTTTGTCTTTCTGAAAAGGGCGCTAGTCCCATTCTTCCCAGATTTACTGAAAGAAAGTTGTATCATTTGGGCTATCGTGACATAACATTCAATTTGTCGCCGGAAAAGCAAAAGCCAGTGGGATTTGCAGCACCAAATTGATCGAGCAGACAAATCGGTCGGATCAATATTGAAGAGAGAGATACCCTACTTTAAATGCAAAAGTATTCTTCTAGTCGGAAGTGAGGGATCGGGTCAAACCGGGACGCAGGGCTGATCACAGAACACTTATCAAACGGGAGGATGAACTTAGGACTCGACTTGATTTTGTCCCTCCGACAATTAACGTTCATAGATATGAGCCACAAAAAAGTAGCCTTTATAAAAGTGTACAGCCCCAACAACCTATCGGCACTCCTTTGGTGAAGTGAATAACCATTTAAATTTAAGAGCAGGGGTATCCACAGGTAATTCTATCAGTATGATTGACTAGAAAAGAAGATATACTAAGATATTTTTGTTATAGTGAAATTTCGAAGTCAGGGGAAACATATTCATTTGGTTTGTATTCAACTTGTATTCAACTTGACTTAGCAAAAAACAAGCGCGCTTGGTTTGGAGCGACTGGATCATGTTGGGCCGAAATGGCATCACTATAGGGAAATGTGCCCCTGTTCGGCATATCAAACTAAATCTGGGACGTCACAATAGTGTACATCCCACTTTCTCATCGCGAAACAAAACAAAAGGGCAAAGAGCAGCAAGACAGACAGACAGACAGACAGACAAACAGACAGATAGAGAGAGTGGGGGGTCGAGTAAGACAATGTGTGTGTGTGTGT
>NW_004797295.1:1385794-1386911 GCF_000002075.1 Aplysia californica | reverse complement strand
GGGGGGGGCGTCGGTGAGTTGCACATTACTTGCCTGCATTCAAAAGGGCGTAACCTTCTAGGGAGCCTAAGGTGTACCTTGTGATAATGTTTTCTTTCGGCTTTTTAAATTATATTTCATACGATACAAAAGCAATCGCAACGCAAAAAAACTGCGGGCAGCAACATGGAGGAGTATATATTCCTTCCCCTGTAAGAGCGACCGATATGGTATAAACAAACAGGAGGGGCAACACTTGCTTTATAAAAAATGTCTGTTAGTGTCTACTTTAGACATAATATGATCATTTCAAATACGAATACAGTAGTCTCCGCCTTAGAACCGTGTTGTCCAGAGCCAGAAAAGGCTGGTTCTTAAACTGATCAGGTTTCAAAGCTGATTTCAAGTGTCACAACCCAAGCTTCAACCCGCCTGCTTCCTTAGTTTATTCTATAATGATATACAGATATGTTATTGATACTCACGCCCGTGGGTAGAAAGAGAAGTTTGCAATTAAGTATGCGCGAGAGCATGTCTCAGTGACGTGTGTTCTTTTGGGTATACTTTTGTTTGTTTGAGGAAGGAGAAGCACATCGACTCAATAATGGTCATTTAGTGCTGAGTAAGACAGGCACACAGTTATAAATAACAGAGAGAGAAATGAAAGAAGTGGGACCTACCAGTGGCGTCCTCCAATAACCCGCTTGGGCACAAGTGAGAACCAGTGGTGTCAAGAGTGAATTTTCACTACACGATATCGTCACTATAATTTGATAGACTGTTAAAACATCACCAATTGCAAAGTTGCGTAACTGAAACTGAAGGACATGCATGACTGAGAATGCGCAAGCTTTTATAAGACAATGGGACTCTGTGACCACGTGAGAAGAGAAGCGATGTGTACCAATCGAAAACCAGTAGAGCTCACGGGCATGTCGAATTAACAGGTTCTGCGAATGTGTGAGAGCAGGGTGTACGTTTCCTCTTCCACTTGTCCACTCAAAAGCCTCTCCCTTCACCCAACCCGTGAGAAGTATGGCAAAGCATCACATAAATAATATGAGTCTATCGCACAGCGCTCAAAATGGGTTCATAAGGCGGATTTCTATTTAGTTCTTGGGGACGCAAATTATACCCC
>NW_004797295.1:1382011-1383483 GCF_000002075.1 Aplysia californica | reverse complement strand
GTAATAAGCATAAAAAAGAAAAAGGGGAGATAAGGACGATAGATGTTTGATAGGAAAGAAGGAGCAAACCACACCAGCGCACCAAGTAGCAACTCTTGACAAACGTTACAGCAACACAAACGTGGAAGGCATTATTTTTTTCGGGGGGGAGAGTAAGCAAAATGTTCGATAGAAACGGCCACGGGTGATCTGGACATACGTTAACAAGAATATAGGCTAATGTGTTCCCTTTTTTGTCGAATGAGTAAAAAGAAGCACATGGACATAGTAAGGATTAGGAAAGAAAAAGCAGCAGTTCCCTGTTGCAAATCAGGCACAGTTATGAGCGTGACATGATGAATCAGCCCATTTACAATTCTCCTGTGCTTGAACGAGAAATGTCCCCCCTTTGGGAATGGCCTACAGACACTACAGTCAGTGGCACTGCCCCGGGGGGTAGTAAGAGTTTAACGGCACTAGCATCACAATAGGGTCACACAAGTGCCGAAGAATAGATGTGTTAAGGAGGAGAGATTAGGACTATGGATGTTTGAAAGGAAAGAATGAGCAAACCACACCAGAGCACCCGCCAACAACACACATTTCGCCGAGACGCCAATCAGATCACATAAAGATGAAAAAGAAATAGAACGTGCAGACCGCACTAGAACCCACGCCAACAAACCATAACAGAGATAATGGTGGTGTTGTTGCTATTGTTGTGTTTTTTTTAGTAGAGGTTTTACGGCGCTCGCAACTGCATAAGGTCATATGACCGCCAGAAGATTAGAGGTGTTACAAGAGAGTAACAAACGTTGTTGTTGTTGTTGTTGTTGTTGTTGTTGTTGTTGTTGTTGTTGTTGTTGTTGTTGTTGTTCTTGTTTGACATTAATTTTTGTATGACCTTTGCGCGCTTGCATCACAAATAGGTCATGTCAGACAAGTGCTGAAGATTAGAGGCATTACTAAAAGCAACATACAAAAAAGGAAAGATAAGAACGATAGACCATTAGGCAGGGAAGAAGGGGAAAACCAAACCAGAGCAACTTCCAACCACGAAAAATATGGTATTTATTTGTGTCGCAAAAGAGAAAGTAGGCGAGAACAGCACACCACATTTCATTAGTGTTTAGTTAATAGAGCACTGTTCGTGCACGAGAAATAAATGACAACAAAGGTGAAAACCCACTACAATAGACAGATTTCAAACAAACAAACAAACAAACAAACCAGACGCACCACATACAAAGACGTCCAGAGAGAGTAGTAGTACTGGGGGGAGGGGGGTGTTCTTTCAAAGGCAAATATGAAATGGAAAGTTTAACTGAAAACAAGACAACTGAAAGCGAAATAGACGCATCGATACTCAAGAAACGGCATCAGTCAATCGGCCGCTCCGAGGTCGACCGTCCATTTGCAGTAATGTGTACGCGCGCGCACGCGCGCGTGTGTGTGTGTGTGTGTGCGTGTGTGTGTGTGTGTGTGTGTAAGAG
>NW_004797295.1:1381276-1381911 GCF_000002075.1 Aplysia californica | reverse complement strand
AGAGAGAGAGAGAGAGAGACAGACAGACAGACAGACAGACAGACAGACAGACAGACAGACAGACAGACAGACAGACAGATTCTTAGAATAAGTTAAAGGCGTCTTTCGTTCATGACGCCACGGCGACCCAAAGTGGTCACATTGAAAAGTGGAGTCACCAGACGCACGTAGTGGGCCAAGTAGGTTCCGAAAGGAAGGCTCAAGTTTACGGTTACCGTTTGAGCTTGTCCATAAGGGCGGCTAGAGTTGCTCTTTTTGGTTAAGTTTAGTAAGAGTTTTACGGCGCTCACAACTATAGAGCTGCTCTTTGTGCAGGTCAGCATGATGATATTCACCAGTAAAGAGGGGCACAACCGCACAAATAGCGGTCATTCAGGGTTTCTTTTTAAGTTTTAGCAGAGGTTTTACCGCAACTGCAGAAGGTCATTATTATGAGCGCCAGAAGATTAGAGGTGTTACAAAAGAGTAATAAGCATAAAAAAGAAAAAGGGGAGATAAGGACGATAGACGTTTGATAGGAAAGAAGGAGCAAACCACACCAGCGCACCCGCCAACCTCCCACGGTCATTCAGTGTACAGAAAGAGGTAACACAAACGGACAAAAATAGGTGAGGATAAGAAAAAAAGTAGGACCT
>NW_004797295.1:1378968-1380251 GCF_000002075.1 Aplysia californica | reverse complement strand
AGAGAGAGAGAGAGAGAGAGAGAGAGAGAGTGTGTGTGTGTGTAAACACGAAAAGAAATATTAGACCATAGTACCAGAGAACAAACAATACAAAACAGTGAGTGCCAGAGCTACTGTGTGTCCCGCGGACACTTTGAAATAAATCATGACCGTGTGCAGCGAACGGTAATACCCCACGATTGCTACCTTTAACCTCTCCATTTGTCATAGCTGACAGACAGACAGACAGACAGACAGACAGACAGACAGACAGACAGACAGACAGACAGACAGACAGACAGACAGACAGACAGTGCACTCATTCTCTTTACGGTTTGCCAGATCAATACGCTGTGTGGCCTTCATATATCTCTCAAAGCAAGACTAAAACTCTTATAAACACCGCCAGCTCAGAACTGAAAAAATTAGCTATTTTCAAAACAAAAAAAGGGCAACTACAAAAGAAAATGGTGAACATATCTGACCTTCGGAACGCAATATCGTGGTATGTGAAGCATTTAGGGCGCCATTTTGTTGGCACTGGAACTGGAACAACTGAATGCCCTGTTAACATCTGCCAAACCTCCACTCGTGTCCTTACGCACGTATAAAAGAATAACTGTGCGTGGAATTTTAATGCAATCTTAACTGGTACATTGTCTACAAAACCATTAGGCTAACGGGCGCTGTTTATACCTGAGTCTTAAAGGGAGAGTTGCAGATGAGCCTGCGAACAGAAAACCAATTACACATCAACTGGATACTATGTCAAGTCATTGAGCTGATCTTCCATACCAGGGACTTGCTACATGAGGTATAATGTGGCAGCCATACAGTATATGGACGCGTGTGTTACATTGAGCTGGGACGCTTCTTTCTTTAACCTGTTTGCTTTGCCATAACCATCAATATTATTCCATCGTTACTGTCATGCTAGTTCAACGAGTTGGAAAAGAAATATAAGCTTCAGTTGACACTGTCAGGAAGAGTTTTTGGAAAAATTCCACCAGCAGCTCACTCACTTTTCGCCAGCGATTAGGGACCGGTAATATACAGGCAAAAATCCAGTTGACTGAAACGTGAGCTCGTGACCCTGATTCGCTGTACAAATAAAATTTCCTTGTTCTTTCCACTGGGTAGAATTAGCGAGTTTATCTTGATTGCTTCGTTTTGTGCTGTGAGGTCGAAGACAGGCACTCAGCGAAGACAGGCACTCAGCACAGCTGAAGTATTGACATGATGACCAATTAAAATTCGGTGTGATTTACATAGACCAGAGGTGGAGGAAGTGAGGCAGGTTGGGA
>NW_004797295.1:1376511-1378850 GCF_000002075.1 Aplysia californica | reverse complement strand
GAGGGGGAGAGGGAGGCAGGGAGAAAGAAAGAGAGAGGGGGGCATTATGAACTTTATCTGTTCTCTTTTTTTGTTTCAAAGTAGGAATTTTACGCTCCAACCGAACTATTTCCGCCAACCGAATTATGACCTCTTTTAAAGTGATCAGTTATTTGGGGGTTCATCGAAAACACAAAACAGAAGGAAATAGGTGGTTGTTCGCCCCACAGAACAACGGAGATGGTTGTCTATATTTGTCGTGCCCCGTCACTCAGTCGAAACGGAAGGGCGCTGGGTGAGCAAAAAAACGAACAGCGAGTAACCTCCCACTACTCACGTTTTCAGCCCAACCAAAGGCCATGTAAATTATTATGCCTTTAACCTCTGCGAGCAATTTTCCGAAAAGCACTCTTCAGATCACTTTCACAAAAGTTCCTGGTTTCTCTGGAAGACATTCTAGTCTATATCACAGAAATGTTCCGTTGGAAAAGGTGAGGAAAGTGAGAGAGAAAGGCCCAAACGAACGAAACGAATATAAGTCTCGAAAGTTCCAAGGAAAGATGACTATTTGACACGTAAAGAGCTGCAAAACACTGATGAGAACATTCGTCCATTTTCCTCTTTTCTCTGCGGCAAAATATAGACATAAGACTACTGTTCCTAGAGAACTTTTCTGGAAACCACGGACGGGATAAGCGACCATACGACACTTTACTGATAGTTCACTAGCAAAGCCAAGAATCGGGGGCAACCGGAGGCGTATAGGGTGATTTTGGAGCAGAAGCTGTTTATACAGGTGCAGGCTTCAGACCCAAGGAGCTCTGCAACTCTTGGCACTAGCGCCTACACGGGGACCAATGAAGAAACTAGAATTATTTATTTTTCTCCATTTCTTTGACCTACCCATATAATACCAAGTCCCACATTCCTTCCTACCCGTCAAATCAAATTTTATGAGTTGACGCAAGGCTCGTCTGGCATTGCTAATAAATCGGTCGCGGAATAACCCTAAGCTATAATATGTCCCAGAAAATGAGGAATAGGGCCAATTCGCAAGTCCAGTTTAACAATTAAAAAAACATAGCACTTCCTTAGCAACCGTTGATGCCAATATGAAGAGCCCATTAGAAAAATACCACAAGAAAGCAGTCATTTGGCACTGGCATGAAACGTAAGCGTTATTAGTTTTCAATATCGTGGCATGCAGCGTATACTCAAGCAATTACGGAATCAAACCAAAAGGGAGTGGCAGTAATTGCTTTTTTGTATGAACAAAAGCTGTAAGATCGCTATCACTAAAAATAAATCCTGCTGGATTGTTTGCTCCGTACCATTGTTCCTCAAGATGTATGAACAAAAGACTCAGTGACTCATAACACGTTCATTTTGTTCTGTTGTATCTTTTAAATTGGAGTGTGTTTGCCTTTGAACGGGGGTCAAAGGTGGGGCGGAGTTAAAAGTTTAACATAACTGGAACATAGACAACCTGATGGATCCAATTACCATGACACTGTCAATATTTTTGGGACATTTTAAACCGTAGAGAGAATCTGAATATATTTCCCCGACAAAAGCACAAGGGACATCCTTGTGTCATTTTAAAAAAACGATATTCAAACAGGCCAGGCCCTAAATTAACGTCAATCTCCGAATAGGACTCCATCAAGTGAGAGGACAACCGTGAAAACCCAAACAATCCAAGTAAAAGAATGCCACACCGGGGACTTCTGGCCAACGCTGTCCAGACAAATCTGGACAAATAGGCATAACCTCGGAAACAACAAACGCAGCTTGGACCAAGAAAACAGGGCTGACATTCTTTATACCAATCCATCGTTTCTGATTGAGATTGAGATTCCCAACCTCTTCTATTACAATGCCTTAAAACCCAAACTTGTCTTAACAGAGGGTTTTGTTGTTGTTTTGTTGTTTTTTGTTTTTTTTTGGGGGTGGGGGTGGGGGGTGAGGGTTGCTGTTTCTTTTAAATATAGGTGTTTTTACGACCCCAGCAATACAATTTAGATCATTCAGGAGGCGGGCTCTAAACCTCACCGGTCAAGACCAACCCAAGCTGATGGGGATACATTCCAGCAGAAAGACCAACATACTCGATAAAAAAAAATTGTTCCTACACGGGAATCGAACTTGGATCTCCAACACACGACACGAAGCGCCTAACCACTACACCATAACGCCCGTGTCTTCACTGTACCAGTTAATTACTATAAGTAAATTCATATTCAGCCAACATGAACTAGTATAATAGCCAAACCCTTACAGTAAAAACACATTAACCATTTCGGGGATGTGATTTCGAAACTTCAAGGCTCTCACCTGTTGAAAAAAATAAAGATAAAGAA
>NW_004797295.1:1374856-1376411 GCF_000002075.1 Aplysia californica | reverse complement strand
TTGGGACCTTGGTCGAGAGTAGTAAAGTCAGGCCAAGTTGTGAAATGTAAAACTGGAGTCGGTTAACCAGTTAGCCTTTTAAAAAACACTAGTTCTCGATCGCCAATACCAAAACAATTTCTGGGCCCTTTCGTCAATTCTTTAATTTTGCCACAATACCTAGTCTGCAGTAACCTTTTTTCTTTTAAAATCTGTTAAAGTTAGTTTGACTGAACGATATGGAAAGAGGGCCATTTTGAGAATTTCAAGTAAAAATCACAAGGTTACCATTTCTTAGAAATTAAAGCACTACTTCATAAGACTAGATGCCTTCCGATAATCAACTGTAGACTCAAAAACAGTTCCGAACCCCACGCCTTTGCTATTCACGCTTTTCATTAGAGATCATTCCCTAAAACAGCTCGCAAGCATGTTTGTTTGTTGTTGTTTTGTAGTTGTAGGTGTTTTACAGCGCTCGCAACTGCATAAGGTCATATGAGCGCGCGGTACACACCAAACATTTTCAATTGGTAGGAAATTTTGAACTTTGTGCGGGTGGCGGCCGAAGCCTACTCTTATAATCGATTTTGGACCACCAAGGGATCTTTAACGTGCGCAACTTGCACACGGGTCTTCCGAGATTTTTCGCCCTTGTCCGAGAAGGCTAGGTGTTGATCTTTTCTACCAGAAGATCAGAGGTAAGAAGTAACCAAGGAGTAGCAGTGGACAGGCTGCAGAAAGAGTCAGGAGCCCAGAGAAGGGGGCAAAGGAGGTGAAGGGGTAGGTGAAGAAAGTGGAGACGAAAGCAGACGACAGAATATTGCAAGAGAGAAGGAAAGAATGTGAAAGGAGACAATTTTAGAGAAGAAAACTTATCGGTCGCAACCCTGTTCGAACCCGGGACCTTTGAATGAGAGGCGAACACTTTAACCTCTAAGCCACGAGAGCCCCCCGAGAACATGTTTAAACGAGTTACTACCGGTTAATTACAAACGAGTCTACCCTAGCCCAGGTCCATGGGAAAACGGGTGCTGGGCCAGCTGTAACTATGCTGTGTCTTCTGGCACAAGTCGGCGAGAAGCGAGCGGTCCAATCGAACTGCCAGAGGTGCCAGGCGGCGACATCAAAGAAAGCAGGCACGCGCGGGAGCCCGGCCCCGGTGATTGGGGATCCTGGGAGGGCTGCAGCCATTCATCTTTCAAGAAAATTTGCCGGTGCCAAAACGGTACCACATACCTGGCACTGGAAGATAGTCTAACGGTTTACCCCAACGTTGAAACTCTCGGCAATCACCGCCATTCTTACCCTCTGCGCGAAACCACTTCTTGTTTATTTGTTCTCGAGTGAGAGAAAAAAGGGGCGGGGGCGAAAGTAAAAGGTGGCAAAATTTAGAAACAGGGAAAAAGAAATGCACGCTATTCCGTTCCCATAATTGTGGAACGGCAAAGGGGAGTTATTTAGGAACAGGGCAGCGAGAGAAGGAGAAAAGACAGACACAATAGAAAAAAGGAGACATAACACACAGTTTAATCTCCATATGTTATAAACATATTAATTACCTTGAGAGAGAGAGAGA
>NW_004797295.1:1370810-1372396 GCF_000002075.1 Aplysia californica | reverse complement strand
GTGCGCGTGCGCGCGCGCACGCGCGTATGCGTGCCTCTGTGCGTGTGCGTATGCATTCGCAGGTGTGTCCGAGTGCGTATGCCTTCGTATAAAATTATAAGAAAAAGCGCGAGGAGCACTAGTGGCGTGCACAAGTCGGAGGCTGAGGCGTCGCACAGCCTGGCCCAGGCCCATCAATCTGCAGACTTATCAGGCGTCAGGCAGTAACACACACGGTTCCCCTGTGTCTCCGCACTCTCAGAGCCGGCGCTGTTGAGTTGTCGTACACACTGAGTCAGCACAACAACAACAACAACAACGTCCGCAATTCGTAATGAACAGATCAGGCAACGCGTTGTTGTTGTTGTTATAGTTGTTTGTTGTGGTTGCTCTTGCTTTTGCTGATATTGTTAATACTGTTATTATTGCTGTTGTTATTGTTGTTGTTGGTTGCGGTTGCTTTTACTCTTGCTGATATTGGTAATACTGTTATTATTGCTGTTGTTATTGTTGTTGTTGCAGGTGCTTCTGCTGCTGCTATTGCTGCTGCAGCTGTTGTGGCTATCAATTAGCTGCGTGGAGTCGTGGTTCCCGGCCTGTCAGTGTCACAATGTCAAGGGTTCGCCAAGCGCACGTTAAGATTATAGAGTCACAGAAACAATGTTCACATTAAGCACAACAACCGATTAGGTAAGCCGAATCTCTGAAAACAAATTAATCAGACTAAGCAGATAAATCTAGAGCGCCCTCGCTCTGAGAACCAGCACATAAAGTCGTTCAGCACCAGCGATCGAACATACAGGGATGCCAGTTCCGATCTTATGGTGAATTACATTCCTACTCCACGTCCCTCTAGCTTTTTTTTCATAACATCGATCAACCTAATTAGCGACCAAAACTGGCATTTCTATGGGTGTCAGCCGACCTCATTAGAAGCCAAAATTAGCTCTGACTTCCATGGCTAATCAAACGGATGAATTACGCCGAGATGACAGATAAAATCTGCCAACGATTGATCGACGACGCGAGTCATTTATTTTTTAAATAGATTCTTTCCACAAGAGACTGCAGTCATTTCTTACTGTTTTCCCCCTAAACTGTATGACGCTGACATTTCGGATGGATCGTCCATATTTTTTAATTACGAAAAAAGGGGAAAGATGAGGTTGCATGTGCTCAGAACTAGCAAAACGCCAACATTTTTGCAGACAGAAAAAAATGTAAGCGGGATTCTTTAATTAACGGAACGTTTGTGCCTTACTACAACTGTATATCACACGTCTAGCTTGGTTCCAAAATTATGTTTTCGTACACAAAGTACTCATAACATTCATAACGGATAAATTATGGCACTGACCGATCACCCCAGAAACCACGTGTATTACGTAAATGTGGACGGACACATGGGACTTTTTCCGAAATATCCCAACTAGCGGGTACATGTTGCCGATAAATTAATAGCTGTATTCGATTATTCATTTTATTTCTAATTCTCCCTCCTAGCTCCCTCCTAGCTCCTCCCCTCCCTCAATGTCTGTCTGTCTGTCTGTCTGTCTGTCTGTCTGTCTGTCTGTCTGTCTGTCTGTCTGTCTGTCTGTCTGTCTGTC
>NW_004797295.1:1368347-1370170 GCF_000002075.1 Aplysia californica | reverse complement strand
GCAAGCAGACAGACAGACAGACAGACAGACAGACAGACAGACAGACAGACAGACAGACAGACAGACAGACAGACACATATGACTCACCTAGTACACCATACGACGCCCCTGAAACTGCTACTCCTGGGTGAAAACTTGTGGGTCTCTCCGCTGCCCGGTGCTGCTGTTGCTGCTGCTGGTTCTGTTGCTGCTCTTGCTGCTGCTGCTGTTGTTGTTGCTGTTGTTTTTGCTGTCCATGACGCGCGTATCCCCCCTCTCGACCACCACCACCATCACCACCGCCGCCACCATCACCGTCATAACCAGGGGCACGGCTGGGGTCCCCAGGAGGTGAGTTCGAGTCCACGGGCAAGGAGCCGGTTCTCAGAAAAGAGTGCACGTTGTTTCGGTGAATGATCTGCTGGCGCAAGAGCCGGTCCAGGGACTCCTCCATCTCTTGGTCAAGGGGCAGGGTGGGAAGTGACCGGGACGCTCCTGAGAGGGAGGAGGCAGAAGGGCGGGTAAGGATTGTGAAAATAAAAGTAACAGAAATTTGATTTCTTAGGAGACTGCTGAGAAAATCGTGGAAGGAAAAGAAATCAAATGAGGTTGTGCCACGTGGGACAATCACTGTTAAAAACAATCAGGAAACGACAAATGCAGTTTTTGGGACACCTGAATAGACATAAAGGTCTTGAACATCTAGATCTCACTGACAACATTGAAGGCAAACTAGGCAGGGGTAGGCCCAGAGCAACCTACTTAGGGAACCTAAACAAATGGGTAACGGGGCAAGATAAGGGAAACGTAGTTTTTTTAAGAGCATCCGAGCAAAGGAATGAAAGGAGAACCATGATCGCCGATGTCTGTCGCAGATCTGGCACTGGATGAATTTGTCGGGGTTTTGTGGCACTTACAACACAAACAGGTCACATTTGAATCGAAGTTTGAAATGATAAATACCCTGACTGAAGATAAGCACGGCTCTCACTCAGTACTGTCGCTATTTCTACACAACAGATACACAGACTAGTGTTCTAGGGAGTAACATGCAAAGGAAAGAAGGAGAAAAATAAGAACGACGGGTATTTAAAAGAGAAGAAGGAACAAACCATACTAGAGCTCCCGCCAGCCACTCACAAACTAGGGTGGTCCGGTTTGAGAAAAGAGAAGCAAATCATCACGATAACGGTCATTGAGAGCATGACAGACGGACAGAAACAACAGAGGGTGAGAAAAGAAGTTGGACCTACCAGCGGCACCCTTCAGCCACCTGCAAAACAAATGTGCGTGTGTGTGGATTGTGGGAAGGGGGGGGTTACAGTTGTGGTTAAAGACGCGACGGCAAAATAGTGGCACTCCACTGACAAGGCACCTTCAATAAAAGTAGTGAGCACTCGTCTGTGTAACTGCAGCGTAGAAATAGCGATGGTGCTGTGCGAGAGCCTTGCTATTTTCAGTCATGGTGTGAAGCATTTCTAACGCTATACTGGCATATCCCATACAGGTAAACGTAAGCTTGCATTCCTGCTAGCGTCAAAAGACGAGAAATTCTCTGGCATCAAGAATGTTGAAGACACAGCAACTGGCAGCGTATTTCGTTGATATGTCGCTACACCGGCTATGTTATCAAGTATGATTTTCAACACTACATTCTGTCCTATCAACTGTTGTTTAACATTTCTCTTGCCAAGAGCAACATTGGCGTGCAGACTGCACAATGACAAGAAACGCAACCATTCAGTGAGAAAAATGTCACACATCGTGACTACCAATTATTGTCGTATATGTTATTGTCATATATAAGACATACACAAACACACTCATATACACACACACACACA
>NW_004797295.1:1364854-1366831 GCF_000002075.1 Aplysia californica | reverse complement strand
GGACGGACGGACGGACGGACGGACGGACAGACAGACGGACAGACAGACAGACAGACAAGACAGACAAGACAGACAAGACAGACAAGACAGACAAGACAGACAAACACACAGACAAACACACAGACAAACACACAGACACACACACAAATAAACACACAGACAGTCATCACCCCCCTCCCTTCCTCTCAGAATGGAAACAAAAAATAAAAGGTGCCCGGAGCAAGTGAGAGGAACAGAGCTCGCCCACCTGTTTGCTGTGCCAGGGTGGTGGTGTCCGGCCAGTCGCTGTTGTAGTGGCGCTGTGGGTGCAGTCCCCGCTGCACTCGGATCATTTCCTCCGTCTCTCTCAGAAAGTCGATTTCATTTTCTGCAAAGAAAGAGAGGGGGGGGGAGATCATGGTGTTAATGTCACTGGAAAGTTGCTGAGACGAATTCATATAGCGTAAATGAGTGGTCGAATACCTCCCAGTTCACCACACACACAAAAACTTCACGCCCCTTCCCCTCCCTCCCTCCCTCTCTCTCTCTCTCTCTCTTTCTCTCTCTCTCTCTGTCTCTCTCTCTCTCTTTCTCTCTCTCCTTCCTTCTCTCTCCTTCTCTCTGTATCTATGTACGTATCCGTGTATTTCTGTATCTACCCATCTACCTATTTACGTCTGTACGTATCTATTTACGACAGACAGACAGACAGACAGACAGACAGACAGACAGACAGACAGACAGACAGACAGAGGCGTAGATAGACAATGTCTGTGAACAAAGCCCCTGCGACCATAAACCTGTGACGACGACGACTTGCGATAAAGAACAAGAACCTGTGTGTACGGAGACGCAATAATAATTATCTGCCGCTGCTGGTTTTCGACCCGAGATAACCTTCCGGCGGTGAACGATATTTTTTGGAGAAGTGACATTCGATTACTTCTAAAAATAATGGACTCTTGTTGCGTTTCTCCTCCGCACTGGTGCGGAGCTTCCGGGTATTGTTTTCGCGTTCAGTCCCTTCTAAACGTCTCAGGAGGGATTTACGCGGTGCTCTATAAATAGGTTACAAACTAGGAGAAAAGGTGCGTAAGACTCACTAGAGAAGATAAGTACTTTTATCTCGAAGAGTTGAAGAGAACTATGTGGTATACAACTGGTTGTTTAAAGATGGGAAAAACGAAATAATATGCAAAACATCTCTCTCTCTCTCTCTCTCTCTCTCTCTCTCTCTCTCTCTCTCTCTCTCTCTTTCTCTCTCTCTCCCTCTCTCTCTCTCTTAAAACTCATCTCCATTATCACACTTCCCTTGATGAATTCAAGGAGATTCACAATGGTCATGGTAACGTTGGAGGGTTTTGAGTCTTTGTTGTTTGTTTTAGTAGAGGTTTTACGGCGCTCGCAACTGCATACGGTCATATGAGCGCCAGAAGATTAGAGGTGTTACAAGAGAGTAACAAACATAAAAAAGAAAAAGGGGAGATAAGGACGATAGATGTTTGATAGGAAAGAAGAAGCAGACCACACCAGAGCACCCGCCAACCACCCGCTTTGAGTCTTTGGCGAGGAAGAAACGCTAAACATAAACTAATGTGAGACCCCCAATTCCTACAATAAATCAAAAGCATCTTAGGCGCATGGCGTCGTGGCGACTCGCATTTGGTCCCACTTGAGAGTTGAGACCCCGGCGGTGTGTAGTAGGCAAAGTAAGCTCCGAAAGGAGGGATCAAGTTTAGTTTTATCGAACAAACAGGTAGGTGCACGACCAACCTCACCCTGGGCTCACAAAGACGAACAGCGTCCGATTACGTTGTGCCCTTATATAATATTTGTCGGAAGGGTTAAGGAAAGAGTGGTACTTCAGAACAATAACGGTCATTTTTAGCACAGGTGAAAAGTTCAACAAAAGAAACCACGGAAGAAGAAAGAAGAAAAAAAGTACGACACATTAAACACTGTTCAACTAAATGTTGCTCGTGGGTTAATTTTTCGGGG
>NW_004797295.1:1363131-1364754 GCF_000002075.1 Aplysia californica | reverse complement strand
GGGGGGGGTTGTGTGTATGGGTTTGTTTTTGTTTTTTCTTGTTGTTGTTTTTTTTTGCAGTTGATTACAGTGTTAGATCTAGATCTAGCTGTTCATAGAACGACATTTTTTAAAATAGTGTGCACTCTTGAAGGAGTATACTTTGGAAGAACAGTAATATTTGAACGATAGAGATCTCTGCCCAGGATAATATAAGACTCATGTTTTCCGTTTACTATTCATTTAATAGTCAAAAGAGATTTGGTTAACAAAGAGCGTCTACTACTTATCAGAAACCTAACTTTAAACAGAGAAGAACCTTTAAAATATAAATAATGTTCCGAACTGACTATCAAGTGAACCTGAAAACAAAAAGTAATTATATTCTCATTCTGAGAGAATACATTAACTGAAATTCTCCCCCACTTCATGTCTAATGGAAGACACTCCCCACTTCATGTCCAATCGAAGACAAAATGAACCCATTTAGGATTAATTATATCCATTTGTTGGAGTACATCAACCTGTCTATGCACAGCTGAACACACAGGCATGGAGGGGGAAAAAAACCCAGGAACCAGCAGAAACAGAAATCGTCTGATCGATCCAAACCCTCCTGGAGATAAGACACCTGCAGGCACGAGCTATCTGCAGTCAATACACGGCCGCGGCATCGTCAATAGCGACACTCTCTTAAGATGGGACACCTACTGGTCAAATGCATGGTCAGCTCGGATCGGGTAGGGTAGGTTAATGGTGATGGCCATTGTACCCTATATCATTAAACTGACTTCCGCTTTGTTTCATCAAATTTGATTTTGAAAGCCCATCAGGGGCGGGCTATCGCATTCAGCACGCAAAAGAAAAGACTTGACACCACGATGCGTGGTCGCCTTGTCACAACTACTGGCCACGGTTACATCAAACTGGAAGCGAAGGTGACCTAGAAAATCAAACGTGTTGTTTTTTTAGGGGGTCGTCGATGGGCTTTTTCCTCTTCGTTGTTTTGTTTTGGTTGTTTTATTTTGTTTCGTTTTTATTGTTCTTTTTTGGGGGGAGGGGGGTAATTTGTTTTAGTAGGCTTTTTGCGGCATTAAAAGTAGGTCTTATAAGTAACGAAGATTAAAGGTGTTTCAAGAGAGTAACAACTAACACAAAACGGGAGGAGGAGAAATAAGGACGATAGCTGTTTAGTAGGGAAAGAAGGAGCGAGCCACACCGGAGCACCCGCGAACCACCCAATAGATTTCATCAAATTGTGCCAAAACGGCGTTTTTTGTCCATCCGTGAAGAAAACCATGGCAATCCTCAGCGGTACTGAACCAAACCAAACAGCGATTTGACGAAACTTTCTTTGGCGTGAACTAGGTATTAAACAAAGTAATCAACAGTCGGAACATCCCACCATGCTCCGGGAATATTGAAAAGGTGCGTTTGTATGCGCCTTGGTGTGCTTATTATAATAATATGGATGGATGGATGGATGGATGGATGGATGGATGGATGGATGGATGGGTGGATGGATGGGTGGATGGATGGATGGGAAAGGGAAAGCGTGGGGGGGAGGAGGAGGAGGAGAGCGAGGCAGGTAGAGAGACGGAGAGAGAAAGACAGCGACAGAAAGAGAGAAAGACAGAGGGGGGA
>NW_004797295.1:1360735-1361858 GCF_000002075.1 Aplysia californica | reverse complement strand
CCCGTGTTTGATAAAATGATAACACTTCGCATTCTGTCTCCGGCCTTTAAACCCGATGTTTTGCGGCGATGCTGTAGTATAAGAAGCAAATTAGCTGTTGCTATAGGTTACATCACCATGCACCGTTGATGCCAGCAACCATGCACCGTTGATGCCAGCAACAGCATCATAGACCGTTGTATCAACCACTGTGTGAGCGCGTCGTGTGCTCAGTAAATGTGGTGTCGTGTTGGGCTATGGTAATAGTTGCACTGGTTCGAACCGATGTTAGGGAGGTCTTTGAGTAAGGTTGTTAGGTGCAGTGATAAAGGCTCTCCACCTTCCACAGTTGGACGTTAATCCAGCACAACTACAATGGCTGAATACTAATGTGCCAACATGATCATCACATGCAAGGTGAGTCAAAAGTACGTTAACACTATATGGGATAAACTCAAGAACAGAGTACAAGGTGTCATAACTAGCTAGCATTCCCGGCAAATTGCAACACAATAAGGTCATTGTGCCGAAGATTAGAGGTGTTACAAGAGAGTAACAAACACAGAAAACAAGTAAGAGAGATCAGGACGTTAGATGATTGATAGTAAAGAAGGAGCAAACCACATCAGAGCGTCTGCCAAAAACCCTTGCCAAGGCACTGATGGTGCTGTTGATCGCTACGGTTCTTTGTGTTTTGATCATGCTGGTGACCAGGATGAGACAGTTGAGTAAACTCTGAGCAAATAATTTCTCCCATACTAGTTAGGTGTTGACATAATTTTGACTCACCCTGCACAATTAATTATGCCAACACGATCATCGCAAACCACTATTCCAACAGCGTCATAGTATTAAATTATGCCAACATATTCATTCATGGTAAACCATTATTCCAACAGCGTCACTGTATACAATTATGCCAACATGACCATCGTATACCATTGTGCCAATACGCACTTCGCGCTCTGGCACCTGTGTTTCAATGAACAGTATCATTATCGGCCTCACCCAATCCCCATCACAACCATCCCTACATGAGCCACCGCCTGAAGAGAAGGAGCTAAAACTAAAATAGTATTTTTTTTAAAACTTGACAAATGATAACAATTATTATTCATCATGGCCATAATAATAATAATAATAA
>NW_004797295.1:1352479-1357845 GCF_000002075.1 Aplysia californica | reverse complement strand
GTTGTTGTTGTTGCTTTCCTTATTTTGTTCTATTAATTGGGTGTGAGTGCTGGGTTTTATTGTTTTCTATTTGTGTTATGTTATGTTCCGTTTCTTCTATTTCTTGTTTGGAAAGGGAGGGGGGCCGGGTCATAATTTGCGCCATGGGTAATGTTTAAAAGCAATGGATGTGATTCGTTTCTGTAGTTACTACTTGTATGCACATACTGAGCCCAGTACAACTCAAAATTGGTAAAATATTTATAAAACATGTATTTGAGTTACATAATCATCACTAGCACTGTAATTTAACATAGATTATGTCTTGTCATGCAAATCATGTGAAAAATAGCAGAACATAATACATGTATATTGCATTCCGTCCAAGGCACTACCTTTGAACAACAAAAAAACCCTCAAGTAAAAGCAAAGGGGCAGATCTAAAGTGCAGCAACAACAAAAATAGCCAGGGCAAAACACGCCAGGGGCCGCATTAAACATTTATCAGGTTGGGGGCGCTAAGACGCAACCGGCAGTAAATCAAATTATCCTCTCACTGGTTCTTAATAGAATATTTAAAGACGCTTCAGTCTCTCAAACCCATGAAAACAAATAACTGGAAGGGAAAAAACGTGCCCCTTAAAAGCCTAAAGCACCCGATAGCATATTAGTTCTTCTCTGAAAGTTTAAATCAGGAACACCTATTGCAATACACTCTGTCCTACAGTTAATCTATTTAAATAAGTTCACGCATTTGTAATTGATGCCGTGAAAAGGAAACAGCATCATTCTGATCCATGACCATTGCGACGCCTACGCAATGATACACTAGCAACTCGCCTCTGAAGATATCCTGAAAATATATTCGCAACTCGCCTCCGAGGATATCCTGAAACATAAAGTTCTGCCTCCGAACACTCTCCAGTGTCATTCTTTTTCGAGGAGGAAAAAAGCGCTATCACGAACAAATGTTTTCTAAAGATTTTTTTTTTTTTAATCATTTGCACAGTTGTTTCTGATGCATTATTACTACAATATATTATGTTTCCCGGGTGTCTTTCCTTTGAACGCCAAACGCTGGAACTTTTTGGTAGCATCATCAGATCGAACAGCCACTTTAATGGGAGCCAATTCCTCTCTGAGGCGTGTATGAATAGCCAAAAGGCAGGGTAAAGGAAAAAAGAAACTAACTATCAATCAAAACGATAGATACTTCTCCCTGACAACGAGGACGTCGTCAATATTTACTTTGCGTCACATCCTCAGAGGGCTATTCCCCAACAGCTCGTTTGACGATTGGACATTGTGACTCGTGAGGACTATCACTCGATTCAGGCGACAGAAATCGATGAAACACCCACGCAAAAAGGCTAAAGAACGCTCAAAAGCACTCACTTGGGAATTATGAAGGGTATTTACACATATATTCGAAGTTCCATTTCAGGTAAGGTTAATTAAAGCACATTGAGAAAGCGAACGTCATGTGTGCTTGCAAAATAAATGTTCAGAAAAAAACGAAAATAATCGGGTGGGGTGAATCTAATAGCATCCTCAACCAACCTAACTTTAGAAGTAAACATCAATGGGAGACATGGGAAAGGGAAAGGGGGGGGGTGTAGAGAGACAGGGTTAAACCGTACTCATTTTTAGATAATCATGTGCACATGGAAGGCAAAGGCTTATACCATCCATTGCATCACATCGAGGAGGCCGTCCGCTTTACCCCTGCCTGCCGTTCAACCTGTGCCGAGAAGACTACAACATCCCAGCAGAATGACGGAGAAACTTGATAAAACGTCTCCCCCCACCCCCCCAAACCCCACGGAAATCAAAATCACATCTCCTGCGTGGGACGGCTGAGCGCCGAACCTATTCACAATCGACGCAAGCGAGTGCTTCCTGGTGCATTTATTGAAATGTTTGCTGCTTTAGCATAAATACGAAATGCATCTTTCATATTCTACCAGTCGTGAGAAATGAGACTTTAAATTTCGATTTGCTGACTGCACGGGACATGACGAGGCATCCGTCACGGACTTCCGGAATGGAACAAATGAGCTCCCCTGCGTTTCCGCCACTCTGCTGCGACGACAGACGAGGAGATCAATCCTCCGTCCCTGGCTCCGGAATTCAAACATTGAAGAAGAAAACCCTAAAATAACTCTTTAGAAAAATACCCGCTTTCGTAATAGAGTGCACTAGTCCACTTTCATTAGTTTTTCAGACCTGCATTCCAACACCGTTTTAAAGCCATATATAGCAGAAAATTCAACAGTTAAGCCTACGGTAAATTACTGCTATTCCGAGGGAAAGAGACAGAACGACACAGCATATTATGTATGGCTACCTCTCTGGTCTTCTGGATGTATTGGTCAATTAATTCACTGATAGACTTTTTTGGATAAGTGTTTTACGGCACTCGAAACTGCACTAGGTCATATGAGCGCACCGGACACATTAAACAGTTTCAGTTGGAAGGAAATTTTGAATTTTGACGGGTGTCGTCGACTCAAGACTACTCTTATCGATCTTGGACGACAAAGGGAACTTTATCGTGAACGACTTGCACACGGGACCTCCGAGATCTTTCGCCTTTTTCCAAGAAGGCAAAGTACTAGATCTTACCTGCCATAAGATCAGGGGTGTGACTGAAAGACAGCAGTAAGAAGGAGCCATGGAGTAGCAGCATAAAGGCTGCAGAAAGAGTCAGGAACCCAGAGGAGGGAGCAAATGAGGTGAAGGGGTGAGGGCAGAAAGTGGAGGCGAAAGCAGGCGACAGAACATTGTTAGAGAGAAAGAAAGGAGGTGAAGGGAGGACATTTTAGAGCAAAATTTTTCACCGCTTTCCTTTTGTTTTCGTAAGTATTTTGCGGCACTTCCAGCACAATAAGGTCATATAAGTGCAGAAATTAGAGGTATTACAAGAGAGTAACAAACACAAAAGGAGGGGAGATAAAGACGATAGATGTTTGATAGTAAAAAAGAAGCAAACCACACCAGAGCACCCACCAATCACCCATCGTTTTCTGGATTCGAACCCGGGACCTATTGAATGAGAGGCGAGCACCATAACCTCTCAACCACGAGAGCCCCTGACTTATAGACGCCTTTACAAAAACACAAAACATTCCAGCAAACGCTGCAACTAAATAAAACAAGAATGTTCGGAGTAGGTGGACCACCAATGCTGAAATACAGCTATGAAGAAAAAACGCGTTAAGGAGAGGAACATTAGGATTATGTGTGGAAATTAAAGTAGGCGAGAAAACTTTGTCACCCAAACACACTTTAGACAGACAGACAGACAGACAGACAGACAGACAGACAGACAGACAGACAGACAGACAGACAGACAGACAGGCAGGCAGGCAGGCAGGCAGGCAGGCAGGCAGGCAGGCAGGCAGGCAGGCAGGCAGGCAGGCAGGCAGGCAGGCAGGCAGGCAGGCAGGCAGGCAGGCACGTGGGTGGATGGATGGATGGATGGATGGATGGATGGATGGATGGATGGATGGATGGATGGATGGATGGATGGATGGACGGATGGATGAAAAAAGAAAGTCTCAAAGATACAAAAATACAAAGCCAAAGGACGGAAGAATGAACAGCATCATACAGCTTTTAAAAAATCGTAGGTACAAAAAGGGGGAAGGCAGGCGCCACCTGATTGGCTTCTGCACCCTGCACCCTCCACCCCACCCCCTCCCTTCCCCAGACCTCATACCAGCAAATTCTTGTGTTCCCGTTAAGTCAGTCAAGCACACAAAACACCAAAGTGCACCTACCTACTCCACGGTCCAACGACGGGGAGTCTAGGAAGGAAGTGAGGGACGCCGTACCGTTGCCATAGTTCCGGAGCACTGCGTTATCCATCTCCACCACATCCTGCTCTGTGGTTACCATGCCATGAGTGTTGTATCTGTGAACAATAAAAAGAGGAAACGCGGGTATTTAGCATGGTGATACGAAACACGGAAACTGACAGCACTGAATCGATTGTGGGAGGCGAGGTAACACAACACAATGACATGAGCTGAAATACCTAGCTGATTCTCTATATTTCATGTGTACGTTTAGAAACATTGACAAAACAAGGCTATGCGGTATATAGTAAGGCAAAAAGGTACATTGCTGAAATAGCACCGCCAAGTGAGAGTACATTAGGTTGAACACAATTCATTGGAACAAAATAGGGCTCCTTTTTCTGGCACTGCCGCTGACAAGGCATAATCTTTCAAACGCATGCATCTGATAGACAGATTCTAATCAAATATTATTCCATACATCATGATCAGACATCCATGGTTAAGTTCACTTTACATTTCCGATTCGATCCACGTTTGGCCCAACACTTCCGGAGTAGACATTTCAATACGACATGCTAGCCCTGTGGTTGATTATGTATAGATTATGTGCCCGTATCGACACATTTGGGAATATTCGGGAGACTGGCAGGTTCGACTCTGCCTGACCAGGGAAACCCCAGGCTAAATGAGATACAGCAACCACGAAGACAGGATTGTCGATACAATAAGTTTCTGACTCTGGAAACTCACGTCTAACCGTTACACCATACACGCCTGTGTTGGCATCCGTGAGAGTACAGAAAAGGAAACCGATAATACAAAAGCATTCCTCCATCGAACACCAGTCGGAAAGGGAGAACATAAAAAGCGATAACGTCCAACGTAATGGATTTAATACCAAAATAATAAATTTTAAAAAACAATTATTAAAAAAAACAACCCAAAAATCCTTTTAGGCAACCACCACCTGGAGGGCTTTATTCCAGCAGAACCGTATCGCGACAGGGGACGTAGAAAGACAAGCGGGATATGGTCTCGTCGATGAGCAGACACAAAGAGAGATGAGTAGGCAGGATGTGCTGACAGGCCACAATGTAATGATACCCAAGACGTTGTGCTAGCCTTGGCCTCTGGAAACCAATTGAATATTGTGGAAAGAATAAAGAAAGCTAAGCTGACTCGCGACTGGCCACGTAATGCTGGATGAAATGTTTCTAAAACAAAGACACCGCTACGTAATTTACATAAATATATATACATGTATCAAACTACATTATACATACAACAATCGAACTTGTGCAGGACGGCTACCTATTGTCGAAGAAAAAAAAGGTTGTCTTAGACAGGTGGACGACTTGGACAAGGTTATTATAATATTTAAAAACCATAAGGGAGGGGGAACGGTGCCAAGTGAGCATTTGTACAGATGATAGCCTTGGACAGTTGGCGTTAGAACACGTTCGAAAGGACATACATGTGAGTGTCTGTTTGTGTCTGTATGCTTATGCGTGTAAATGTGCGTTTGTGTGAATGTGTGCGTGTATGTGTGCGCGCGAGCATGTGTGTGTGTGTGTGTGTGTGTGT
>NW_004797295.1:1343533-1351286 GCF_000002075.1 Aplysia californica | reverse complement strand
CAAGGACAGTAAATCGGACAAGACAAACGATGTCAAACAGATATCTCAGGAGGAGAGACAAAAGAAGAAAGCTAACAGCGGGAACGGTCGTCTTATTGTCTTTTGTTCCCCCGACAGACCACCTCGTCGCCGGCCGACAGTCCTCTACTACGAGCCCCGAGCTCGCCACCTACCAAGGAGGTAAACAGATAAGTGGGCTTGGAGGGTTGGCAGGGCCGTAGGGGCTATTGACGAGGGCAGATGGAAAGGTCACAAGACCCAAGTGTACAGGGAAACAGCGATTCGGCGCCCTGTTCAATTTTCAGACACGACCTTTCACAACAGTCAATTAATTACCAACAGGTGCTGTCCTTAGTACAGGCTGTACATAGGGAATTGTTGGTGAATGTCAGCATAGAATACGACCTAGTGATTAATAAGTTCGTTTCTTGTTAGAGGTCAAGCACAGGGACAACACTCAAGATAAATTACGAGTAGTCTTTTAAATTAAATTAACGTTAGTAAGAATGTTACGGCACTTGCAACACACACAGCTCATATAACTTATAAGAGCGGAGTTAAAGGAGTTGCTAGAGAGTAAAATTCACATAAAAGAGGGAGGAAAATTGAGACCGACCAATGATTGATGAGAAAGACGGGGCAAACAACACCAGAGCGTCCCGTCAATCATTCACTTCATAAATTTAGAAATTAGGAATTTGACGACGAACTTCGCTTGAAGAGTAACATAGACCAGGAATGGGGACACGTGCCCGAGTCGCACGCCGGATTAAAAGAGATTCCGAAAATTGGGTGTTTGAGTTTGAGTAAAGAGAAGCACATTGACACAATAACGGCCATTTAGTGCTGGAAAAAAATAAGACGGACAGGTAGAAAAAACAGAGGGAAAGTAAAGAAGTAGGACTTACCAGTGGAGCCCACCAAACACCCGCTGTTGATTGGGTAACATCGGTTAAAATACTCCAGCTGTCAAAAGTGAGACTAAAATATGACACTACAGCATGTCACACACGGATATTTCATTAGATAAAATATTAAATCTACTGCTTGCTGAGGGACATGAAACTATCGATTTTAGTTTCCCAGAGACAGCTTTTGCTTCTTATTATTAATTGTCAGCTCACCGCAAGCCACACTCATTATTACTTACTGGGTCGACTCACAGGCCAGACAAGTACTACTCGCGAGCCGGATCGAGCCACGGGGGGTTTACCCATGCCAGGCCTAGACTATGAATACCAATAATTGCTGCAGTCGCGTTGAAGACTACAGAAAGTCAGAAAGATGCGAGCATCATTTTGCCAGAAAAAGATGAGGACAAGAGTAGCATTGGAAGGAAATGGAAGAAATAGTCCAGGTCAGAACGCCAACCAAAAAACAAAAGGCACACTGGTGGGCAACACGTAATTTTCAAAATGCACGATTCTGCCAAAACGTAGAGCAATTTATCACAGTTTGTCTTTGGAACAAAATAGAACAGTAACTCCAATGTGTTGAGGGAACAGAAGAAAAATATGGAATACCGCAAGACAATTGCAGGGTACAATATAGAATTTCCTATTTCTCCAAACATCCTTCTGACAACACGGTGCATTGGCAAAACACGGCAAGTCGTTAGCATTTACCACCAAAATTCCTGGAGCAAGAATATACAGTGGGAGTGTGCAGCCATGCAACGAATGTCTAACCTTTTCCATCGACGTCTATGATTTCAGGAGCGGTTAGCATAGTTGGCGAGCAGCCGCCCCAGTCTAGATACATGTATTTCCACGTATGATACATTTACAGCCCACATCCCTCTCCATCTAATTGTATAAAGGACAAACACAGATATTGCTGGGGTGTCTAAAATGCAGTTTAACTGAGTCATTAAAAATATAATTGTAAATGTTTCATTTCCTAATCGATACAATTTAGATCACTGAGGGAGGAAGGCTGCCTCTGTCATGTCTATTAGATCCAGCCCGCGGTATGAAGGACGCAACATCCCTGCCGACAGACGGAAAAACTCGATTAAAAAACAACAACAACAACCTTCCACCACGCGAAATTCGAATGCATGTCTTCTGCGTGCGATGGCAAAGCGCCTAAAAACTACACCATAGACACCAGCACCTGAGTCATAGCTGGAACAGTCATAGTATTAGAACGGTAGGATTAGATCAAGAGTGACCAGTCGTAATAATTTTTTTTTTAATTTAAAAAAACAGGGAGAAGGAGGAGGCCACATCAGAGTGCCCCCTAACCGTCTCCATAAACATTGAAATTTCTTAAGAATCAAAACAAAGCACAAATCTAGGAGAAATCACGGAAATAATCAGAGGATAAATAGATCCAGCAACCTTTTCATGAGTCGGCGCGAGATACTTTATGGCACAGGATAACCGTTCGTGTAACAAGAAAACCATTCAGTTAAAGCACGTGCCTTACAGCGCAACAATGTGAACATGTAGGCGCTACATTTCGTCTCCCAGCTTCGATTTCTGCTCGTGACAATCAAAAGAAAAAGACATTTATTTAAAAATCTGCTCATATAAAAAAAGATTTATACATCGTTACATTTTCAAACTTTAGCAGCCACTACGTATTTTGAAAAATGGGACAACAATATGGCACTGAGACAAATGAAACATACATACTTGAAAAAAGCAAACAATACACATTTGAGACAAACAGCATATTTCTTGCGTCCACATCGACAATACAGTCACAATCAGATAATCCAAGATGTGGGCTGCTTTGACTCAGCCTGTTGGGGCCTACCACAACTGTGGGAGACGTATTTCAGTTGAAAAGATAGAGACATTCCACTAAACATTTTCCCAACGCAGGAATTGAGCACACTTCCTCTTTGGACTAGTCGAATAAAGAGTAACAATTACGACACAGACGGTGGAAAACCACAAACAATGTTTTACTGAATTCTTAAATCAATACAAGTCCAGGGAAATAAGACGACGAATGGAAATTCCATGGGAAATAAAGGTAGAACCTACCAGACCCGCAGCAATAATATCTCTATTAGAGACCTCTACGTGGTTGTTTAGAAGAATGGGAAAAATAGGCAATCCACCTTGAACAAGAGCACACAGCCTGCGGCGTCACAGAGACAGAGACTGGAGGCACTGACGCACCGACGCCCGGGCTGTACTGCCGCGGTACAGTGCTGGGAACTGCCACCTAACAGGAGCTGCGTGCTGGAAGGTCAAAGGGTACAGAGTCGGGCGCCAAGAGGTGGGGAAACTCAAGTAGCGACACGACACGGCCGCAGGGGAACCAGACAAACAAACTAAGATACACTTACACAAATACGATGTACACCAGGTTCAGATGCATGTGGAATAGATATAGCCAGACCTACTAGTTCGAAAGCCAAAATACGATTCGTCGTTGAAATCACAAGTTTGCAGCGACGCAGCACTGTGACAGGTCATCTTTCAACCGGACCAAAGTAAATGGAGACACAAAAAAGAAGCAACTGGAGTAAACGACAAAAAGAGCTCCTAAACAACTATCTGCAGGAAAATGACAGAGTAAGAGGTTTCTTCGAGAGCATATGGTTAACTTAAAAGAAGCTAATCAGGTCCCAGCCCATTTTGTTCCATCTACAGGAAACTACTAGATAAATTTATATAAAGTCGACAACCTGATACAGTGAGTTTTATCGTTGCCCCACATAGATAGTATTTTTGTGGTCTTTTCTTAACATAACCAGCTAAATTTATATCCTGTTTACACGTAGTTAATGCATTTGAACCTATATCTTTTTAAACTACAAATTTGAGAGAGAGTAAACTCAAAACCTTCTCGAAGGAGGGTATTCAAAAGACAGCAAATCAGCTGGGAACACGAACTTATATTTATAAAGTTAATAGTATGACATACAAAATACCGAATTTATAGATTACCCCCATACACAGTAGAATACAAATAAGGAAGAGAAAAAAAATTCAGCGGCACTGAGCCCCACACACATTCTTAGGGGCCAAGAACATCTTCAAAGAAAACGAAAATCGAGAGAAGACGAATAACAACAATCAGAACTGCTTGTTTTTTTACAGAAATGACTGGAAAATGCCAATGACAAAGACAAGGAGAGATAACATTAGAAGGACCAATATCTTCTAATACTTTTCGTTCAGCGCTTTAACCCCCTTATTAAAAAAATTTAATTAATTTTTAAACAAAAAAACAAGTACCCGCTTTTACAGCAATAATTGTTGCTTCCATTATGTGGTCCTACCAGACAAAAGGGATCCATACAGGTGGCGGGTTACTTTGCCAAGTTGCTATAGTAATAAAGCAGGTACAAGAAAGCAAATAAGGCAGAAAAAGAGGAAGAGGGGTGTGAAGAGAGACCAATAAATGGCAATTCGAAGCTTCGCTTAAAATCAAAAGAGTACAAACAAACAAACAAAAACAAACCATAACAAATAAACAGGAAATGGGTAATACATACTAGCAAAACCTGAGAGATGTGTTTTACTTATGTCATATTGTGCAGTTGTAGGTGCACACAGTGGAATTAATAAGAACCGGAAAAAAATGGATCCTTTTTTTCATAACTGGTACTTCATTGAAGTGACCTTCCTTAAGCACCGTATCACTGAATATTAGAGCTGAACAGAGCAATAAATCTAAAAACATCCTCTCTTCCAGGACGCGTACACACACGTACACACACACACACACACACACACACACACACACACACACACACACACACACACACACATACATACATACACAGATGTGAACACGGACACACGCACACACACAAACTAAGATAGATAGCACCAATGTTTACACTTTACTTAAACACCATCTTCATTCGTTCACACTAAAATAATGCTCCACAAATACAGGTGGCGAAAGTAAGGAGGCAGGGAATCAATGACGACAGCAAAAACGTTCGAAAGGTCTTCTATTTTAATATTTGAATAAAAGAGCACATAGACATGTTAACAGGTATTAGTACTGTAGTTGGGAAAAGAAAAACAATGTAACAACACAGGGTTACATTTTTTTAAAAGTGGGATGACGTACTAGAAGCACTCTCAGAGCACTTGTGTCAGAAGAAAGTTTTAATAAACCAAAACAATCAAACAAACAAAACAACCAAATATAGGTGAAATCCAAATACGTGAATTGGTGCGTGTTTGTGTGTGTGTGTGTGTGCGTGTGTGTGTGTGTGTGTGTGTGTGTGTGTGTGTGTGTGTGTGTGTGTGTGCGTGCGTGCGTGCGCGCACGTGTGTGCACGTGTGTGTTTGTGTGTGTGAGTGTGTGTGAGTGTGTGTGAGTGTGTGTGTGTGTGTGTGCGTGTGCCTGTGTGTCTGAGTGTCTGAGTGAGTGGGTGTGCGTGCGCGCGTGTGCTTATTCGTACGTGTGTGCGTGCATAATAGCTCACGCACGCCTACGTGTTTGTGTGTGTGCGCGCAAGATTTAAAGGAGAGGTTAACAGCATACTCTTCCAGAAAATACTTTATAATCGTAAACACTGGGATTACATGAAGAACAGATTCCCACAACATTCTAGCAGAGCATCTTCAACATACACAATAATGCTGAGCTGAAGTTTATGTAAAGTGTAGGATCACATTTTCTCTCAGAAAACGTTTCAAGGCAAGGGTGGGAAGAATACCGAAAAGCAGCTTGTTAACCCGACCCTAGTTCAAAGCCCCAGAAAGGTACTCTGCAAAAATAAAGAAATATAAACACACGTAAAACTGGGATGCCTGAAGAATTTCAATACCTCTCCGCCAACGAATCTTATTTCTATCGAAAACGGGTTAAAAACAGTTGTCTTATTTTTTAAAATACAACTCTACAGTGTTTTACAAAGCGTTAAAATTATACTATGAGTTTCCAAAACTGCACATAATAATTTACCTAGTCCTTAATTTGGCTGCCTTTAGAATTTAAAATTATCGATGAAACGTAAAGGCACAAACTCTATCGCAGGAAAAGCAATGAACATCTCTTTCACTCCGCCTCAAGAAACCCATTCCATGCTAGACTCCTCCTCAGCAGGAGCCATCCTCGACAGAAAACACATCTCCCGGTATCGGCGATGTGAAGAACGCAGAGCCTTGTGTAAGTCGGCGCCTCAAATTAGTTCCTCATTCAGGATCTGGGAATTGATTTGCTGAGCGCACACGGGCGGAGAGAGCATAGCATGATGGAGTCCCGCAGCCCCGCTAGTGAGCAGAACGAATGAGCAAAGGCAGCCATACTTTAGGTACGGTAGACGCTTGTCCGACTCGGCATAAATGCGGAAAATAAGGGGGCCGTTCCGGGTCACACTTTCCTGGATTTTATGTCACTTTGACTGTTTCAGATTTTACTTCTATGACTATAGCGGGGTGGTTACTTCGGTCAATCAAGATCTGATTTCCGTCACCAACAAGTTAGGTGTGACATGGGCAGCTCGTGAGAAAAGAGTTCACACAACAAAATTTCAAAAGCGGAAAAGTTCAGCACCGTTTATTTAGTCTCAGGTATAACAACAACAACAAACAACAACAAACAACAACAACAACAACAACAACAACAACAACAACAACAACAACAACAACAACAACAATGCAAAGAGAGAAATAATAGCAGATCAACAACAACAAAAAGCAAAGAAAAAAGTATAATAATTAGAAGAATTAAAAAAAAAACATTAATGACAATCCACTGGACTTCTCCGCCACTTGAATCATCATTCCATGCACAAACAGAGAGTCAAACAAATAATTACGCAGTTTCTGTCTCTCATTGGACAATATGAGGCAATCGGTTTAAGAAAAATGATTGATGAAAATGATTGATGAAAATGATTGATGAAAGTAGGAGTGGTGATCAGAGAACAAGTAAAAGGCCAGCCTCTCAAAAAGATGAGAGTATGTTTCTATTTAAATTTGTCGGATTTGCTGCCCCGGCCCTATAATTCAGTCTCCTACCGCACGGCAAGTGTCTACTCAACCTGATTCATTACGGGACAGGCGGCGCAGTAGGGCGAACGCCTCGTGGGCACGGTCCTATCAAAGAAAACTTGATACCGATCCCTCTGATATCATTTGAGGGTGGGTGACCCTTCCCGCCCTTTAATGTAGTTGAAAGTGGGGTTTTTGGGGGTAAAACTAGTAATCGTCAATAACCCTGTACGCCGTTCAACTAAAAGATTGCACGTGACTTCAAACTGGCCCCTTTGACCTGTTCAAGCTTCACGACACGTGCTGATGATTAGAAATGTTACAAAAAAGTAACGTACAAAGAAAACATGGAGAGATAAGGACGATAGATTTGTGAAGGGAAAGACAAAGCAAAACAAACCAGAGTACCCGTAGTATGTTCATGAAATTCCAACTGGTGAGGGTGGGTGAGAGAGACTGGGATTAAGTTTACTTCTACCAAAAAAGCAGCTCAACGTTATTCATCGGTCCGTTTCTGCAGATATCAAAAGGGTAGCGAGTTCCCAAAGGAGGATGCGTGTTGTGGGTGTTTGGGATGCGCGCGCGCGAGTGTGTTCTCGAGTTAACAAAAGAGAGGAAAGTAAACCCTGGAAGTCTGGAGCACTATCGGGGCTATTTAGGTTGTAGAAACACGAGGAAACCAGTACATTAGACACCAGGACAAACACACACACTTGCTTACATTGGGAAGTAATGTAGTACATTGAAATGACATCGGTCTTATAGTCCACGGTTTGCTTGTTTGTTTGAGTAAAAAGAAGCACTTTGACACAATAATGGACAATTAGTGGGGC
>NW_004797295.1:1341519-1343386 GCF_000002075.1 Aplysia californica | reverse complement strand
CGGCGCAGACAGACAAAAGAAGGGAGAAAAGAGAAATAAAACAAAAAAAGAAACGACCGAAAGCGCCATCCAACCATACAGTACTGGCCAAAACCAAAGAAGGCAACCTACTAAAAGAAAGGAAAAGAACAGACAAGTAAGAAAGATTTTCTACCATTACCCTCCAACCGCATCTAAAAGAGAAACAGAGGAACGAAACATCTCAAATGCCCCCAACAATTAACACACACAAACGCCTATCTCCTAACTCTCGGGCAACCAAAACACCACCAGTTCTTCAATAATTCATCTGTCGTCAGTTTTTTTGCTCTTTCTCTGTGTTACTTCATCATGCTCACTCGCTTCAATGTTGGTTCTCTTGTCTGTTGCGACACAAGGCTGCTGCCCGATTAAACCCAGGAAGGTCATTTCAAAAGTGCAGTACTTAATTATGTTGACAAGTTGTATACGGCATGTCGGCACAATAGTAGCTACATTTTGTAAGGAATGGCTTGGAAAGACAAAACTTCCGAAAGGTAACAGATTGAGTCGACAACATCAAAAAATATATCAACGGCAAACGGCATTTGATTTCGCTGCATTCCCCTAGAGGACACTGTTATCAATCAATCCATTATTGTGAAACGGACATCAATCCATTCTCTATGTTGGCACTTTTACAAAATGTCCAGGGCCTGCCTGCAGTTGGCGTCAGCGCTATCTGTTTCGTAACCGATTTACCCCTCGCTCTAACGCTGCTAGCAAAAATATCAAAAGTGTCATAATCGTGCCGAACCGTCATTCTATTGAGCTCGCAGGGCGTCAGGTTCGATAGGCAGACGATGAAAGCGAGCAGTCACAAAGGCCTTGGGAGCACTACTTCCCCAAAAAGCTTTGAGCTTGGGCAGAAACAAGAACACCGTCGTTGTCGTGACGAGCTCTCTTTGGCACAAATCAGGGACGTCACGCAAACGCGCCAATCATCTCTAGATACGATAATGACGGCGAATATGTTTGAAGCTGTTTTCATCTCTCTCTCTCTCTCTCTCTCTCTCTCTCTCTCTCTCTCTCTCTCTCGGTCTCTCTCTCTCTCGGTCTCTCTCTCTCACTCACTCCCTGTGTGCTAAAATCTACGGGTGCATCAGTAGGGACAGATCTTTGTTTAAATTTCAATTCGCATAACTATATTCCGCTTCGTTTACCAAAAGCATTACCCCGACACTTCTGCATCCCTCTGTAGCTCTTTAAATGTCAAACAGTTCAGTAACTCCCCTGCTTCCAGTGAACTGCAAACCTATAGAGCAAAACCACAATTCTGGACAATTTCTGATATTAATATTTCTAAATGAAATCCACTATGCATAACAATATCTCTTTAAAATACACATACAAAAGGTTTCGCGCAGCAGCATTCATGGGTGGCAAATCACAAAGACAATTTTGAACCATATTCTTGCTGGTGAAACTATCAAGAAAAGGTCACAATCTACATTTGGAGGAATAGAGAGAAACCATCCCCAGACAAAGACCTCGAACATACACGGAATTGGAAAAACAGTTATTGCATGTATCGTTCTCTTCTACCCATTATGGAAACAAAGGCCCATTGTCCTTCCTTGCATTTGCCATTTCCCTTTTCTGTGTGCGCGTGAGAGCGTGTGTACATGTATACGCGCGCCAGAGTGTTTATGGTACGTTTGTTTTTGTTTTTTGCTTTACGCATGTATACGTTATGTCTGTATGCAAATATGAACCGTTGTTTTTGTTTGTTTGTTGTTGTTTTTTTGCTGCATTTGTGTGTATTCGCGTGGGTGTTTGTCCAAGAGTACGTTTAACTCATATGCGAGTGTGTGTGCGTGTGTGAGTGTGTGTGTGTGTGTGTGTGTAT
>NW_004797295.1:1335254-1340635 GCF_000002075.1 Aplysia californica | reverse complement strand
GGGGGGGATAGAAAAGAAAAAAAAAGAACAGGGAAAAAAACGAAACAAAAATTTTGACACGAGGGGAACGGGAGGCCAGTCATGAACACTGAGACTGAGAGGTGTGGATCTAGATCTAGGTGGTCTCTGTAATTATAGATTCACATGAGTTTGGCAGACTCGTATTTTATGTCGATCCGCCTAAGTTTTGTATGTGACGTTTTGATGTGAAAGAAAAAGATGTAGCCTTCCTTTTTATTCGAGATGGGGAAGGTAGATAATATTTGCACAATGAAGAGAGAGAGAGAGAGAGAGAGAGAGAGAGAGAGAGAGAGAGTCAGAAAATTACCTGTGTCGAGAGGCCTGCGCCCACCTTGTCCGCCTTGTCAGCGCTTCGTCAAAGCTGCAACTGGACTCAGTCCGAGGCGCGACGTTTGGCCGCCGCCGCCGCCAGCGATGGCGGTATCTAGCCGCTAAGAACAACACCAGCAGGGCCAGCAGCGCTAGGGCGGCGAGCACAGCGAGGACAGCCACTGCCGCAGCGGCAGGGCTCACGAGCACTGGGCAGCTCCGAATGATTTTGGCGCTTAAAAGTTTAAAGGGTGTTTTATTGTCTGGTATATCCGTCGAAACTCGATTCAAAAGCGTTCTCAACGACAACTTCGGTTGAGACGTTCACTCCATTTCACCACCTCTGTCCCCAGACATAGATAGTGGTGCTGCAGAGCACTGCGGACATTTGTCGCAGGAGGAAAGCGCATGCTCATCATGCTGGCTGAATCTTCAGAAAGAAATTCCCTGTCTAGCTATTACGTCCAAGAACAAAGCTCAGTTATCCACAATGAGATTGGTAGCACTGAGGCGATAAAGTAATGTTTTAGTAAGCGTTTTACGGCACTTCCAACACACGCAGGCTATATAAGTGCCGAAAATAGATGTGTTCTTAGTGAGTACCAAAGACAAAAAAACGATGAGAGATAAGGACAATAGATGTTTGATAGAAAAGAAGGAGCAAACCCCAGCAGAGCACCCGCAACAACCATCAGTAAAGTGCTTTTCAACGTAATTTATCACACAGCACACGCGGCATACTAATGAGGAGGGAGTATGGCAATCAGAAAACAATACCCTAAAAAAGAACTAATTGCCAGATTACTGCAGTCGTGTGACAGTTCCCAGAGAACATTTACACGTTCCAGCACAGAACAGTGCTCAATTTCTCGAAAGAAGCACTGTAGCATCCGTTCCGTGTGGATTATTTCCAAAACAGAAACCGTCCACTTGTTGATTATATCAGCAGAATATACGAGTATTTGCATAATATACACGTAACAGGGGCGCGTTCATTAAGCGGCCAAAAAAAAAACCCAGTATCGACGCGCATCAGCACATACAAACAAGAGAATATATCTACATATATGAGGGCATAAGCGCATCGACCAGAAGGTGTTTTATATAATATTCAATTGCAGTGACACCATAATCGAGATACTATATTATGTTCATGGGACGAATTACAGCGGTAACTATTACACTGGCTTTCCAATTCACTTCACCTTACAGGTAATCATTGTTCGAAATTGGAATTAAAACGAAGGGTAAAACAATCAATACAAAGTACTTTCCACGATGCCTCAAAACACCATCGACTCTAATTCTTGGCAATCCTACGTCCACCCGACTAGGTCACTGAAACCCTTGACACAAATTCTGCTTACGTGAACAGTTAACAAAGTTCTGCACCGGAATACTTTTACCTTTTTTTTCCCGACTCCGATCAAAATGCAGGAATAGAAACGGATTACAGAGCAAAACTTGACAAAACGGCTCAAGCCCACGCCAAGTTCTGTGCGGCACAGTACAAAGAAAAATAAAGGAAACTATATTTCCCAAGAGAATTATAAGTTCTGGTCTGAGAAGGAAACACTGTGACTTAGGGAAGACCTATTCGCACTAGTCGTTCTGTTCACTGTACACTTGAGACATTTCCCCACTGAAGCTCTCAGTTATTTTTCCATTTCAATGTGCCTTTTAACCACCGAGAGGAAAAACACAGAAAGAAGGATTCTATGACCTCCCTTACCATCAACGACCGTCGACTTAACTCCAATTACATCATGTTGGGTTTCTCCTGCACAACTTCTCTTTAATGTTCAATACAAGAGTCAAATTATGGATATCACAAAAAACAACTAATAACACGGTGGTATTTTCACTGAATGTTTGCCAAAACTACAACAGCGCTGATCTAATACTAAGCTACGAAAAATAACATCATTTTTACACAGCTTGTTTACAAAATGGAGACTGTTATCAGATGTTGTTTTGCGTGTAATATGATAGTAACATCGAGGGCGCCGACATGTGGGAATACAATAATACATTATGTGATATGATCAGCCAGGGCACGCTGTACGCAAAACATATCAGTATAGGGTCCGCGGGTCTCCGCGGGTAGGACGACTACATTTTCTGTGTCACAAATAAGTTTGCAGGCGGTTAGAAGACGCTACAGGTAGGCCCTATTGTCTGTCTGTCTGTCTGTCTGGCTGGCTGTCTGTCTGGCTGGCTGGCTGGCAGGCTGGCTGTCTGTCTGTCTGTCTGTCTGTCTGTCTGCCTGTCTGTCTGCCTGTCTGCCTGTCTGTATGTCTGTCTGTCTGTCTGCCTGTCTGCCTGTCTGCCTGCTTATCCGTGTCTGGTCCTCTTCTTTTCTTCCCCTCTGTTGTTCTGTCTCTCTGGTCCTCTTATTTTGTTTTCGCTCTGTAGTTTCCGCCAGTATGTCCGGCCCTACTTTTTCTTCTTTTTCCAAGTACTATTTCTGTCTGCCTTCCTTCTCCATCGGCTCCCATAGCAGGAAATGCGAAACAAAAAAATGCTGACATTGGAAACGTCTCACGCCACATGCCACCTGATCACATAGACCTCACAATGCTCATGTTCGCTACTTGACAATATGGATTCCTCGTATGACAACACGACCTACTTGTGGAGAAAGAGAGGGAAAATGTGAAAACGCAGCTTGTGGTGCCGTTAGCATTTTCTATTCAAGCAAGGGAGAGGAGAATTTCAAAGAATCGTCTGCTCATTAATGACGACGGGGCGGTGACCATTAAATCAACTGGAGCTACCGGCAAGTTAGCGAAACAACAGTTACATTTCTCTGGTGAAAGATGAAGATGACGATTGCACCATCACTTGACAGAACCCGCAAACCACCACCTTATTTGTTTGTTTGAGTAAAGAGAAGCACATCGACACAATGAAGGCCATTTAGTGCTGGAAAAAGTAAGACACAACATAGGGAGAGAGAAGAAGTAGGACCTACTAGTGGCGCCCTCCAACCACCCACCTCCCACCAACTTAATAGGTAAGGGAATAAAACGTGAATTAAAACCCCAAAAAAACTATTAATACTTAACTGTAAAACGCAAAACCTGACAAATGAAAAGGTCGATGTACAATAATCGGCTACTCCCATCTTGGGGGTGAAAAAAAACGTGTGTGTAGGGGAGAAGAAGGGGCGGGGGAGAGGGTTACTGCTCACAACATTGATTTCTCAGCACCAGCCTCCACAGTTTACTAAGCTCTAGGCAGTGCGGCTACTGCCAAGGCTGGAAATCCATAAGCACACAAAACGACCAGTTGAGAGAAAGCGCAACAACGATTTTCAACAATAAGGAATCGTTGCTAGCTAAAGAATCCGAATGTGTGTCGTAGCTTTTGGGCGTCACTTCTTTTCGATGCCATTTTGACTTGATGATTTCAAAATAAAAGACTCAAGGTCACGCAGTTTTACGTTCCACTGTCATTTCGTTTGAGTAAGGAGAAACCCATAGACACAATAACGGTCATTTAGTACTGGGGGGAAAAGTAAGACAAACAGAAACAACAGAGGGACAGTAAAAAAAAGTAAGACATAACAGGGGCGCCTTCCAACCACCCATACTGTCATTTCGGAGCTGTTTCCAACACAATGCAAATGTTATGCTGTTTCGTGCGGTTTTCATTTGTAATCGGTGTCATATCAACTTCAATCGTCAAAATAAAGAATTCTCAGTCGTAGTGTGACAATTTTTCTCGAAGTTATTTCGCTTTCGATGTCAGTTTGGGAGGCAATATACCTAGTATAATTCAAAGCAACGCAGTCAAATCAGACAAAGCCAAGGGACCAAATCTTATGAAAGGGAACTTTACATTCATGCAGCAGAAAGAGTAGAAAGATAGTAGCAAGGTAGGTAACAGAATTTCATGACATTTACTTTGCTCTATAACTTAGTATCCACCAAGCATACAACCTTTATAACCTCCGACTGCTTTCGCTTTGTTTATTGTGCTATTTTTTGACAAATTTAACTTTTATCGTTACTTTTTTTTTAAATTCTTCCTTAAATGTTTTAAGCATTCGTAGATAATTTACTTTCAAGCCCACGGTCTGACATGAGGCGACACGTAATTACGAAATAAACTGATGGAGCCCAGGGAGACGAAACAACTGAACATCAAGTTCACCTTCATGTCCTTTTATGGAATTTTAGAAAACATTCATCTACACATCCACAATACCGGCTGACAGTTGTTGAAGAACCTCGCAGATTCCACAAGAAATAACTATTGCTTATGAATAACAATTTCAAGGGTTCTATAGAGGAACAACAAGTAATGTTCTGGCGTAACCACAAAAAGTGAGGGGAAAAGAAAGGAAGGATAGATGAAAGAAGGGGAAAAAGGTTCCTTTTTCATTTATTTTTTTTAAAGGAAAGGTTCGTAACGTTCGTAGATGGACAGGGACGAAATAAAAACAAAAGAGGAGGGAGATCAAAAACGAAGAGGACAAAAAACGTAATTTTAAAAGAAAGAGAAAACTGGTGGTGGGGGTGGGGGGGGGAGAGAATTTTTTTAACGCACAACGAACATGGAAGGAAAGGAAAAAAGGAACTAAAGACGAAAGAAAAGAACGAGCAAACGAACAAGGAGCAGAGGAAAGCTAGAAAATAAGCAACAATCAACGCCCGTTATCACAGACAGGTAACCCGGCCCGGTACATCCGAATAAAGCCACAAGGCGTCGGCTTCGATCTTGGTCTAGAAAAATCAATCCAGCAAAATAGCTTTAAAACATTGGAAGAGAGAGTCCAAGAATCTGGGAAAATGCGAGAAAGGTCGAAGCTCCGAATGAAAAGAGAATCGCTACTGACCTGAAGACCTTACAAAGCAACTTAACACTCACAAACGCTGCAATCCGTGAGGCTGATAAGAAAGAATGCTCCTCAGTTTGCGAACGAATTTGTGTGCGTGGTGGTGGTGGTGTGTGTGTGTGTGTGTGTGTGTGTGTGTGTGTGTGTGTGTGTGTGTGTGTGTGTGTGTGTGCAAGAGAGAAAAGAGAGTAGTTTAGCCTTTGAACAA
>NW_004797295.1:1329244-1333512 GCF_000002075.1 Aplysia californica | reverse complement strand
GAGTCAGAGAGAGAGAGAGAGAGAGAGAGAGAGAGAGAGAGAGAGAGAGAGAAACGGTAGAAATATTTATTAAAGTCGTTCTTTTTGTTGCAAATGTCTGACAGTAGAAAATTGCACGTCTTTACGTCTTATAAAGTGAGTGACTGGGTGTTAAAGAGTTAACAAGTGAATGCGCGCTTAGGTATGTACATATTTGTGTGAAAGGACGCTTTGGGTTTAATTTCATTTAAACGCCACCACAGGACTGGGTTGCAAAGTACCTATAGCAGGTCGAGGAAACTTTGAGGACAACACCCATTTATAATGTATGAATGTAATACCTTTAATAAAGATCAGGATAATGTTGCTTTTTGAGAGCATCCGAGCAAAGGAATCAACGGAGAACCATGATCGCCGATATATGTGGCAGATCTGGCACTCGATGAAGATGATGAAGATCTTTAACATTTGGTATCTTTAAGAAACTCGTTCAAAAGGAGAGAGTGGAAACATTCACGGACAGAGTTCACACTGAAAAGGGGGAGAAAAAAAAAACCTAGCTAACGACGACAGTCCTCAATATCAACTTCCAGAAAGGCGGTGAGAACGTCGTCATGAGAAAGGTGGGGTGGAAAAAGAGATATATAGAGAGAGAAAGAGAGAGAGAGAGAGAGAGAGAGAGAGAGAGAGAGAGAGAGAGAGATTAGAGGGGCGCACAGAAAAGAAGACGATGGGGAGAAGCGTACAGGATAAAATCAGATGAAGGGCGAATCTGGCCGGGATCCGCCTTTCATGCGGCGTAATCCTATCAATAAGGTCCCGCTGACTACAACAGGAAATCGGCCTCGCAGCCTGAGGCTCTCCGACAATTTCGGGCACTGAAGTGGGCGTCTGGGGGTGGGGTGGATGGATGGTGGGGTAACTGTAGAAGGACAGGGGACGAGGTACACGTCTGATCAATATGCTCCGTCATCTCTGATCACGTCCGGTGCGGCCATGGTCAAAGGCCATGACGTGCCAGAGGCAGACGATACACAAACGAGATGTTTGCTTTCCTTACAAAGATCCTCAAGTTCGACGCCATGTGTAAAGAAACGGTTTTCTTATCATTACCAGAATGATTTGATAAGAAAGGCAATGCATAATTTGTTACTCATTATATGTTTAGAACTTCTCTCTGGGAAAAAATCTGGTTCTTCAGTTTAGGACTGATGATGCTTTTCACGTTCAGTCAGCATTACAATAACCACATTCCTTGAAGTCAGGGCCATAGAAACACACGCAACATAGCAGAACAGTCGTTACATTTTGTCCACATGCTATGGAGGTATCTTAATGGGATAGCAGGAAGGCTGCAGAAAAAGAACAAGCGAATTCTAACAGCATCCACAATTTGAGACTCATACTTGCCTTGTTTTAGTGAGTTTCACGACACTTGCAACACAATTGGCTCATAGAAGTACTAAAATTAGAGGTGTTACAAGACAATAACATACAAAGAAAAGATGACTATGAAAGACGGAGCGAACCACACCAGAGCCCTTTATCAACCACATGTACACTTTGTGTCATTTCTTTAAAAATTGAGTCAACAAGAGCAGCGCTTGCTTGCATCTCTCAAAACTCAGCAGCGAGAAACACGAAATGAAATAAGGAGGACGGGGGGATGGGGGGGGGGGCAATGTAAAAAGAAGCTGGGGGAGTAAAGCAAAAAATCAAAACCCTCAGGAGTTCAGGAAAGGAAAAAAATGTAGGCTATCTCTTTATTACTGATCCGTCATCCAGTTGTGTATTCCACAAGATCAAAGCGAAATTGGAACCTCAACAATCAGAAACAAGAGAAATTTCAGTCAGGCGCAATCTGAATGTCACTGAACACTTCTGAAATATGATCTCGTTAATTCTGATCCTCATAATTTATTTACGATCCAGGCACGATTCCAAATGTCAGCTAGACAAGCAGAAATAATGTGTCGTGTTTTCTTCGACACCACCGATGTTAATACTATATATAGGGTGCGGGAGGAAAACAGTGCGGTTGGGGGGGGGGTGGGGTTAAAATAATATGAAACCCAGTAGGAACGGAGACATGAGGTGATAGGAAGAAAGAGGCCTTCTTTATTTTTGTAATTATTTAATTGTATTTTTTGTATAGAAAAGCACAATGACATAATAAAGGCCATTTAGTGGCGCCGGGGAAAAATCAGACAGACAGAAACATCCAAAGGAAAGTAAAGAAGTAGGACCTTCCAGTGGTGCCCTCCAACCACCCTCGAACAAAGACAAGAAGCACAAGACAGTTGAAACATGTGGAACAACATGTATATTCCCAGACCCCAGCGTCTTCTTGTGTTGTGTTCACTTCACCAAAGAGTGGTTGGGTACAACTTTCCACATCATCGGGTATTCGATTAAAATATCACACATGTGTAAAGCATCTTAGATGACACTGAATGCTCAGCCAAGGGATGGAGACTCATAATAGCTCCTCAATGAAAACAGGATCCATAACGCTGCATACGGGATCCAAAGCATGATCGTGAGCACTGCATTCTGACATGATACTAGCCGATCTAACGTGGGAACACTAGCTCTATCAGATAAATTAAAGCGGCATTAAAATGTATCTTTGAGCGATAGGTTTTCTAAACAGAAAAAGGATATCAGTGTCTATCAGGAAAGCAATGGGCAATTACTGACTCTTTTAATTAGTACTGTTTGTTTCGCTGTTTTGTTTGTCTGGCTTTTCTTCTTGTTTTTGTTGAGGTTTTTTTGTTGTTGTTTTCGGTTGTTGTTTTTTGGGGGGTTTTTGTTTGGTTGTTGTTGGGTTTTTTGGGGGTTTTCTTGTATGTTTTTTTTTTTTTTTTTGGGGGGGGGGGGGTTCCCTGGAGAGGGCATTACAAAATCAGTTTTATAATCAGAGAGCATATTATTCTCAGATACGGCACAGTAGTAGACTTCAGTGTCGAAAAGAAAAGCGTAGTATTCTGTTCGGCTTCAATTTTTGTTTTAAATTGAGAAGGTGAGGTTTCGTTTTATGATGATTTAAAAAGTACCATAAGATCACCTTTAATCGAGGTACTTTTATCTAGTACATATTCAAAAAATAAACAGATCTTTCCACATTTTCGTACACGTAGGAGAGGGGATGTGTGGAAAAGGGGAAAGTGTGTGATAAAGGGGAGCCAAAAATAAAAAAGAAAGAACGAAAAAGAGATGTGGACAACAATTATATGTATTTCAAATAAAGGCAAAAGCTGACGCGAACAATGTTCACAAAAATAGCCATACAACACTTGATGAATCAAAACAACCTGTTCCAGAAAGTAAGACAAGTTGCACCTTCCAACCGCCCGCTCCACAAAATATTAAGAAATAAGTGCTTGAGTCTCGCGGGGGAAGATGGGGCTATGTTATTGCCCGACACGATCTAGCGGGGCGAAATGAGGCCTTCCTGATCAGCGAGCGCTGTGGGCAATTTCCCCTTCAGAATTAGTCTCAAGTCACTAGCCTGTGAGACGGTCCTCGTGACGTGCACCGACAAATGGTAATGGCTTCAGCTCTGACCGGACTCGGACAAGGGCAGATACGTAGGAAGGGATGATCGGGCCAAAACACGCGGGTAGAGAAGGAAAGGGACATGGGTATTTTGTTAGTTTTAGTAAGAGTTTTACGGCACTTGCAACACAATATTGTCATATAAGTGCCGAAGATTAGATGTGTGACAAGAGAGTAACAAACACAAAAAAGAAGGAGGAGAGATCAAGACGATAGATGTTTGATAGGAAAAAAGGAGCAAACCACACCAGAGCACCCTCCAACCACCCATAGACAAGGGCATGGAAGAGACAGAAAATGTGTTTAAATAAAAAGAAGCAATTCAACATAAAGTTCAATATGTGCTGATAAAAATGTTAGTAAAAGTTTTACGGCACCAGCATCACAATAACGTCATATAAATGCCGAAAGTTAAGGGTATTACAAGACAAAAAAGAAGGAGGGATAAGGACGACAGTTGTTTGATTCTTAGGAAAAGAGAGAGCAATCCATACCAGAGCGCCTGCCAAGCACCCATTGCTACACAGACAGAAACATAAAATAACAGACAGTAAAAAGTAGGTACTACATGACGTGCAGCTCTCCTACCATCAGCAGAGGAAATGATACAGATATGGATGGGTGGCAAAGTCCGAAACAGACAGACTCACACAGACACACAGACACACACACACACACACACACACACACACACACACACAGAGAGAGAGAGAGAGATACACACATACAGA
>NW_004797295.1:1324018-1326711 GCF_000002075.1 Aplysia californica | reverse complement strand
GACAGACAGACAGACAGACAGACAGACAGACAGACAGACAGACAGACAGACAGACCAGTCTTTGACAAAAATTGCAAACCAGCATACCAACAAACAGAAGTACACGACTCTCATGAGGGCGAATAAACTTAGGGCCCTTCCGGTAACAACTTCACACCACGTTCCACGATGAAACAGCGAAAACTCTTTTTAAAAACACCACAAGACCGTAATTTCACTGATACCGGCACGTCACGCCCCATACATATTAGATCATGTTGGAAAACAGACTAAAACCGATAACTCATATAAACACGTTGTTATCTCTACAAGTACCACTGAAAAACCTTTTTTAAATACATAGGCACAAAAAAACCGCTCTCAGTGCACTCACTCGCAAGGGTAGAGCGCCCATACGCTCGACGCTACAAACCCACAGTTCTGGAGTGGAGTCCCAAGATTTGCGCTGGGCGAGGAGAAGCAAAGATGATTTGCAGGCGTACGACAAGCCTACTCACCCGCCAGCCCACCCTACTGTTGTCGTGTTGTCGCGAACCTCGGCACTCACCGCCATATCGATAATAAATATCGGCTGCGTTTAGTCGCTAATGTTTATTCGGCAATATAAAACAAGCTACATGTACTCCCTCTTCCCCAGCCAATGAAGACAGGCAATCGTATGTTTAGTTTTAGTAAGAGTTTTACGGCACTTGCAACACAATAAGGTCATATTAAGTGCTGAAGATTAGAGGTGTTGCAAGAGAATAACAAACACAAAAAAGCCCGAGGAGAGATCAGGACGACAGATGTTTGATAGGAAAGAAGGAGCAAACCACACCAGAGCACCCCCCCCAAACCACCCACGCAATCGGTATCGACACAAGAAAGGCACAAAATAATACACAGCGTCACTCCTAAGACAAAGAGTTCTTTTTTTTTAATGTGTGAAATTGTATACATTTAAAGCTCTTGCAACTTTATAAGATTATTTAAGAGCCAGGATCTCCAAATATTACAGTTCACCAACGATAGAAGCAAGCCACGTGGAAAAATTCGTTAAAAGTGCCTTTCCCAAGGACACAACGTCGGCCTGATCTGAGCCTCGAACCCCTAAACCCTAACTACTAGACTACAGACACCAACTACAATTGAGAGAAAATATTGCTCGTTTAGATTCGTGTCGTTTAGGTAAAGAAGAACACATTGATCTAAAAACGGTCTTTCCGTGTTGGGAAAAAGAAAAGACAAACAGGAGAGAGTAAAGACGAAAGACTTACTCGTGGTGCCTTCAAATCACCCGCTTCTTCACTATCACACTAATCAATTATTTATCTATGGGTGTTTTTGACAAGTACTGTATTTTGAAAATGTTGTCGGACACACTGTGCATCAGTAAACGTTTACCCGCCAACATCGGCAAATAGACAGGTCAACCAATATTCGCAGGCTGGCTGTGAAGACAGCGTCTGGAAAAGCTGGAATATCCGATTGCAGTAGTTCAGGGTGTCCGCGCGTCCGGCAAGGCGGTGTCTACACCGGTTCCGGCATCTCTCAATCCCCCGCAATTCCCATAGGATTCAACAAGATTGCCCGGGAGAATGAAATATGGGCTATAAAATGTCGCTCTTGACCGAGGCCGGACAGACAGTTTCTGTTCCAACACGCCATGTTACTTCCGTGTTTTCTTCTCTTTTCAAGAGTTTTTCTTCAACATTTGTTTCGCAACGGAAAGGAACGACAACAGAATATGTTTACTGGTAGTGAAAACGCCTAGAAATAAAATAAGGAAAACGCAAGTCTCGACATTTTTCTGGGAGGGTTTCTTATAGATTATGTGTTACGTTACATTTAGGGTGGTATTGTTTCGCTTTTCGTTATGACACATGACACATACAATATTATGCTTAAGCACTTGGTTACCTGGCTAACATTTTTTTTTTTTGGTAGGACGGCTGTATTCTAGTCTGAGACAGGAGGACAAAACAGACATGGAATCTTCTAAAAGAAAAAAAAAAGCAAACAGAAAGGAAGACACCCCAGCACCATGCCAGCGGGTTGCTGGAGGCAGTCACGGGTAGATCTTTTTTTTTCACTGTCTCCTTTATTGCAGGCTTGGGCAAACTACGGCCCGCGGACCAGATCCGCAGATTCCGTCACAAGTCTGATATATTATACTTCAAGCCATCATTTATTTGTACACTCCGCTCTCCCTATCGTCCTCCATTTTGTCTGCAAAGAACAGCACCTCGATAATGCCGACCCACTGTAAAAACCCTATAAGTGCAAGGCACAAAGCATGCCTTGAAACTGAAAACTGCGAAACGCAGAGATCGGCCAGTAACCTTTAGAGGTGAACACAAATAATTTTCTCGTGAAGGCATCGAATTCACCAGAATACACGCCAGTCTGGTAACGCCATATTATATAAAGATTCCAAAAGCAACAAACTTCGGCCTATGGCCACCACACGGCACATAAAAACCAGCCAGGGAAGCTGCTGAATCCACGACCCCACAGCTCTAGCATCAAAATGAGATTAATTCTCCAAACCCAAGAAAAAGAAAATCATGTCAGGTCAGACTCGGGATTCCAATCTTCAGGGGAGGACGTGTAAAATGACGGGACAAGGATGAAAAGAGGAAGTGAGGGGTGAGTGGAAGGGGAAGGGGGAAGGAAGGGGAGAGAGAGAGAGAGAGAGAGAGAGAGAGAGAGAC
>NW_004797295.1:1322946-1323913 GCF_000002075.1 Aplysia californica | reverse complement strand
AGACAGACAGACAGACAGACAGACAGACAGACAGACAGACAGACAGACAGACAGAGAAAGCGAAAGAGAGCGAGAGAGAGAGGGGGGACAAGAGAGGGAGATAGAGAGGGAGAGGGGAGCAATAGAGGGAGAGATGACGTTGTCGTCCCCGAATCAACACTTGGGTGGCCATATCTAGGTTGCCTGATTAACCACTGGACCCAGTACCTGGCCCGGGGCGCGCGGGTGGTCAAAGACAAAATCAATCGCGACAGTCTCTTAAGCAGGAGATCAAGGGGTCGACAGTGTCGCCCGAGGCCACAGGGGAAGAATAATAGACAGAGTTCGGGTATCGAACAGTACTAGTCCTTCGGCGCGTCTAGGTTCTAGAGGAGACACGCAACTATTACACTAAGTTGCTCAGTTACAGTTAACTCTAATTTAAAACATTCGACAATATTAGAGAGACGTACATTGCAAACTAATCTCTTGAAAAACTTACTCTAGCTTGATCTTTAAAGACATTTGATCATGGCGTGCACACGACCCACAATCACTAGCTTTGAGTCTGATTGAGAGAACGGGTATGTGTGGCTTAACAAGGCCAACTTGGGCTAGTTTGTGCAAACTGGCATTCTGACATCTGATAACAACCAACTTTTTCTTGGTACCCTACTTAAACTCTAAAATTTTCGTTATCACGACTTTTATAACATACTAGTCAGTGTGAGTAAGGAGCCAAATTTGCTGTATTTTACGAGTTCCTACTGGCCTGTACTATGGGGGCAAAGACAATTTCGGGAAATGTGCAGTAGAAATAATTAGTTACATGTAGCCACGCTGGCTGAGCAGCACCCTTCACATATATGTGCATCTGATCCGATCTCCAACACTTCAAGGCATCTGTCGGCCTCTCTCGTGTTTCCTTTGATCCGTTGGTTTTAGTTTGTAGAACTTTAATTTCCTTCTCTCTCTCTCTCTCTCTCTC
>NW_004797295.1:1317914-1319484 GCF_000002075.1 Aplysia californica | reverse complement strand
CACACATACACACACATACACACACACACACACACAAACACAAACACATTCACAACTGATGACTTGGCACTTGGCACAATCTTCTTTTAATCAAAGAACAGTAAAGTGAACATCAAAATGTTTTCTACACTAAATAAAATAAAGTAAGCTCATTCAACATCCAAAACGAAAGTTAATACATTTTCGCCCTTCCCAAATGTGAAATTCCAGGATCCACATGTTGTTCGAGCTCTAAACAAGCCCACTCTTGAAACAAAAAGAAGTAAAACGGTAGAGAGCAGAAAGGTGGGGAGATGTAAAATGGATCAGAACACAGTGGGCTTCCCAGAACTTTTTCTTTGTCCACAGGGCCGTTAACATTGAGTGTAGCTAGTCTTCTTGTTCTCTTAAAAATATACTTGGAATGATTTTGAAACTGTTATATGTTCTTAGCTTTAGTAAGAGTTTTATGGCACTTCCAACACAAGTATGGGTCATGTAAGTACCGAAGTTAGGAGGTGTTATTACTATACAGTAACATATACAAAAAAGAAGAGAGGGAGAGTTGAGAATGCTAGATGTGTGAAAGGAAAGAAGGCGCAAACCATACTAGAGCGCCCACAAACCACCGACGTCATCATATAAAAAATAAGCAATTCTAGGAGTAGCACACCGTTGCTGCAAGCAGATTTAAGGAGTCAGCACCAGCAACTCCACCCACGTAAAAGCCGCAACACAAACATCACATAGCATCCTTTCCGAACCTCTCTTCAAAAGCAACTTATCACCAAAGGCCACAAGTTGAGAACAAACAACGGTTTAATTCTCAGCAGGAGTTGGCAGGCGCAGTACAGATGTCTGCTGAGGGGTGTGCTACATTTATGTTGAAATAAACACAAAAAGTCAACAGGTCCCGTATCGTCAAGGGCAAAACATGCTGATCTGTCGTAAGCTATATTTCGAACAAATCAACAGATGGGTGACCTTTGGCCGATATTGGAACATATCCAGACCTACAAAGTGATACGGCTGGGAATCGTCTCCTCTTGACACAGCATGACATGCTATTTCCACACTTGAGGCTGAATGTCATACCGACATCTAACATCTAGGACACACCCACGAATTTAAAGAATCAACATCACCCCCACCACCCCCTTTTTTTTTCTTTTTTTTTTTTTACTTTTCAAAAAAATGAGTTACTACAACGCCATGCCGACCTATTTACACTTGACAACTTTCCTCGGATAAAAAAAATGTGAGGATATATGAGGGAAAAATAATGGCAAAAATAACACAGAAAAATCGTTTTTGAGCGGTGGTCTACAGAAGAGTCAACACGTGTCGACCACATGTGATCGTGAACAGACAGAGACAATGGTGCAAGCAATACTGAGAGAAAGTAAAATCTCATCTGACATCAGAGTGCCCACTGGCCCACTCATCAGTCCAGGAAACATACGGAAGAAAGACTTGGCAATGAAGCCGTCGTCTCATGTTAAAGACACTACAAAGGTAGAGACCTGGATTCGAACATGTGCAGAAAAACGAGAGAAAAAGTGGCTTGTTCGTAGAGATTTAATACTTTTAC
>NW_004797295.1:1316434-1317688 GCF_000002075.1 Aplysia californica | reverse complement strand
CCCCCCCCCCCGGTGGGGGACCCAGAGTTCAAGGGGCAAATTTTAATATGTTAAGGCTCAAATCCTGGCATATCTTAAATTAATAGAACCGTGAGTAACCCGAGACATAACCAGCCTGAGTGCCCTCTATACTTCTGAGAGAATAAAACGACGCTTCCTGTATCACTCGGAAGCCATCGCCTGCATCAACGAACTTTCCTGTGGTCAAAATGATAGGAGTTGACAGCCAAAGAGAAACAGATCTCACAGAAAAGTACGCTGGTAGATATAATCTGTTTTTGCACGCAAGGACACGAAAAAGAACAAAGGAGTGTCCATAATTAATATAATTAGCAAAAGGATTTGGTCACCCTTGCCACATCGACACCGAGGAAAAAATGTCGGGACAAATTCACAGTAATATCGACCAACCTTAACATAACCTTAAATTCACACTGTCCCTCACTTTGAACAGGGAACAAAGATCTTTTATCTTTGTCCTTCTGCCTACTGTATGTTTGTGTATGGTGTACATGTGTGTGTGTCACTGTATATAATAATATAAAAATATATGAATCTACTGTGTTCGTATGTGAGCACGCGCACACGTGTGTCATTGTGTAGCCGTTTATGCCTCCTCTCTCTCTCTCTCTCTCTCTCTCTCTCTCTCTCTCTCTCTCTCTCTCTCTCTCTCTCTCTCTTTGATACAGCCAGCACCATATCAACTATCCAACTATCAAGACTGTAATCACAAAGAACTCATGAAAGAAGTGTTCACATTCTTTTAAAATTAGGGAATCAAGCGAACTTTGGTTTCGGTTCACGCAATCCAAGGAGGTAAACACCTCACTAAACATAAATAGCTCATTTCAAAACTAGAACTCTGGCTAAACCCGATGGAGAGGGTGGTTGACAGGTGCGCTGGTGCGGTTCGCTTCTCCTTTCCCATCAGCATCTATGGCCCTCAACTCTCGCCCTCCTTTTCTTTGTTGTTATACTCTCTGGCAACCCTCTTCACTTCGGAACCTGTATGACCTAATCGTGTTGAAAGTGCCGTAAAACTTTTTTTTAAAACTAAAATTAAATGAGCGCGAATTTAAAAAATGACTCAATCCCCCACCCCAAAAGGAAAGAGCGCAGAGACTATAATGCTACTTTATTTAGTAAATATCACACAAGTACATACTACGTTCATAAATATTACTCAACCGTTAATGGGATTGTATCTATTTCTGGGGCTTAAATGTGTCTCTACAAAGAAGCGGTAGGAAAAGA
>NW_004797295.1:1311823-1313160 GCF_000002075.1 Aplysia californica | reverse complement strand
CCGCCACTTTTCATAACAGGATTCAGTCCAAGCTTCCTGTCCCATTGAATTACCTCTCCTGGATCCCATCTACACAGACCCAGACACAGCCATGACATCCCAATTCCCAAGCCCCATCCGTTTCTCCTAGCCAATCGCGTCGACCAAATCAAACTGACAGCCCGGCAAAACCGAAACAAACCGGCTTAACGGCCATACCCTTCGTGTACTTGTCTTCCCGAATAAGCCGTGAGAGTAATAAGAATAATAACAATAACAATAATAATAATAAAAATAATAATAATAATAATAATAATAATGATAATAATAATAATAATAATAATAATAATAAATGATAATATATCAGGCAGGTAAACATAATGAACGCCGCAGATTTTTTTGTATGATGTTCTTTTGTTTGTTTCCTTGATTTTGTGAAGTAGTTGAGTACCAACTTGGCTACCAGCCAACAGGGCGTTGCTTGATGACAGACGGGGCTTTGCTCATTTACATCTTCCTTCACAAGAGTGTTGCCATAGTCAGGTAAAACGAAAGGAGGTAGGGGAGACAGTGAGAGAGAAAAAGGGAGATTAAAGGGGATAAAGGGGGGAGGAGAGAGAAGGGGAATGAGGGGGAGAGGGGATCGGGAAGAGAAGGGGTGAGAGATAAATACAAGAGAAAAAAGGGGGGGGTGAGAGACAGAGACAGAGAGAGAGGGGTGAGACAGAGAGATAGGGAGATGAAAGGAGGGAGGGAGAGGGGAGGAAGAGAAGAAGGAAGGGGGGAGGGGGGAGGAGGGAGAAAGGCAAATATACGCACAGCGCCAGAGAAAGGGAGAGCTAATTAAGACGGAAGGCAATGAGACAAGATGAGACAAACAGACAGACGTCTTAAAAGCAGCATTTCCTCCCTTCCGCAAACCTTAAAAACTTTGGGCAGACTCCTGTGCCTTCGTAATTTACAGCACGCCCAGGGTGACCTCAGAACTTTCCACTCCTTGAGGCTCATTTCCTCCCCAGCCAGCACCAGCTTTTTGCCCGCATCTCCAGTGTCTCTTGAGCCCATCAGAATGTCACGACTGCAGAAGTTGGATGTCCCCAAATTTGCCTCCATTCCCACCTATATTTTCAACTTATATATCTGAGCGTCCTTGTGAGTGAGTGTGTGGGTGGGAGAGAGAAAGACAGAGGGGAGGCGTGTATGTGTAAGTAAGTGCGCGCGTACGTGTACATGGGTGTGTATCTGTGTGACTACAAACGCCAGAATGTGTTTACGTAGTCATTCTTACAGCAAGGTCAGCTATTTTCATTTTTCATAACATATAGCAAAAATAAGGTAGTGTATATATTGATGGGGGC
>NW_004797295.1:1310285-1311689 GCF_000002075.1 Aplysia californica | reverse complement strand
GGTGGCATCTATAAAAGACCTTTGAAGGTCAAAATATCTTCCCAAGTGTTCACCGTCTATTACGTCAGAAGTGTACCGTGATTTTTTTTCTTTTACATATGATTTTATCTTTGATATTTTAACCCGTCTCAAACCCTCTTTTAAGTACCAAACCACGATTATCCCGTCATAAACATCTGCCTTCTAGACTCTACATAAATTGGAACTTGCGCAAACTATCCGCGGGCAACCGTGGTACTATAGTAGTATAAATAGGACTACATAATATTCATCTTTCAAAAGTGTACAGCAGAACCCAAGAAAACCAAAGCGTAATTTTAAAGATCCAAAGACAGCATTGCTATTTTAATGTCCTTCTTATTCTTTTTATGACATCTCCTTCAAAGCTGAAGATTAAATACCAGACCCAGTTTGTCAAATATTATGCCAATGGTACCAGACTATTTCTTTGTTGTAATGGTGAACACGTAGAACATATTATGGCCTTTTCCCACAATCTTTACATTACCAAACAAAGCACCCTAAAGAAAGTCACGATTGTACAACTCAACACCCATACAAAGTGGATAAATATAGCCTTTACAAACAGGACCCCTGGAGAGAACGACTCTCATGTTCGCCAAACTGTTTAATGACATGGACAATGTTATCTCTAGCCCTCTGCACCCCTTCAATTGACGGACAAATTGCTGGCCAGGGCGGCCACAGGGACGGCCACATCGATACGGCGACTCCGGACTTTCTTCCTTAAGTAAACACCCGATTTTATGGCATCCACGTTTCCTTTTACGCCAGTCGTGTTTATTCATTCCTTTTAGGGGGCCCGTTTGTTGGGGGTAACGTTCGGGGTACACTTGGAAATTAAGGGGGAAAGCATCAGACTGTATTCGAGGCACTGGGTGTAGGGGTGGGACTCCAGGGTGGAACACAAGAAAAAAAAAGGGGGAGGGGGTGATTTGAACGGTAATACGGGGGAAAAGGGGAGGGGGGGTTGTTCCCAAATGAAAATACTGAGAGGAGACTGATACATTTATACTAAGACAGAGTATTGAGATCTTGACAAGCGAGGAAAGTAGTCACACAAATGACGTATAACGTTGTATAATGACGCATGCATCAGTAATGGGGCTGATGATAGATTTATACAAAGGTCGAGTATTTTTTTAAACGGGAAAGGGGGGGGGGCTAAATACATAAAATACATGTAGAAAAGGAGAGCAGAGGGGAAAAAATACCCTTAATATTGATCTCAGGGGAGAAATTTGGGTACACTAGCATGTACAAAATCCACATCCATTCATTCACAGGTCATTATAGCCAGCATGCGGGGGCTCTCGTGGCCTAGAGGTTAAAGTGTTGGCCTCTCATTCAAAGGTCCCGGGTTCGATTCCGGGTAGCGACCAA
>NW_004797295.1:1299002-1304036 GCF_000002075.1 Aplysia californica | reverse complement strand
AGGCAAACAAAGACATCAACCCTGCAGGTAACAAAAAGAACTACTTTCCATGAGCATTTATTAAAACGCTTGCCGTAGCAAACACGTAGTTAAATGGTCGGTGAATGACATCTGCAGTATAGCGTTTCTGTAACAAATACGTTTTATAAAGTTATTTTTTAATGTAGCGGAGAAAGCACATAGTTCACGATTTCATCATTTTGCATTAGTAAACAGCAACTAGTCTAACCATTTCGTCTCGAACTATTTAGAACGCAGATTCCAAATCCCGGTCACGATCTTAGAGGAGGTATCGTCCACTTACGTACATTAATACCTGAACGACCTTGATCAATAACGATTAGGGGGCTCTATAGAAACATTGAGCTAACGTAATCACAGAGCCACTACTGTGCACCTAGCCAACTTAATTAAAAAGGAATCAACAATACCACACACTTTTGATTTCGGAAGACTTTCTTCCGAGGAACCTCAGTCAGAGCCCAGGGGATGTTATAAAGTCGTGATCTCACGAAAAGGGAGCACAAATCTCCCCGCTGGTGCCATGGTGCCATCCGTACGCCAAAGCTCTTTGTCGCATATAAAAAAGGGGAGGGGGGTTGAGAGTTTTTTGCTAAAGTAATTTTTTGTACGTACCTGTTTCGCTTCGGCCTGTCGACCCGAGGTCCGTTCTAATGAAATATCAATAATAATTGTTTAATAGACCCCCCTCTCCATGTCCAAAACTCTCATCTTTAAAAAAATAAAATAAAACGGCTATTCGAACCCACGTGGACGTAAATCCGAAACAAACGAACAAAAAATGTAACGGTTCTTTCAAGAGGTACAACACTGGCAGGTTTTGGGTGGGGAAGGAGAGGGTGGTCTTCCTCCGAAGGAACTATAAAACCTGAGTATCGATTTTACGACACACCCCTAAGGTATTGATTGTTCAGCGCCCGAAATGTTCCCAAGCACGAATGCTCTAAAGTACAAGACACGCCATAAATCAGTTAGACCTTGAACTATTAGGGAAAAAGAAAGGTTAACAAGAGAACTAGAGCTAATTACAACAACAGCTTCGAACATGCAAATAGCGCGGTGGTTTCCGGAAGGGACTGCATGTGTGGTCCTCTCAACAAATTATATGTACGTGTACTTGTAAGCTGTGGTCTATACTTCAGTCAGTTGTTGTTGATTAGAGTTTTCTGGTTGTTTGTTGTTTGTTTCTTGTTGTTTTTGTTGTTGTTTTTTTGGGGGGGTAGTGTTTCTGGGGCGTGCTCACCCCCCCCCCCCCCCCCTTTTTTTTAAAGGGGGGGGGGTATTGGTTATTGTTGTTGTTGCCGTTATTGTTCCTGAGGTTCTGTGTTTTTGGCTTTCTTTTCTTCTTGGGGGACGGAGGACAGTCCATTTCTTTCTTTTTTAGTAATCTTGTTTTGTTGTTATATGTTGGTTTGAGTGTGTGTGGGAGCGCTGTTTATCCGTTCAGGATTGAGTTTGGTTTGAGGTTTTTTTTTTTGTTTTTGGTTTTTATTGCATTTTTTATTATTATTTTAGGGGGGGGGGGTTTGGGGGGGGGGGTGTCTTTTGTTTTCGGGGGCGAGAGAAGGGTGGGGGTTCGTAGAAAACCAACACCACAGATAGTAAATCATTTCGAAGGAGGCAGTAATTCCTCTCTGTTTCCAGACAGGACACAAAGGCGAAAAAGAAACAACAACAACAAATAATTATTCCAAGAAAAGTTTATAAAAAGACGCACCCTATTCGGCGTTGAATCCACACTATTGTGTCCTGGCCTAGTTTATAGCCAACAGTATCACAACCGTCCGCTGAGTCTTTCGTGGTGCCAAGAAAATAAGACGACATAAAAACAAAATCATGAGAAATCTTTCTCTTTTCTTTACTTTTTAATGCAGAGCGAGAAGCCCAAAAAACACAGTCAATATTTTTCACCAGTCGTGGGATACTTTCTGCCCATTACATTATATCCCCGGCATGTAGAAAAGAGGCTAGTAAGGAGTTTTGTGGGTTTTTTTACCTTAAAAAATGTACAGCAAAGCCTTTGGAAGGAGGTTGGCATAGTATCTTTCTACACAGGCTCCAAACGCTTTTTAACAGTGCGATTTGCTCTAATAGGGCCAGAAGGAAGAGAAACGGAAAGAAAGGGGGGGGGAAACACCTTGGGAGTCCGAGGATAACGAAAAAAGAGGTATCTGACCGGAAGTAGCGAACGCCTGGCTCGTCAGGATTTTGGCAAGGGCACAAATGACGTCCATTGAACGTGAGAGAAGACAAAGGAGATGAAGGGATCTCTTAAAAAACGCCCATATGAAAAACAAACCGTTTCAGCATCTGCAGCCCAAAAAAGTGGCATTGTGATGAAAAGCAACGTGCGGGGCGAGCGAAGTAAATGTACTTACATACAAATCGCTGGCCAAACAGGAAAGTTCATTTCGTACTCTGAACGGCCAATTTTAAGATGATCCTACTGCGACACAGAATTCACGCCTGTTCGTCCATGTAGATAAAGATGCCATAAACCTATTTCGTGTAGTTGTACTGAGCCTTGATCCGTATCCAGATCTTCTGTCGTCCTCACCACTCGCCCTTTCGTTCTTTCTATCTCACTCAATATCACTGCCCGTCTGTCTATCTCTCTGATCTTCTCTGTTTGCTTTTTATTTTCATTTATCTCCATCCTCTAGAGTCTTCTTGTGTGCTTATTTTGGTGCAGTTAGTCCGCCTATCTAAGAAAACATTTGGTTAGTATTCATCTGTAGGGTACAATTTTGCCTTTTTTCGTAATGTAATCTTGCGATCTACATATTTTGCTGCAAGCCATTTCTTTCTTTTTTTTTTAACAAGTTACGATACAGAAATTCGGAACTGGGTCACGAAATCAGTTCAAACTTAATACCAAGTCCCGTTTTACAAGATCCATCGATCGGACAAAGTTGCGTGCATAGCTCTCTAAGTTGCGTGAGTAGCTCACTCCTTAACCCCCCATAATAACCGTCTAATGACTGATGTTCTGGCGTTAATCAATACCTACATTCCCTGGCGTCTCGGAGAGTATGTCGGCGTGATGAACGAAGACTAGACACGGATACATTCCGTTCCGCCGTGTTCCCGAATGCGTAACACACAGCGTCTGAACAACATAAATCAAGACATGAGAAGCTGTTCAAGACTTAACTGGAGCGTCAAGCAAAACACAATGCCAAGCATAATAAACACTATCTTTTAGGGGCTAAGCAACACAAAAGGGACGCCCGTTACGTCTATCCCAAATTGAACCGCGGTGCAATTTCAGACAGATCTGAAAAGCACAACTCACCAGATATCTTACCTAGGCCCACTTTCTGAGCAGATTCCTTGCTTGCAATGTGTGCACATGATAACATGGAAGTTGCATGAGCTTTGATTTCCCAAGGCTATATTTGTTCGGGTTTGTGCGAGCTGATATACCGACATTTGAAAATTATTCAATCCTCGATGTCTCGTGAGGTACTCAAACCTCTAAACTATGATCATGCACAACTTGAAATGTTTTTAGTGAGGAACCGAAACCTTACCCGCGATAATTATGTATTGGATTTCTGCCACGTCAAAATCTCAGTGAGGCGCTACGAGTCGAGATCTAAAAGCAAAAGTTACTCTAAAAAACCCATTAATTGGCTCCGTGTAAACTGTTCTGCCTCCCTTGTACTTAAACAAGGTGTTCTCTACCTAGTGTTGCCGTTGTTGATGTTACTCTCCTCCTCCTTCTTCTTGCTATCGATCTAAAAGTTCTTAAGTGCTTTCCCCCTTCGGCCCAGTGGTACAGAGTGCTATCTACAGGTGCGACAGAACTATGAGTAGGCCGGTACAAAGCATTGTCTGTGTCGTGCTGCGGTCGGAAAAGATAGATCTGTTTGCCTCAGGGCGGACAGGCGTCAAACAAGTGATGTTCGACAATCTCCTTAGGGCGCACACATCTGACATGTGGCACCCTCATTTTCTCACTGATGAAAGTGGATGCACTAACAATGACTAGGATGAAAGTTATCAAAGTACACAAAGGTGAATTTACCGGCAATAAAAAAGTTAGTCAAAACGGCTAAAGGGTAAAGGACACTGCAAAGTGAACAGAAGCGAAGCGCTACCTCAACTGCGAATGTATCTCTGAAAATGCGTTCCGATGAATGATGGGCATGATCTCGACAAACCACAGAAAGCATTGAATTACCAGTGTGCCAAAAAGAAGAAAGAAAATATAAACTGATCCATCTTTTAAATTTAATAGGTGACAACAGCATCATTTCTCTGCACACAGTACTGCCCTCGGAAAAGACAAATAGGACCTCACATAGAAACAAGTGAGAGCACAAAAAAAGAGCTACCCACTGACAAGAGATCTTCAACAATCGACTTCACCAAATAGGAATTCGCCGGTTATCTTTAGAAGGAATGTCCACGGATTTCTTCGTCTTTGAAGAAGGGGAGACGCTATTCACGTGCCAAAGAGAAAAGTGATCCTGGTGTTATACACTTCAATGTTGCAACGTAACGAAAACAAACATCCGTCAGCTGCGCACTAACAGTCGAACATCAAATGAAAGAGACTTGGATAAGAAGAGAAAGAGATTTTGATAAGAGGTGAAAGATGACTCTTTACTTAAATATAATAATAAGATTCCAGTTTAAATTTTTTAATTTCTTTCAGATAGGGGAAGGAATTCCTTATGCAAATAAATGTGTCAAAAATTTTATTCAGAACATGGGGCAATTTTCGCTTAGTACTTAGAGCTGAAGAAAAACAAACTGGCAAATGGACGGTAAAAGTACGACTGAAGACAGATTGATATGACGTAACAAGCCCGGCTTTTGTGGGGCTTCGTCACAGCTAGAAGAAAACAAGTATCAGACTCTATCATAAAGGAATATAGCGGGATCGGGGGCGACAGCAAAAGCCTCCACGTTCTTCCACCGCACAAACAAGAACAAAGGACGCAGAGAGTACTTGGAAGAAAAGCGGGGGTTTAGGAAAATGGAGCTGTGGTTCGATCGGGGGGG
>NW_004797295.1:1296124-1298180 GCF_000002075.1 Aplysia californica | reverse complement strand
GTTGTTTTTTTGGGGGGGTTGTTTTGTTTTGTTTCGTTTTTGGGGGTTTTCCAATACACGTAAATAGCACATTGTCAAGGAATATGAGGTGAAAAAAAAAAAGAAAATAGCCGAGAGGATAAACATGGACAGGAGGGGTGAGTTTATTAACAGAATCACCAGCTAGTTGGAACACTGATTTGTCATGATGAGGTTAAAAATAGGAACCGGTACGCACAGTAAGTGGCAATGTCGCAGGAGAGAGAAGGAAAGAAAAAGAATGAAAATGTGGACGAAAAGCGGAAACACAAATGACTAGTGATTTAGTTTTAGTAGAGGTTTTATAGCGCTCGAAACGGCATAAAGTAATATGAGCGCCAGAAGATCAGAGGTGTTACAAGAGAGTAACAAACATAAAAACGAAGAAGGGGAGATAAGGACAATAGATGTTTGATAGGAAAGAAGGAGCAAACCACACCAGAGCACCCGCCAACCACCCATTGCAGAGATTTGCAGCGCGACCCAAGACAGTAGCTCCAATAATACTATACGGTATAAGGTATCCATTCCAGCAGTATCTACTACTGTTGGCACGGCCGTGGTTGTCAAAGATCAAAGAATTGAGATCAAAGCGTTAGCGCCTCCGAGGTTAAGCCAGATCAGTAACAGAGATAAGACGAGCATGGTGACGTTAGCCGAGGACAGTTACGAAATTTCTGGTACTCTAAAGACTCATGTTTAGGCATTTGTGCCAGGTGGCACAACTTTGAAATGCGGAAATTTCGTGCTAAACGTCCACCATAGATTGGATTTAAAGAGCTTTTTAAAGATTTAATTTAATTTGCAATAGATCCAAGGCGTACGTTCTGATCTTGATCGTAAATTTTTTACATCCATATCGATACAAATCAGATCATGCAAGATGTGGGTTGCTTCGGCCTGCCCGTCACGACTGTCATAATCAAAGAGGGTTTACAGTAACAGACTTCCCAGCGTGGAAATCGAACTTAGTTTTACTTTTAGTAGAGGTTTTACAGCGCTCGCAACTGCATAAGGTCATATTATGAGCACCAGAAGATTAGAGGTGTTACAAGAGAGTAACAAACATAAAAAAAGAAGAAGGGGGAGATAAGGACGATATATGTTTCATAGGAAAGAAGAAGCAAACCACACCAGAGCACCCGCCAACCACGCAAGGATCGAACTTACTTCTTACGGTTTGAGTTTAAGTAAAGAGAAGTACATTGCCACAATAGCGGTCATTTCGTGCAGGGAAGAAGCAAGACCACTAACTAAAAACAGAAGACGGAAAAAAAGAAGTAGGACTTGCCACTGGAAACCTCCAACCACACGCACGTCTTTTGTATTACTGAGAAAAACGTAACCACTACAACACAGTCATCGGTATTTTGTTCTTTAACCTCGTAGCAATTGAACCAGCTAAAGTACTAAAAAAAGTGTGTGTTATAGACGGGTTACAAATATTCCCCATACTGGAGAGAAGGGCAACCTTCACCATAGGATTAAAACATTTTAAAAGGAAACAAACCAGACCCCAAGCTGGTTCGAACTGCATCTGTTTGCCATAATAATGCAGTTTAAAACCAACCAAAACAGCAAGGTCGATTATACAGTACGGTACGGACCAGAAAAGGCTCAACACCCTGTTCAAAGCACTAGAATTCGTCAAAAGGGACCTCCGATGTTAACGTCCGCTTTATTACAGACCAAGCCACTTTGTCGGAACGTCGTGACAACTTCCGTAAGTACCCATACGTTTTTAAGATCCAGTGGGGACAAAACCCAGGCTTCTCATCACCATAGCCCAGACTAAACCCAAAACGCAAAACCAAGGGCTCGTCCCTGATTCAAAAGAAACACGAAGCGTCATTCAAATAATTTTTGTTTCCAATTAGGTGTTTGTATACAATGATGCGAAAAAAAGAACGTGCGTGTAAGTGTGCGTGTGTGTGTATGTGTATGTGTGTGTATGTGTATGTGTGTGCATGTATATATGTGTATGTGTATGTGTGTGAGTGTGCGTGCGCGTGTGTGTCTGTTGGTGGGTGCGTGTGTG
>NW_004797295.1:1291676-1295300 GCF_000002075.1 Aplysia californica | reverse complement strand
AGGGGGGGAGATAGAGTGAGACAGAGACAGATAGAGAGACAGACAGACATGGAAGTCGGAGAGAGGGATTTTTTTTTCGTACTTTTCGTTTCTTTTTAGTCAATTACCCGGGCAACTCTTGGGAAGTAGTAAAAGTAAGGACACTATAATCCGATCATGTCATGCCACGTCTTGAACAGAGTCAAATCTGCTTAGTTCACATCAAATATACTCTCCTGGCCGCAAGACGTGAAGGCCGTGCTGAGACATAGCAGGTCCTAATTAAGCTACCATGGCGAAAAAACAACTGTAACATAACAAAACAGGAGCTGACAGGGCGAATATTATCGCACCCTTGCATTGCACATAGTGTGACGTGGGGGCGACACCGCTTGGGGGTGTGACGTTTCAAATTTCGAGATACACAGAAAGAGAAGTATATTAAACGGAAAAAACTGATGAACGTCAATCATCAACCGATTTCGTCCTAGACAACACTGGAAAAACCAGAACAGCAAAACACAATACGAACAAATAGTAAATCACACGCAAAACAACTGCCGGATGTCTCTGAAGACACCACTCACTACAGAAACAAAAGGATACTTGAAACAAATTTTGGAAAATAGACAGTGAGAAGCACACCGGCACAGTGATATTCAGATTACCCTCGGACCCACATCTCGAGTTCGTCCTTGACCTTTGAAGCAAGTTGGTTCAGAGTGTTTATATGACAAACAGAATAAATGTAAACAACTACTACTTTTAGTTAGCGTTATACAGCACTTGCAAAAAAGAGTAACATACACAGAAAAGCAGGAGAGATGTTTGATAGGAAAAAAGGAGCAAACCACACCAGAGCACCGGCCAACTACCCACCAACAACAACTAGAACTATGACAAAAATGAGAGAGGATAGACGAGAATGGAACTCACTCGAATCGCCGCCAAGCAAGTGCCAGCTGGTGGAAAGATTTGCGTTGCGCAGAGCTCTGCTGAGTCGTACATCCAGAGTGGACAGAACTTCATTGGACAGGTCGAACCTGTCACTCTTGATGAGCTCCAAGTTGTCGAGGGCGTGGTCGTTATAGACGCTGCTGGTGAGGAACTTGGTCAGGTAGAAGGTGGAGTCGTATTCGTACTGCAGGTAGCAGTGAGCCAGGGAGGCGTAGCTGTTGCACACGCCCACACCCACCTCGCCGGACTTGTCCACTTCCTCCTCCGTCACCTGGACCAGCGTCACGCTCACCTCTTCCGCGAGGTCGTGACCTGGAAACAAAAGAAGATCCAGGTTAAAAACTGTGTGAGTAAGTGTTTTAGTTTTTAGTAAGAGTTTTACGGCACTTGCAACACAATAAAAAAAGGAGGAGAGATCTGGACGATAGATGTTTGGAAGAAAAGAAGGAGCAAACCATACCAGAGCACCCGCCAACCACCTACAGTGTGAGTTAAGAGAAGCACATTAACACAGCAACGATCATATAGAGCATGAAAGAAACACGACAGATGAACAGAAAAAATAGAGGATAATAAAAGTAGTATGATCCCCCAAGTCACACCCTCCAACAACAGATTTGTATCAAAATAAGTAAGTTTGTATGCCTAGGCCCATACAGAGAAAATATCTTTCCAAAGAAAATCACATTGTGGAATTGCAGTCGGCTCAATTAAGTTTAGTTTAAGTAAAAAAAAGAAGCACGTCGACACTATAGCCGTCATTAAGTGCTGGGGAAAAGTGAGACAGACAAACACATTTTTAAAAAGAATGAAAATAAAGAAAGGTCTACAAAAATGATACGGTGACATTCGATCAAAATTAGAACTGAACAGCATTTCAAAGGTTCGAAAAGCAGTCTTTAAACCTTCGCAATCTCACCAAACACTACCAAAGTCGTTAGTCTCAGCTGGCTTAAGCTCCAGCTCACTGGAATAGATTTTAAGACCTTTTCAATCTTTAAGGATATTTAAAAGACGAGACCTTCGAACTCAAAGTGTATCTCCGATAGGGCGGATCCAGGTGGTCACATGCTCCGTTGGGGATTCGAACTAAGGAAATTCGCGTTTAAGTTCATCCTGATAACAAGTGAGCCAACGGCGCCTCCTTGGCACTTGAATCTGACTTGCCTTTGGGGAAATGGTGACCTACACTATCCGGGAAAGAAAGAGAGATGCCAGGCAGAACGAATTCAACAAGAGAACAGAGCTGGGGGGGGGTCCTTATGAGAGGCGCCTCCTAGCTAGTGACAATGAGTACGAGATGTGAAAAATAGGAGGAATACCTTAATATATGAAAATGTGTCGAAAGCACTGGCTATCACAATCCTCTTCAACTCGACATTCATCAACGCAAAAAGCACTCGCCCCAGCTGACCACTGTAGACTCACAGTATGTTATGGTAAATACGAAATGGGAACTAATTTGGACTGGCGCAGAAATGGACGATGTGGTGCGGTAAAGTATTTTGCAAACAAACTAACAAGACTCAACAAAAAGCTTGGCTGCCTTTCCCGATATGGCCAAACCAAGCGGGTGGAGGGTCATAAAACCTCAAACAACCCAACAAAATCTGAACGAGGGTACACTACTATCAAACAAGTTTAAGAAAGACATGAAAACAGAAAACCTGTCTACCACAGACCTTTTGTACAAACAGTATCATGTGAATAAGTAAAATGAAAAAAAGAAGGTACAAAAAATAAGACAGACATCAAATAGAACACTTACACCTTTCAGTCTGCCACGGTAGCAGACAGATTTGAAAATTGTCATGTTAAAGGCATTTTTACATAAATAAAAACCTTCAACTAGTTCAACGTTTTCATGTGTGCAACTTTTTGCGTGCAGACTTGGCTTTATTAATAACTACAAACTTGAGCCATCTCGAGACCGAACCTGAACACACAAAAAATCCGGAAAATCTCCAACTACAGATATATTTGTGAGAAAAAAGTGGGTCATGTCCAAAATCGATGAAGTGAGTGGGTCGTTCATAATACAGGATCTTCCACTCAATTAAGCGGTACCATTTTTGGCAAGGTTTCCTCTCTTCCCTCTACATCACCTTTCTTTTTTCTTTCTCCTCATATCTCAATCTATGACAGACAGACAGACAGACAGACAGACAGACAGACAGACAGACAGACAGACAGACAGACAGACAAAAGAGGAGGAAGGAAGGAAGGAGGGAGAAAGGAAGGCCTGCGTTGTGTTGCACCTAAAGAACCGAGGATGATCTTGATAAAAGAGAACACTCTCCCACACCGACGTGGGAGTGCTGAAAGGTACAAAACAGAAACTTAGAGCACTTGCGCACGTTGCTCTCCCGGCTCCTGTGACGAGACAAACTGAAAGGCGAGTGTATTCATTCATTCACACGCGCACTCAACTCACATCAACCCAACAGACGTTATTTTTTAAACGATTTCTTTTTCTTTGCTCGTATTGAAGTTCCAGTCCTGCCTCATTCCACTCCTCGCAGAATGGGAGTGGGTTGTCTTGTTGTTTGGTTGTTGTTGGTTTTTGTTGCTGTGTTGTTGTTGCTGTTTTTGTTTGTTTGTTGTTGGGGTTTTGTTCTTGTTTCTGGTTTTTGGTTGTTTTTTTGTTTGTTTGTGTGTTTTTTTTGGGGGGGGGTTGCTGTTTGTTGT
>NW_004797295.1:1290147-1291390 GCF_000002075.1 Aplysia californica | reverse complement strand
ACAGACAGACAGACAGACAGACAGACAGACAGACAGACAGACAGACAGACAGACACAGGCTGACACACACAGACAGACAGACGGCCTTCACGATAACACAAAAGACACAATAAAAAAAATACGTAACCAAATCAGCGATTTATCTATTTCATGCTGGATTCCAGATGAGACAGGACAGTTTTGTCCGTCTGCCAAAATCCCATAGATTACACAGGAAAACTGATTGGGGGAGGGGAGCAGATGAAAAGCATTTTGGTTTGGCAGAAGGTAACAGAACATTTCCCTACAATGTTACTTAGTTGTGACTAAGATTTTTTTTAAACAAAAAAACAACAAAAGCATCAACTGAGTCACATGATGGCGACAAGGGGCAACTGCACAGATATATTTGAAGAATGCAGTAATTCAAACTGAAATCATATCATTCAGTTTAAAATAGTTTGTTCATCAGCAGGTTCCCCCTTGAAGAAAAATGACATCCACCACTCCGTTGGAATTTTAAAAATTTAAACAGGCACTACCATTATTCTGTGAAAAGAACCTATATAACTGACGGGACTTTATTGTGGTTGCTATTTCTTGTTCGAGTGATTCTTTAAAAAGACAAAGAGAATGGAAATGACCTCAGGAATTTCTAAAAACAGCTTTCTTTACTTAAAAAAAGAGGAGAGAGGTAGCACAGCTGACCGTTAGGTGAGTGGACTATAGGAGTTGAATGACCTGTGAGTGAAACGCAACAAAGTGGGGCAGGCACCGACACACACACACACACACACACACACACACACACACACACACACACACACACACTTTAATCTATCAGTTTCGTTTAGTTTTAGTAGAAATGTTACGGTGCTCGCACCTGCATAAGGTCATATGAGCGCCAGAAGATTAGAGGTGTTACAAGAGAGTAACAAATATTAAAAGAAAGAAGGGGAGATAAGGACGATAGATGTTTAATAGGAAAGAAGGAGCAAACCACACCAGAGCACCCGCCAACCACCCACACTTTAATCTATCACCAAAATACATGTAATATGCCAGCAAAGTTCAGAAGGTATTGAGAACTTCAGCTTTCTTTTTACTAGATCTATTAATTTCATAAAAAGTATTAATGTTTCATCTTTTTTTTTTCTTTCCTTCTGAAAAGACCACCGTTGCCACACAATACTAGCTTGGCGCAGGTATTCGGTATCGGCATTGAGGAAGCACTTATTACTCCTTCCCCACCCCCCACCCCTCC
>NW_004797295.1:1286676-1288398 GCF_000002075.1 Aplysia californica | reverse complement strand
CTCTCTCTATCTCTCTCTCTCTCTCCCTCTCTCTCTCTCCCTCTCTCTTTCTCTCTCTCTCTTTCTCTCACTCTCTCATTTCTTTTTTCCTGCTTGCTTACTTGTCTGGTCGTTGTCGTCGTCTCCTGCTACTCCTACTCCTCCTCCGCCTCCTCTTCCACCTCCTCCTCCTTCTTCTTCAGTTGTTTTTGAGCTACTGTTGTCTCCTTTATTCGACAGTCTCATCTTCGGCACTGCCACCTTCAATCAACAACAGCGTCCCCCTCGTCCATAGGTAATCATTCCACTATTCGTTTTCAACTTTCTTGTGAATCAATTTTTTTAAATCGTCAATCTCTCTTTAAAAGAAAAGACAAGACAAGGAAGAAGAGCGCCAAAGACGAGCTTAATCGATAGTGGTAATCTCTGTTTCACGACGGTGTTTGCTCACGCCTTGTCCTCCAATCTCTCAAGACAGACTGGTTTTATTCAATAACTGGTGTCTCTCCACACACCCTAAAAACGGTTCTCACAGGTCGACGGTCTGTTCTGGGAACGATCTGTTCGCTATCGGAATACTCCGTCCAAAGACAATGGCTGAACGCAGTGTTGGTATCAAGGTGTGCAAACAAGATTCGATTATTGTTGGGGGGGGGGGGTATTAATTATTTTTTTAATGTTAATAGCATTCAGTAAAAACTTTTGCAAACGAGCAAAGAAGTTGATTGTGACTAATGAATGTTTACCATTCTCCTTTGGCAAAAATAAGAACAGTCGGTTTCAACTGATTTGTAATAGCTTGCTTTTCTTATGAAAAGGGAGAGTGCGTTTCAGTCGTTGTGAACAGCCATGCATGTGTGTTTCTTAGAGGGGGGAAAAAGTATAAGCATGAAGAGACAACATCCATGCCTGGAGTAGTACCCCTTTGACTTCTTTGGGGAAAGTACTTGAACAACTCAGACAGTAAATTGATCGTAAAGCCCTTACACGTCTACATACGACAATGTATTTAACATTAGCTAACAACTCGCTTCACCAGACGTACACTGGTCTATCTGCTCACCACCGAGTTTTGAGAAATCTGCCGTAACAAAATTTTGTTTCACAACATGCCAAGTTTTTTCGAATGCAATTCTTTGAAAAAATTGATAAAAGTTCGACAGAGCCTTATGATTTTGATAGAGCAGATAGAACATTTGCTTTCTAATCCCATGGTAATAGTAACTCGTAACGGACAAAAATGTCAGATAGAACAATGTAGGCTTTGCCCATTCGTGAATTATTCTACCAACTAGAAGTGTTCGGGGTTCCTTGACAAATGCATACTCAGGCTAGCCACGCTTTCTCTTATATAATTGTTGTCATCAGTAGGGCTTGTTAGAGACAAAGTCATAATTTAATGCTTGCAATTAGGTGGCAAAACGTATAATCGTACAGTGGCTGCTTATAAATGATGGGTCTTTGCTAATGACCAAAAATGACAGCAGCATTTTTCTCGACTTTCTTAAATAGGTTCAGTCTCCTTTGGAGTGTATAAGTACAGCACACATACATGTATTAACAACACGTTTTGCCAGTTTCAAGACTCTGGCCCTGTTCTTTCTGCAATGTTTTCCCAGACCGGTGACCTGACGAGGGACCAATGCCCTATTACTGGTCGCCACTGAAAGGGGAGGGGAAGGGGAGACAGACAGACAGACAGACAGACAGACAGACAGACAGACAGACAGACAGACAGACAGA
>NW_004797295.1:1283361-1284558 GCF_000002075.1 Aplysia californica | reverse complement strand
TTCCTGTCATTCCTACACACTCTACCCCGTGGTAACTGTAACAGGGACATTCGGGATTTTGAGCTATCCAATCGACATCACCCAGATTGAGACACCTCGGCCGGAATCATCCTCTTCATCCTCATCATCATCCTCATCATCATTATCATTATCATTATCATTATCATCATCATCATCATCATCATCATCATCATCATCATCATCAACATCATCATCATCATCATCACCATCCAGTGCCAGATCTGCGACAGACATCGGCGATCAGGGTTCTCCATTCTTTCCTTAGCTCGAATGCTCTTTAAAAAGCTACGCTTCCCTGATCTTTCCCCGTTATCCATTTGTTTGGGTTCCCTCTGTAGGTTGCTCTGGGCCTACACCTGCCTGTTTGCCTTCGTTTTGTTTTTTCCAGTGAGAACTAGATGTTCAAGACCCTGATGTCTATTCAGGTGTCCCAAAATCATCGAATCCAAAACGTAGATCTGGCAAAAACACATGTGACTACCGTAACCATTCATCATAGCGCTCTGCCACGAGAACATTTTTTACTGGATCTTTCTTAGAGGCGTGTAGGGATGGAGAGAGAGAGAGAGAGAGAGAGAGAGAGAGAGAGAGAGAGAGAGAGAGAGAGAGAGAGAGAGAGAGAAGACACGATGCAGAACATCCATTGTGAAGAAGAATGAAATGAATGTTTTAAAATTGGTAAACGACATTTATCTTTGTCTTTTTGTCTAAGTATTGCTGTTGCTGGGGTTTGGTTTAGTGTTTTTGTTTTGATTTGTTGTCTAGAGGGGGGGGGGTAAGGGGTGTATAAACCGTTTGCAAATTTTTCAGAACCACCGCTTCAACGTATACTTCTGGGGTCGAGAACTGTTCGAGAACTGTCCATTTATCCCTTAAACAACATTCTTGACGTGAAGTGTGGTCGTGTGTCGCTCGCATCTTCAAAAAATAAATAATATAAATAAATAATAATAAACGTTGGCTACAAAGAAAGGCATCTATGTTAATCTCCGCATCAAAATAGAGATATTTCAAATATAGAGTTGAGCTGAGAAGAACCAATTGTGAAGAAACGCCACATTATTCTGAAATGCAACGCAACAGGCATTATAACTTTTTCAGTTCAAGAGAATTATGACCAATGATCATCATCATCATCATCATCATCATCATCATCATCATCATCATCATCATCAT
>NW_004797295.1:1281111-1282657 GCF_000002075.1 Aplysia californica | reverse complement strand
CATGATTAACAGGGAAAACAACGATGTACAGGCGCATCTCACTGTTGTAATTTAATGAGCTGTTTTCTTTTCACCTACCACACGAAATCAGAACAGTGCTCTTCTCGGTTGATCCGACGGGACCCCCACACCTGACCCAAGGGCCCACTAAGACCCAGGGCTCTCAGCCAGATTCCTGGGCCACGGTAAATTACGGTTATAAGGGCTTCCCCCAGACAACCACCACGACCGCTTAATCGAAGCTTAATCGTTATTGATCGTCTAGCCAGATGCATGGCTACTCTCGGAGAACTGCCACGGGATATCACAGGCTTCAGTGAAATCACTGGCGCTCCTCAGTCTACACCCTCATTACTCTTAGGACTCAGCCTATTCTACATAAAATTGGGGGGGGGGGGGTCCTAGAAATTATATATTTTTAAGAACGAAGAAAGGACAAGGAAAAAAGAAATGGGTAACCCAAAAAAAAAAGAAAACAAGTTCTGAGACGCCTCTTTCTAGAATTTGTACTCAAGTCGTGCAAACTGTACAGAAGCTGTATTCCTAAAATACGATCAGCTTTATATTTCAACCTCTGTATTGGACTAAAGGACACTATATTCTAAAATATCGACAAAATCCGAGCACACAAAAAGACTAGATATCGGAAGTTCGTCAGGTGAAAGCGATATCGGGTCATATTATAATGCCAGAGTTTGCACTAGCTGCACTGTGCAACTTGACTCCCTAACCCTTCTTTCACGTCATAATATCGGAGACGATTGTTGTTGTAGAGATCAAGTCTCAGAAGTGGCGTATCTCCAGCAACAGGGAAGGAAACGTCAAAAGGTCTTCTTCAAACATCCTAGCCACAAGCACGGCGCCCTCCGCAGGAGTGCGGGAGAGATCGGTACTCGCTTTGACCTCAGCAAGTCGAGGAAAACCCCACCTTATCAGCCGCATCAACTTCTTCCTTCTTTCGCTTTCTTCCTTCTTCCTCCTTCTCCGCACCCCCGTAGCTCACCGAATTTACACTACACTTGGCCCGTGTCATGACCCACTCTTACCTGGAATTATAACAACACCGCAGTATGGTGCAGCTTGTGAATGGAAAGACCTCAGCCAAAGGAACTGTGCAGAAAACACGGATGTTGGCTCTCTGTAATGTTTCCGCATTTGGCGCTGCACTGCTATTTCTGGGTTCCACGAGAAAAGAAAGTACAAGAGATATCGGTGTGCAGCGGGGTTTCACCTTCTGTCTCACGGCCTGGACAGGAATGTTCGCGCGCACAAATAAACGGTTTATGGGGGCACTTTGAGGTTTTACACGCATCAGATAAGGAACAGAGATGGGATGGGTTAATCAAAGATGTAAGTGGAGTCAACACACCAAAACATGACTAGTAGAACACGAGTGCATTTATTGATCCTGCCGGTGCTTGTCAATAAGAATTTATGCCAAAATGGGCCAGCTTGCTGCTATATTTTTTTTTTTCGGTTTGGTTTTTCTTGGGAGGGCTACTGTTTGTAAATTTTTTATTTTTTTATTTTATTTTGGGGGGGGGGT
>NW_004797295.1:1277920-1280073 GCF_000002075.1 Aplysia californica | reverse complement strand
GGGGTCGTAAGAGTTTAGCGGCACTTGCAACACAATAAGGTCATATAAGTGCCGAAGATTAGAGGTGTTGCAAAGGAGTAGCAAACACACAAAAAAGGCAGACGACATAAAGATGATAGACGTTTGATATGAACTAAGAAGCAAACTACACCAGAGCACCCGCCAACCACCAACGAACAGAGTTTAAAAGAATATCTGATGAAAATTATGCCAATGCAACGATGCTCATAATATGACGCTCAATAAAGAGCGACTGGCGAAAACCAGAGACAGTCGTTGCATTTTTAAGGGGTCCTTTCAACCACCCAATTAGAGGAAAACGAGTGGATGCAGAGAGAAGGGAGAGTGATATATTCATTGCGGTGGAATTCTGGAATGCAGAACCCGTTTCCGCTTTCCCTTCTGGTCGAGGTGGTTTTGTTTGTTCAGCTTGACTCTGGCTCAGGGCTGCTTGAATTTGTTTTCCTCTCTTTGTCTTTGTTTACTTTATCATTTTTTTCCTCTTTAATTATGTTTTGACTAACTTCAAAACGAAAGTGAAGGCCTCTGGTGAACCGCCAGAATATTAATAAAGGTGGTGGTTTTTTACCAACTACACGTACCTCTAGTTAGTTACGTCAGCGAAGGTGTGCAATTTGCCCCACACCTAAGCCCTTAAAGATAAATTTCAATGTTGATATCTGTAATCAGCAAAAAACCAGTAATGTTTCTAAATTTACGGCAAACTACACATATCAAGAAATGCTCAGTATTTTGGATTTTACATCTATATTTTAAAAGCCTGGCTTTTCATTATTTTTTTTTCTATAGGGTCTATGGTATCTGTCGTCATCAAGGAAACATCACACAAACATAATACTATTAACAGTTCTCATCAGTTCACGAGTCGAGCAGATATACTACAGGGTCAGTTTCCTATATTAAGTTGAAGCTGAAGTTGAACAATGAGACAATGGTGGCTAGCCATCGTGAATTTTTTTTTTTATTGTTTTACGTGCAATTGTAAAGTAAGATCACGAAGAAGTAACAAAATTACAGTAGTACCCTCTGATCTCGATGTAAGAGGCAAAGTGTGTGCATATGTGTGTCAGTGCCGGGGGGAAAGGGCTATGTGGGTTGAGCAAAAGCTTAAAGTTTATTACAGAATGATCTCGCGGTGTATTGTGCACATCAGAAACTAATCAAGCTATAGCAAAGGGAGGGCTGGGCAAAGGGAATGCGGGGATGGTTACAAAGAAATTGTTTGCTTTATGAAAAACACATTGGCATGATGTGGGTAATTTGGGTCCACAAAAAAAACCGAAACACACACACAATTAGAGAGAGAGAGTGTGTGTGTGTGTGTGTGTGTGAGAGAGAGAAAGAGAGAGAAAGAGAGAGAGAGAGAGAGAGAGAGGGGGGGGAGGGGGAATTAAGACCTACAAGTGGCGAGCCCCTATCCAAATTAGGGTAAATTTAAATCGCTACCGACCCTCTGGCGACTCCAATATACAAGAAACATCAGGCAAGAGATACAATGAGACAAGCAAAGTAAAGAGTAGCCTTTTTAAAACTACTCACACGGGGCTGTTCAGTTTAAATTTAGAAAGACTGTCATGGCACCAGCAACACAAATCGGTCAAAGGTCTATAAAAATGACGAAGATAAGAGTTGCTACAAGAGATTAACATACAAAAAAAAAGAAGAGATAACGACGATAGATGTATGACGGGACCGAAGAAGCAAAAACACACATGAGCACCCGCCGACCACCCACTTACATACGGGACTGGAAATGAGACAAGAAGCAGGAAGGTAGAACCACACCACGAGCAGAGCAACAGAGCGAAAACAAAGCGAAACGTTAGAACAGAAATAACGGGTGGATAGAAGTAGCAGATACGCGGGACCGGCCGTGATAGGTACACCTGTCAAAACCTCGCCGAAAAATGAAAAAAAAAGCGGGCAGGGGAAAAGTAAAATCGTGATGAAAGAGTAGTATTCAAGCATTTATAAGAAAAGCTTCAACTTCAACGGACACCTTGCTTTCGTCTCACCGACAAACAAGAATAGTGACTTTAAGGAACGAATGAACTGTGGGACAGCCTAAGCTTCTGGACCTATTAAGCCTAAAATTCAAGTTACAAAATCTCTCTCTCTCTCTCTCTCTCTCT
>NW_004797295.1:1273012-1276167 GCF_000002075.1 Aplysia californica | reverse complement strand
GGGGGGGGGGAGGATCAGGCAATACGTTTGAACAGAACAAAGTGTTATTTTGCTCCTGGGCTCCCAATCCAACCTTTGGAACGTACATTTACACAAAATAGTAAGAAGAGGTAAGCACTGAGATAGTTGCTTCTCTGGCTTGGTGGTCACAAGCGCCAGCTCAGCTCTTAAATTCAGTCACGTCTTTTCTTTTGTCGTGATATGTAGCATGGGGGGGGTTCGTAGAGCTCTCACGGGAGCTATTGTAACAACAAACTTAGCTGCGTTAGGCCTACGGCGAGTTTGCCTATAACCAAAATTAGCTTACACCTTTCGGGGTTGTAAACCCATTAAGTTGTGGAGAGCCCGACGAGATGACACGTCAAAGGGAAATATACAGTAAACATAAAATAGGTGGAAGTATACGACAGGTGTTGAATAAGTTTCAGAGAGAAAAGTGTTGTTTTGTGTGTGTGGGTGTGGGGTTGTTTCGGGGTTGTTTTTTCTTCGGAATATTAACAAGGAGCAAGTCGTGCACAACGGTTTACAGTTAACGTACGAATGAACAATCCGCCCAGCTGCTGCTAGCACACTGCGCTTCGTCTCTGCTTTGTTGCTATCACTGAAATTCTTTTTGATGAGAATTGTCGCAGTGAACTGCTGCTGAAATCGTTACAGTCGTTGCACCTACTGAAGTCGACTATTGCAGGTCGTATTACTCTATTGGTGTAGTCGATTTGGTTACTGCAACAATGATTCTGGTTATTAAGACAAAGCTTTTAGCTGAAGGTATTGACTATGACTCTGACAACTGTCCTTGCAGAGCCCGTTTAATCCTCAACTTTGTTATAAACTAGTCGTCAAGTTGTGTGCATGTATACTTTTCTCATTGTCTGTTATTTTAGTAAGTTTACAGCGGTGGCGATTACTTATATTCCTGTTAATGCTCCGAATATTCCGAATATGAAACACCTGGCCCCTTCCACTGGGTCACAAAAACATCATCATCATACAAAAACATACTTAAATCTAAACCCGTTACCATTTTGACTGCCCATCCCAGAAAAAGACTACTAGCACGGAGGGGAAAAAAACAAAATAACTTGAAACCCACCACGCCCAAATTTCATACCTTTTCGACAGAACAGCTCGGGAAGGATAAACTCTCACTAATAGACCAAGAGGATTCCACCTGCCTTTTTCCCGCAAACACTTGAAAGCTCCTTGCCACAAAACATCTTGCATCCACCTGACATCACAAGACTGGGGAGTATTTCTCTACATACCTCCCCACCCCTTTCCTATACAGTATGGTCTCGGATTTTACAGGAATCTACACATTTTGAAAGCTGTAAGTTGCAAAATCAATAGAGTTGGCCTGAAAACTGCACAATAGCGCCGCAACATGCCGGTTGCGTGGAACGGATTTCGTTGGAAAGACCATTTGGACTTGAGATAGAGTAAAATACAATGCTGAACGACCAATTACGTTTATATTCCAGGAGATCGATCAATACTGGTCTGGGCTTTCATGGCACTTCTATACATAATCTTTCAACGTCACAAATAATTCAGCTGGACAGGAATTACGACAGTATTAAGAGTTTTGGATGGCTGAATCCAAGTTAAATTAAGACGGGGCCCTGCGACCCCCAGCAATTGCGTTGAATTACTGAAATACGGTATCAAGTCCTTATGAAATGTTGACTAATTATAAAGGACACCATTGAAATACAACTCTCTCAATGGGATTAAGTAGTCATAAACACGTAAAATAAAATTTAAAAACAAACAATCAAGAAAGCCTGCAAAAGCATGGTCTAACTCTAAATACTCAGAGACGTGAGCTCATTTGAAGTTCACAGTAAGTTGGAACGATAACGATTACATTTCGCCCAGATATTGACAATGTCAAGAATATCACTGAGAGGAAAACAAACCCGCATCTGTGGGTGAGTCTCTTTGCCGCTGCACCCAGAAGATGTGAGGTAAGGGAAAGCTATTTATTGAGTATCTCCATTTATCTATGTACTGGGATGTTGCATCCAGCTCAGCCCAGGAAAGCCCGAATGGTCGGAACAAAGTAGACGGGGGCGTACAAACGTTATCAAAAAATAATAAAATTAAAATAATAATCAATAGCCTAGAGCGCAAGGGCCCACAAACCATCCACAGGACAGAAACTGGTTAGACTGTCGTGTCACCACAGAGGACAAACCCAGAGGTTCCATACACAGCACTTGGGCTGAGAGAGGAGGGCGGTGCGGGCGTTTGCTTGAGTAAAGAGAAGCCTACTGACGTAATAACAATCATTTTGAGCAAGGGAAAAGCAATACAGATAGAAACAACAGATGGGGAGCAAAAAAAGCAGGACCTGCCAGTGGCGCCCTCAAACCATCTGCCGGGAGGAAAGGGAGGGAGGAGGAGGAGGGGGGAGGAGGGGAAGGAGGAGAGGAAGGAGGAGGGGGAGGAGGAGGGAGAAAAGGGGGGAAAGAGAGGAAAGAGAGGAAAGAGAGGAAAGGGGATGGGGAAGGATAGGGAGGGAGGCAGGACGGGGAGTGGGAGGATAGGGAGGGAGGCAGGACGGGGAGTGGGGCGGAGGGGGCAGGAAAGTAGAACAACCAATAAGGAACACACAACCTGCCAAGCCAGACAACAGCAGCCATCTTACCTGGAATTAAGGCCACCAGCTCCCCGTCCGCCCCGGGGGATTTCCTAGCAGAGACCACGTGTCTCCGGCGAGTTCCTTCGAACACCACAAAGTATTTACTCTCCACTCCACTCAGCTGTTGCGGGTCTAACCGAATAAACAAGGTGTCGCCTCCCTGGAAACACACAAGAGGGGATACAGTATGTAACTCGTGTTTATTTGAATTACTTTCAGTGAGAGGTTGTTACACTTACGTAAGATGAATAGGCACTATTGACCATTTAATTATTGATACCAAAGATTGCGACATAAGAATTTTTGCTAAAATTATAATGTAATGAGGGACAGACACAACTAGGGCATTGAGGAATCAAATAAAATACGCGTGTGTCTGTGTGTGAGGGGGGGGGGGTCTGAAAAGCATAGGTACAGAACATAAAATGCACATAAACTAACATAATAATTATATGTCGATCTTGCGAATGCTGCATCATCATCCTGACTCAGCACGGCCTAGTACAAGAAC
>NW_004797295.1:1270407-1272487 GCF_000002075.1 Aplysia californica | reverse complement strand
TCACTCTCTCTTTCGCTCGCTCTCCTTCTTTCTTTCTTTGTCTCGCTCTCTTTCTTTTTTTTCTCTCTTCTCGCTCTCTTTCTTTCTTTCTCTCTTTCTCTTTTCCTCCAAAGACGTCTCCAAACACACAGCTTGATGCCTTGGCTAACTGTGTATGTGCCTATTTCAATAGACACGGTAGCCCCACACAACGACCTCTGCGTCATACAGAACCTTGGGTGGCGCCTAACAACAGAAGTCACAGAGCAAACATCCTTTAACTGTAGCATGGTCAATACAAGTGAGGCTCTAAAGGTAATTCAGTTGTGAGATTTAATCTTTTAAAAAAATGAAAATGCTATGGACTTGAAATGTTCTCAGTTTCTCAAGATACTCTCCTAAACGTTGACTGTTGGATTCCAGCCTCCGCAACCATTTCTAGAAGGCACAGCGATAGTTAGCTCCCGATATGCTTTGCAGTCCTCAAATTGACAGCTGTTGTAGCCCTGAATGCGCATTTCAAGCTTTCGTTCAGCAAGCTTATCTTTCAGAATAGGAAATAACCAGAAGTCACAGGGAGCTACGTCAGGATGATGCAAAACTCGGATCCCTTGTTCTTGTATACACAAAGTTTGGGCCCTTGTTTCAGAGCCGCATTGTTGTGGAGCAGCGCGAGATGTTTCAATCTTTGACCTCTACTCACCAACGGCATCTTTAAACGCGAACAGTACTTTTGCACAATGTAGTAAGAAGAGGTCATAGTAGTACTATGTGGCATGATATCAGCCTCAAAGGGGCTACTGTGATTGAGAAAGACAGTGAAAAAAGCATCTTTCTGCTTTGAAATCCAGGACGTAAAACGACAGACACTTCGCCTTTCTCGTCCATCCACTACGATTCAGCCGTTTTGATGGAATCCCCCTCCACAAAAAGAGGGGGGGGGGTAATCATAATGTTTCATCTTCGTCGATGATGTCCGTAAGTCACTTGGGCACATGGGACTCAAGCATGTTGAGCAATGTTGTTGTTTCTCTGTTAGTAAATAACGGGGACACTTTTTTTTTCATAAAGACTAACAACAAAAGAACGCGACAGGCACAACAGTTTTAATGTTTTGGTTCTAACAATATGATGTTCTACTGGGAACAAATAGGCCATTTCAATGGCAAAGTTCTTGGTCCTGTTGTGAGAGCGAGGAAGAATGGAAAAAGAAAGAAATTAAAATGCATAGAGACGATACAACGACAAACAAAAGAAAAACTCCTACAACTCCTACAAGTACATCTGCACACCCTGCCTAAGAAGGCTCAGACCTCTTGAACGGGTACAGCGAATCTGCTATCACTGAGACACAACAGATAAAAGAGGGAGGGAGGCAGCTACTTAGAAAATAAATTTGAAAAGCCTACTTACATAGACTGGAGACTGAGTAGGGCTGAACGCCATGCTGAGATATCCTGAGGAAGAAAAGGGGAGAAAAAACATTACACGGGTGGTTTTGGAATCGGTGAGGAACAGCAAAAAACACGCAAGGGGCTTGTAAGGCCCAAAAAGACCCATAACACATAAACGCACTTTGGTGGGAGCTACCTAATGGAAAAGGCAAAGTAAAAACATGCCCTTATTTTAAACCCATCAAACAGAGATGGTCAAGACTCAAGTCTAGGGGACGCAACTGTGAAATAAACTTCTTGTTCCATTCGAATGCTCTCCCTTCATTCTCCCATTCGCTCAAACGAGTGTTGTTATCACAGCGCAGCTTCTCTCTACCCTTGCTTTGGTTTTTTTGTTTTTTTTATTAAAATAAAAATACCAGAAACCGTTTCCTACTTCTTCACAGATCACATTCACGGGTGCGAGACATAAAGCTCTTCAAGGCGATAGCAATAGGAACATCATACACGAAGTCATTGTGCGTATCGTTAATAGGGGCAGTAAATACAATGCTATTGATCTCGGCCTGACCTGCAAGCGAGGCATTAACTCCATTGGTCCGGAACCCCCATTTTTCCTCCCTTTCCTCATAACACTAAAACAAACGCGAGAGGGTGCGCGTGCGCGCGCACACAAACTCTCACTCACACACACACACACACACACA
>NW_004797295.1:1268878-1270307 GCF_000002075.1 Aplysia californica | reverse complement strand
AACACACAAACACTCACAAACACTCACACACACACAAACACACACACACAAACACACACACACACACAAACACACACACACAAACACACACACACACACACCGATATTTTCCATGGCTGTCGTTCCAATACAAATATCAAGCCACATATAAGGTAAGTACTCCCACCGTTTTTCACTAAAACTCAGCTCAACTGTTATTTGAAGCAAGTCCATCCCTATGGCACAAAAATAATTGACATATATATCACTCCAGGGAAAGCCGGTATTAAGTGAAGACAAAACTTTATGCAAGGATGCATCAAAAACTGGTAAAGGTTTTTATTTCCTTTTTAAAGATATAGTCAGAATTAAACTGGAAAGAAGTCACAACAAAAATTGGTATACAGCCAAAGCTACAACCTGCAAAATCATAAATATACATCACGAATCCGTTCAGATTTCGTCAGGGTTGAGAGGAGTAGAAAATATCCTCCACGTATATCCACAAACAAGAAAAAAACACGTGCGAATTAGTCGAGACTCAAAGTACCAAAATCATTCAACAGAAACCAAACACAGCTGAATTTATGAATAAGTCTCAGAAAACTCGAGAGAAACAAGCGATCAGCACGGCCAAAACTATAAAAATAAAACGAGCCGTCTGGAACCATTCGTATTGATAAGAGACGCCACTGGACCAAAACATAATCTGCGAAGAAAGAAAAGCGAGCGACACGAGAGATGAGTCACGCCACGTCACGTGCATTCACTAGCAGGCACGCACGCACACACCATTCATCGCTCACAGGACCGAGAGAGAACGCCATCGCCGCCACTATCGCTGCTGTCGTCGTTGTCGCGTGGGAGTTTGGCGGGTGTGCTCAATACTGAGTGCACACAACCAATCGAATTCTTGAGCGAACTGAGTCGGGGCCAGCCAGATTATTCTCCAAGGAGGAGCAAAAGCTATTTCTTATTTTGGTACAATTCGCCCGAAGTCAACCAAATTTAATAATTGTGACCTTCAAAATCAAACGCTTTTGTTTTTCAAGGTTGTGGGTCGGATCGGTCGTATTGAGCCAATAAATGGTATAGCTTTTGCCACTCCACAGAAGAAAATGCGGCTGGCCCCGACTCAATTCCACTGAATTGGATTGGCACTGCGCACTGGGTACATGTATATTATGGTGGAGATCCGCTTCGACAATTCCCTTTTCAGTATACATCGTGCGTGTAACTTGACACAGTTAATCAGTCTTGTCTCGCACCAGAAGTGAATATAGTGATAGTTTTCCGGGTTGTTGTTTTTATATTCTAGGTTTTGTGTGTGTGTGTGTGTGTGTGTGTGTGTGTGTGTGTGTGTGTGTGTGTGTGTGTGTGTGTGTGTTGTTGTTGTTTTTGTTTGCTTTTTGTTAGTTAATTACCTTTCAAACTTTCTTCTATGTCCTCA
>NW_004797295.1:1264450-1265571 GCF_000002075.1 Aplysia californica | reverse complement strand
TCTATCTATCTATCTATCTATCTATCTATCTATTTATCTATCTCTCTATCCATCTCTATCTATCTATCTTTCTCTCTATCTCTATCTTTCGACCTCTCTCTCTCTCTCTCTCTCTCTCTCTCTCTCTCTCTCTCTCTCTCTCTCTCTCTCGTTCATTCGTATACTTAGGGAATATGACCTTAGCAGTTAGTAGTTCCGTGTATCCATACAGTATGACCGGTAAGGAATTGACAATCGACTAGCGACAGTAAAATCGAAGTCGGCCACCCAATTTCAAGGAGAAAATTGGTTGCCTTAGACGTTGAAAAAACGCACGGGGTGTGGGCGGAAAGTGGCAATTTGTGCATGTCTTGGACAGGTGGCCGCTTGAACAAGTTCGAAAGTAAGCTTGTGCACATAGCCATAGAGTGTGTGCATCGACACGAACAACTTTCCCTACGTGTTATTGCCTAGACGCTCAGAAAACGTACAGGTTATTGTCATTATGGAAACAGACTTATGCTGTATGTAGCACAGCAGTTAGTTAAGTTAGGCGCTTCGACATCGCACGCAGAAGTCGCGAGTATGATTCCCGTGTGGGGAGAATTTTTGCCGAGTATCTCAAGAAAACCCTGAGAAATCTTAACATCCCAATTGAAAAAGTTACGGAGCTGGCCTCCCATAGAAAACTGCATCGCAGAATCTCCCCTCGACGCTTAACAGCAAGAGGATGAAAACGTAAAAGTATCTCCGTCTTCCGCGGGAACGTTATGCTCCTCTCATCCCACTTTGGCCCTGACAGGCATGGTCGATGCAGCCCGCCTCCTAAATGGTCTTATAATATCGATGGCGGGGGGAAAAACGTTTGGAAAGGACCATGCAAGCAATTTTTTTACCGCAAGGTTCTATACAACTTTTTTGGCTCGGAGCGCATGGCAAGATTTTTATCTGGCAGAAAGCAGCTTTCCTGCCTGAAAGAAAGTATGCCTGGAACTTCCAAATTCAGCCTTTGTGAGTGCAAGCATACTCTTATATTATTATGTGTGTGAAAGAAAGGCTGTGTCACAAAAGAGTGTATAGTATATGGATATTCACATGTCCGTGCGTATATATGTGTGTGTGTGCATGTTTGTGTGTGTGTG
>NW_004797295.1:1260077-1262265 GCF_000002075.1 Aplysia californica | reverse complement strand
GAGAGAGAGAGAGAGAGAGAGAGAGAGAGAGAGAGAGAGCACGGTGGGAGGAAAGTATGCATAATATAAGCTTTTGCCAATAGGTGGGTACCTAAAATGTTGCACAATGTTGATGATAAAGTTTTTAATATTTTGTTTTTACTATTCCTTTAAATAACTCCTATAAATACAAGTATTTATCTACAGATGGCATGCTAAGCTGTGTACCTGGCGTTACATAATATCAAGTCAAATTCTTTCGAACATAACTATGATGACATATTTTTTAGAATTTGAAAATACAAAATTATCCTTTAACAGTTTTGTTATTGTTTTAATTGTCAAACATAAGCATGAAGAGCATATAAAATGGAGAGGATTACAGGAAAAAAGAAATTCTGAATGCCATTGTGTTCGCATTTGTTTCCTCATAGTTATGTCCGAAAGAAATGAAAAACTTTCCGTTTTAATATCTTAATTTCTTGTATACAAATTTGACGATTCAGAAGATTCAATTTGACTCACAATGTATGTTAATGATGAAAAAAATGCCACTTTATTCACATTTTACTAAGAATTCCCCCATCAAATTATCTTTGGAACATAACCAGGATGACACAAATATTTTAAAAGTTTTCTCATTGCTTTGATTTTCAAACATAAGCTTAAAGAGCATATAAATCACAGAAAAACGAAATTCTGAATGTCTTTGCGGTGAACGTAGTTTAAGTTTCTGTAATAGTTTCACGACGAGAGGGGGGAGAGAGATTAGATTGAGAGATAGATATAGATAGTAAGTATATATATATATATATATTATATATATTGAAACAGACTGACAGATACGCGGACACACATACACACACACAAACAAACAAACACACAAACAAACAAACAAATACACACACAAATCTTTTGACGGGTCAGCTACTAGTGCTGTGCGACTTTGAGGTACAAATACCAAGTGCGATTTTTTTTTTTTTTTTTTTTTTTTTTTTTTTTTTTTTTTGGGGGGGGGGGTATAAATCCATCACCAAGAGAGCTCATTGCGTCCAACTACATGGACCCTCAAGCTATTCAAGTGTGACTGGTAAATATTGAATAATAGTGAATACTCCTTATTGAATAGTAGTGAATACTTCTTAGAGGCATGTCTTAAAACTTCTTTTTGGTTTAGTAGAGGTTTTACGGCGCTTGCAAGGTCATACGAGCGCCAGAAGATTAGAGGTGTTACAAGAAAGTAGTAACAAACATAAAAAAGAAGGAGGGGAGATAAGGACGATAGATGTTTCATAGGAAAGAAGAAGCAAACCACACCAGATCACCCGCCAACCACCTACTAAAAACTCCTGTGGGCTCCATTTACCTCTTTATTTGAAAACATCAAGTATACAAAGTACTGTTGTTTTTACGGCAATGATTTGATATATAGGCCTTGCACACTCTGACACAACGACGTGCTGAGAAAAAAAAAAAGAGAACAAAACCTATTATTCGTAAAAATCACACATTCAGATGACTCTGATAAGCTTCGAATTCGAACAGCTGTAAATAGCAAAAAAAATAATAATTCTGACTTCAATAGTAGAGTCGAATGGGCAGCACGTCTCTATTCAGCACACACCCCAAGAGGACACAGACTGTATCAAGGACAGACAATGAGTTACCCCGCGAGGCGCACACAGCACAAACCACCAAGCGGACCTCAATCTCAGCTACGGTACTGCCGGAGATAACTATCTATTCTATTCCAGTCGCACACCACACGCGGGGAGATACATGGACAAGACAGGACAGGTCAAACGGGTGCAATGATGCACAAAAATCACCTCTCTCTCTCTCTCTCTCTCTCTCTCTCTCTCTCTCTCTCTCTCTCTCTCTCTCTCTCTCTCTCTCTCTCTCTCTCTCTCATAGGCGGTATACGACGAACTACCCTTTAGCTCGAGGCAAATCGATGAGACAGGTAAATGAACAGGTCTATAGGAGACTGTCTGCTAGATTGGTCATCGTTGTGCTTAGTGCATGCAGGCAGCAGACATGGTTGGATTTAACGCGAACCCTCGCTGTTTTACCTACCCACTGGCTTTCTCATATAGAGTGTGATACAGAGCAGGTGAGCGCACAGAGGGTAATACAACTAAAAAGCAGTCTCCGCCTACAAAATAAAAAAGAAGAGAAGAAACATTTTAAGTCGCACTGCCCCCCCCCT
>NW_004797295.1:1255968-1258696 GCF_000002075.1 Aplysia californica | reverse complement strand
GGGGAGATTCTTGCTCGAGAGAAAAAGAAAACAAAAGTGCTAACCAAAATACTGGAAACAAGAGCACGACAGGTAGTATGATGGAAACACTAGCTCCTACTAATGACACCGTTCAGCAAACCTAAACAGCACGGACCCGCTACCAACTCCGGGAACACTAAATAGACGGAGGAAGAGGCTGACACATCAGCCACCGTCAACAAACTGAAACTTTCATAACGAAACAAGTAAACAGATAGCACGGCCATACCGTTCAACAAACAGATCTGCAAATTTGCACTCCCCGACCTCTCCAGCCCCCTTAACACATCCCACGCCCCGCGGTCACGCCAAATGTTTCAAATACACGAAAGTGTTAAGCAAAGAAGATGTTCTTTCTAAAGCAATCAACTTGAGGGCTGGAAAATGTGGAGACGGTGTTAATTGGAAAACCAAAATTAAAAGGCTAATTTGCATTTAAGGCTTGGATTTACAAGACATAAATCTGCCTCTATGGTGGGCAATTAGAAACATTTTGAACAAAAGAAATTATTTCTACTTTCAGTGTTCATGCTTGCGGTGCCTGATGAAAAGACATCGGGGGGAGGGGGGAGAGAGAGGATGAGGGGAAGAGAGGAGAGGAGAGGAGAGGAGAGGAGAGAGAGAGAGAGAGAGAGAGAGAGAAAGGGGGGGGTAGCACCCAAAAAAATGCCCCCCCCCCGAAAAAAAAAAAAGACCCTCACCTGCATAGAACTCATCTGGCCGCAATAAAGCAGATGTTGAGACATGAAAACAGCCTGTTTTAGAGATGGCGTTTTCAGAGGCAACACCAGCAGCTATAAATTCTTCGGTAATAACGATGGCTGCTGTAGGTAAAATCCTGTGGTAGAACACTCAACGGCAACGCGTCGGTAGCGTACAGGAAACACAACAAAAAATCTTGGCCATCTAAAACCACGCTCATAAACACAAATCGCTACCTCAGAATTACAAAGTTCTATCTGAAAATTTTGGCCGTTCTGAGTTACTAAGACCATGGGGTCAGAAAGCAAAAATGCTCTTTCAAATCGAAGAATATTCGGAGTCGTTATCAAGATCTTCAAATAATTGCATTCAAATAAGCTTGTCATATTGTGAAACTCAAAAAAAATTGACCTCATATTTCTCAAAATTAGATATTGAGCAGATAGAACACTTTGTAATTTTCATAATTTCGAGGTAACGTAATGGCGGAGACTGCCAAAAGACGGTGGGCAAAAACCAGGCATGACATAACGATAACGCTGATACAGACTCAAATTTTCTTTCAAAACAATCGGATTACAAACACACCATCCAAACTAAGGTTTATCCCCGACTGATAAGAGACGCGTGGACGGAGATCCATGAAAATTTCCCGACAAAACTGTAGAAACTTAGAAACACCCGCACTGCATTCTCGCATTCCAGCAACTATCTAAATGCCGTCGCCATAAGGAAATCTGAGCGATAAAGAAGCAACACTTTCGAAAGGCAATATCTCAAACCAAGTACAATTAATATGGACATTTTAAATTAAAAACAATGTTGTACCAACTCAAAATATGCAAATGTTCTTTCGTTTCGTTTATGGGTGGGGTGGGGGGGGGGCAATATTGTAAATTAAAGTCTGCCATATACACAAATCACAGATTGGTACAAAGAGAACGAAGCACGTAGAAAATCAAACCTGTACTAAAGCAGAACCAAACGAAAACTTAATAGACCAGGCAGAAATTATAATAATAATATGCTCACAAAACTATTCGGCACTTTTCCTCTATATAATGACGTGCACTTTAATACGAAGTGGTGATTCGTGTATTATCCATCACACAAAAGAGCCAACTATGTACAACTCCAATGAGCTACATCTCCGTGGACAACTTACGCTGACACTGTTCCACTTCCGTACACCGATACACACCTTATGCACTGGCCCACTTCGACATCCACCGGCGGAAATCCCGGCCTCTCCAACCGCAAAAAAAGATAATAATGTAATACAGGCGCATGGATAAATGACACCAACGGCTACAGCTGTTGCAATCCACTGCGACCAAATAGCGCAGCACTTTACACAAAACCATAAACAGGGTAGCCTGCATATTTATGATCCTTGTATTCCTTCGCTGGGCTTGGAAATCATCGTTTGTTCCCAACATTGCACGCATGCAAAGGTTTAAAAAATCAGCAGGTAAAATTAACGGAGAAAATAAAATGAGTGGATACGGTTGGTTAAACCTTCAACGTTCGGCAAAACGATTAGCGATAAACAGTTCGAGAATACAAGTACAAGCGTCTTAGGACGTAAACACAGAACCAGCCGTGCTGTACAGAACGATGTGCAGAAGCGGTCGATCGAGTTGGAAAAGAAACAAGTGTGCTCATCTTTGATTTGAATCGTGCTAAATGCCCTTCTAAAAACAAACTCGTCCATACCAGAAGGAATACCATACACTATAATATGAGGTTTCGGTGGAATAGTTTAATATCTTGCTAGATCTAGATGATACAGTCTGTCGACAGATCGGCAAGAAAGAGAGTAGGACAGTTGACAGTGTGAGTATGGAGGAAAGCAGCCGGTTGAAGATCTAGATCTACATAAAAGAGGATGCGATTAACGAGGGGCGGTTATTTTTTTTAAGTAGACGGTTTTACGGCGCTTGCAACTGAGTGGCGGTTAAGCCGTGTGTCCGGCCTCAGGAACGGCGGACTGTGCATATATATA
>NW_004797295.1:1254355-1255723 GCF_000002075.1 Aplysia californica | reverse complement strand
ACACCAGAGCACCCGCCAACCACCCGCATACGAGGTTTACGGTACTTGCAACACAATTAGATCTTACAGTCGTATGTAAGTGCTAAGGATTAGAGGTATTCAGGTATTACTAGAGAGTAACACATAACAAAGGAGGAAGGATAAAGACGATAGCTGTTTGATAGGAAAAAAGAAGCAAACCAAATTAAAGCACTCGCCAACCACCCACTCCAACTAACTGTCCCCGCGAACTCCCAGCACAGGATACGCAATAACAAAACGAGGTTACAATCACATTATTCTACAACACAATGGGAAAGCCAGGGAGATGGTAATGACAATCGTAAGCTGTTACCTATCTTCCTAGACTGAGGAACAACGCAATCGTATCGATCGGAGCACGTGACAGACGTTTGGGAAAAGATGGAATTATGCAGGGACTTTATTGGTAGGGGTTTTACATGTCACTCGACATTAACATGCAGCAAGAAAGTGAAAAGCGACATCATCGGGTCACACAAGGGCAAGGCAGCAGCAGTAACATGCCATGGGGTGAACAATGGTTCAAAATAATTTACGTGTGTTTTGACCAACGGATTACCAAAATTCTCACTGTGCTGTAGGAAATTCAAGATGACGGTGAGAAATAGAACAATAGACAAGTCAAACAGAGTAAGCACAGCCCTATAGGCGCCTTTCAATACAGAGCACTCACTGTCCCTCTTGATGTACAAGATCGACTGCATAGAAACAGAGTATAGCACAAGAAAGGTTGTTGTGTTCTAAGCCAACGGCCACAACTCTTCACTACCGGTACTGCATCAACTACCCACTCCCTTTTCCACTTAAGCTCTCGAGCTTCAAGTGCCTGTTTACATACAATATAAAAAACAGTAGGTGGAGAACTATTGTTTAACCCTAAAGCCATCAAGACGTAATCTGAAACACTTGACGAGCCAGGGTCTCGTTCGATAGCTAGGGCTGAGACTCTTAAACAGGGACTTTACATATTGTACAAAGCATTTTTTTTTTTAAACGAGGAAAATACGCCTGGAGCTGAAACCCAACCTAGGCACATTCGGTTCTGATATTGTTTGTAAACTCAGTGAGAAACCATAAAATACACACCACACAGACAGATACGTTACAGACAAACCTGCTCTAACGGCGACATGTATAAATAAGACAATCAACTGTACAAACAGCCGCGTCCCATTTCCCCCCTTGCGTCTTTTTTTTCACGTTATAATGACACTGTGTATGACAGCCACCTGTCTAAGACAACCACTTTTCTCCTCGAAAATGGCTGGCTGTCTCAGACAATTTTAACTGTACACAGACAGACAGACAGACAGACAGACAGACATAATGTGTGAGTGTATGTGTGTG
>NW_004797295.1:1250182-1251303 GCF_000002075.1 Aplysia californica | reverse complement strand
ACACACATACACACAAACACACACACACACATACACAAACACACACAATCCCACGACCAGAGAGACTCAACGTACAAAGACGAAGAAAGAGGAGGGGGGATGAGTTCTGTCAATAACACGCCTTAAACTTTTATGAATACAATGAACGCATACGCCCCCTATCACAAGCCCTGTTAGTGGGAGCGAATACAACACATGACTCGAATAGCTGCGGTGTGTCTTGACCGTCACTGTGGAGTGATAACTAAGCAAATAAATTAACATTTAACACCTGAATCTCAAGAGGCATCCCTCTTTTGTCTTAAATTTATTTATATTGAAAGACAGACATGGGTCATGGGTCCTTAGAATGACGACTTCACCTGATTAAAAAAGGCTCCTTTCACAAATACTGTTTCACTGACCAAATTGTAATGAAACACATTCTAATACCTCACTCATGTCTGCAAGTTTTTCTTTCTCTCATATTGAAAATTAAAACTGAAAATAGTAATAGACCGCCAGTCATTTCTTTACATTTGCACTTCTAACATCTTTTCCCATTTCTAATGTACAAAGACCTAGTTAACATAAAAAATACTTTTGATATTTTTGACAATGATGACACCATCAGACTTCTGCAGACTAATCTTTAGCAGTAGAATAAATTTATGGCGAATAATGAAGGAAATCCCCAAACCACCTGACCACATATACAATGGTGATTGAGAAAAAAAAAAAATATGCTAATTTTGAGAAAATGAAATCAACTAGTCAAACCAGAGATAGACAATAATTCACAATTATCAAAATACAATTCGCTACAGATATTGTGGAAATAGGCATTACCATTGTAGGTTTTACTGCTGAGTGGAAAATATCACAAAATTGTAGTTGTATCAGTGCTCAAAAATCTTTCAAAAGTATCTTTCTTTCTTCAGTTTTGAAGAAAAAGTTTTATTAAGTCACTGACTGCCTTTTAAAGGATCAACTGTATTTTCCTATTAGTATTTCTGAACAGAATGATAACTTTTCTCATTCCAATATTTTCTGAGCTGCCACTCCATTTGAGCCTGAATATCCACACACTGTCTTGAAAGCTTCAGTACTCCAGTACTCTGAGGTATAGAATAAATTATAAC
>NW_004797295.1:1246412-1249974 GCF_000002075.1 Aplysia californica | reverse complement strand
TTCTTCTCCATCTCCTCCTCATTCTCATTTTGGACCACTTGTCGACCCCCCACCCCCCTTTTATTCGATACCTTAGACCTTAGAGTAACAAATCCCAAAACACTTAAATTGCTTACAGCAAAATTAACTTCACGTAGCAATATACCTTCAATACAAAGCATAATAAAATAATAAAAGGGAAAATATAACTTCATGAAACTTTTTACTGCTTTTGAATTGAAAAAGATAATTTTCTTATTACTCTATCATCATTATAATTTTTATATTTAAATATTATCAACATTATTTAATATTATACTTATCGATACTCAAACTTGCCGGAGGGCCCAAATGCAAGTTGCGCACGTTAAAGATCCCTTGGTGGTCTAAAATCTATCAGAGTAGGCTTCGGCCACCACCCGGGCAAAATTCAAAATTTCCTACCAACTGAAAAAGTTTAAAATGTCCCGCGCGCTCATATGACCTTATGCAGCAGCGAGCGCCGTAAATCACTTACCAAAAAAAAAAACTTTAAAAAATTGCCACAACAGCTACATGAAGACAATCACGTGTAAAAACGACTACTTCCCATATCCACAATTGCGTATTATAATGACACTGTCCCAAGACATCCACCTGACTAACAACACAACCACTTTCCTCTAAAAAAAAAAGGTTGGGTAGCCTTCTTAGACAATTTAGACTGTACCTTAGTGGCAAAACAAGAAATGGCTACTTCAAAGCTTGCAAAAAAATTCTCTGGAGTTATTATAGCAAAGGAAACCTAGCATTCTCATACAATAAAAGTTTACATTCAAAACTGAATAAAAGCAAAAATGACAGACAGATTTAAAACAAAAATAGAAACATAATAGGACATTAAGGCACCCTCCCACAATCTGTTCATCTAAACGTTCATTACCAGATAACAGAGACGACATGGCAATTTATCAGCAAAGAGAGAGACAACATTTTTACGATACATTATATTCTAATTCCACACTTGTTTTAATTTATTCTTGGATAAAACTTCAGCAAACTCCCCAAAAGAAAACTATAATATTTTCGAAAGCTGGAGAAAAATTCAAGTCAGTAACATTCTAAATCATACTGAAGTGATACTAGAGAACAAATTAGGTTCAATCACATAGACTAGGTCCTGTACTTATATTATAAAAAAGAAAAACAATAAATCCTGCGTCTCACTGTCATAAATGTTACAACAGTTCAATCAAACGTAACACAGACTGATTCAACACCCAGTTCCTGAAAGTGAAATCCTCGTAGCTTTGAATTTTTATATAGGAACTAAACCTTCAATTCCCTTTGTTTTGTGTGTATACACAAAAATTTCAATCATGCAAAAGAAACACCACTTTGAAAAAAAGCAAAAGCTTAAATTAAGTCTTGGAAATTTTCAAAAGTAGAGAAAAGTAATTATAACATTTTAATGAGTTTTATTTATTTTTAAAAGAAAGTGGGTCTCTAAACTATCCTCGTTTTTTAATTAATGCTGACTGAAGAAGTGTTCTCGTGACACAAATTTCTTCTTTTAACCATCTTGATGACCATAAATCAGGTGTGATTTAAACGGTTGAGATTCCATGCAAAGTATTGCAGTGGTGGCTACCATAGTCATAGAAACTTCATTTTGACAAAATTAGTGAAAAATTATCAATCACTGTGACTGTGTTAGAATGCAAGGTATCTGGTATGAGACCACTTTTAACTTCAATTTCACATATAGATCTAGATCTAGATCTACATGCAAACAGTATCCAATTTTCTTTGGGGTTTACAAAAATAAACCAGTAACTATCGTAATGTAATTACTTTTCTACACAGAGTCTATCTAATGTACACCGCAGAAACCAGAAACATGATGGGGAAAGAGCAGGATCACTAGATCTAGAATCTAGATCTACTTCATTTTAGAAAGACTCGAGGAGGGAAGTGAGAGGTGAACCATGACTCAGAATGTCTGTTTGAGGTTTTAGATGAGATCAGGCACGATAGTCAATATAGAGACTAGACGATAAATTACTCTATCTAAGCACACGAGGGAGGAAATATGGTGGCTTTCGTAATGAGCGACAACCCAAACACAATAAAAAAAGAAGAGACCTGGGTCTAACCCTAACCCTGACCCAACCCTTAATTTTTAAAATCAGAGAAATATGTTGAGTCTAGATCTTGATCTCTAGACTAGATCTAGATATAGATCTAGATCTAGATCTAGATTAGATCTAGAAATCTAGATAACTAGATTCTACATCTAAGACTAATGTCATAGAGGCCTGCCTACATAAAATAATTACAATATCTAGATAATCCAGGGTAGTTCCACCAAGTCATCCAAAGAGTAAAGATGGAACATGTCACCATCATCATGTCTCGGCGTTGTTCGTGTGGGGGGTGGGGGGGGGGGGTCTTTTTCAGTCTTTTAGGGAGTCAGGGAGGAGTGGCTTTTAAAAGTAGAATCTAATAATAAGGCAGCTGATTTCCATTATGTAGAGCTAGCCAGATCTAGATCTAGATTTAGAATCTAGGCCTATTCCATCTGCTCGAATTCTAGAGATCATGTGTTGTAGAATCTAAGTGTGGGCTACTTTCGCATTGGTATGTTCTCTGCCTCTTGTCTTCAGTAGGATCAATGCAACTTGAGATCATGAAGTTTTTGAAAAGCGGACTCATCTCTGCCACGGACAACAGCTTGCATTACGTTTTAGGAAATATATCGAACATGAGTGCAAACTTTAAACTACTTCAGTCAATTTACAACAATAACGTTCAACTTCGAAGACCTTACCTTTCGTTGAATGTCTCATCAAAATTGTGTGACACAGGAAGTTGTTTCACACACGAAGACACAGTCCGCCATACTCCATCGGGGACTCTGTGACGTCACCCTTGTAAATTGTTCTGTCACGTGACGGAGAGCGGGGGGGGACTTCTGTTTTCACTGCTATTTTTAACTCTTTGTCAATGTTTACAGGTGGAATAGAAGGTTCTTGTTCGTGGACTTGCAAAGAAGTTTAACGTTTTCAATTCGTTGTTACAGAGCCTAGAGTTTTGGTCCTGGAGGGATTTAAGGTCTAGACGCGTTATTGATGCGAGATTTTTTGTGTGTTTTGAATTTGGTCAAAACATAGATATTTAGAATCTAGCGTTTCCTGATGCCAAAGCTTATGTAACATGCACTATATGGGCCTATGTAACAATAATAAGTGATGACCCGACAGTAATCACCCAACATTAAGAAGTTAGCTGATTCAACTACCCCCCCCCTCTCTCTCTCTCTCTCTCTCTCTCTCTCTCTCTCTCTCTCTCTCTCTCTCTCTCTCTCAATCTCTATCTCTCTATCTCTCCCTGTTTATCTCTATCTATCTCACACACACAATCATAATATGCACTCTTACAAACACACACACACACACACACACACGCACACACACACACACAAACGCCCACAAAGACACATACACACATACTCTCTCGCTCTCTCGATCTCTCGCTCTCTTCTCTCTCTTCTCTCTCTCTCTTCTCTCTCTCTCTCTCTCTTTCTCTCTCTCTCTCTCTCTCT
>NW_004797295.1:1244791-1245799 GCF_000002075.1 Aplysia californica | reverse complement strand
TTTGTATATATATAATATGTATACAAAATCCTCATTTTTTCTCTCTCTGTATAATATCCATATTATGTACATATGCATGCTGATGACAGTTTTAATTGCAGGTTCAGAAAAGAAACTTCTATTACTTTTAGATGTGGTGAAAATAGAATATTATCAAGTTTAAAGTAAACATATTGTAGTGTAATATTTTTTTAAAACAGCAGTACTTTCTACATGTAAACTCATAATCATAAGCAAAAGTTAAAAGATCAAACAAGTTCAACATTTTATATAGGCTATATTAGGCCCATTATGTAAAATTACACCCGATGCCGAACGTACCACAGAAATAAAAAAAAAAAAGAACTGCAATAGAAACTAAAGACAGCTTCAGTGGAATTAGTCCAATCCTGACAAATAGTAGCATAACAACCAAAATAATAATAGTTTTCAAAGGTTTTGAAAGGGGGTCAACCCTTCTGTACAAATTATGCACGCTGGACAATTACTCAAGAGAGTGAAAAGAAGCAAGAAACGGTGAAAAAATGATTTCTCAGAACACGGACGAGAATTTCAAGGAGAAAAGGAAATCATAAGAGGCAGTGCTTGAAGAAGCACGCGTAGGGTGTTGCTCACTAGGCTAATGAACAACCAGGAAGAGACTTTGTCGTACCGATATAATAATAATAATAACAATAATAATAATAATAATAATAATAATAATAATAATAATAATCATAATCATAATCATAATCATAATCATAATCATAATCATAATCATAATCATAATAATAATAATACTAATAATAATAATAATAATAATAATAATAATCATAATCATAATCATAATCATAATCATAATCATAATCATAATAATAATAATACTAATAATAATAATAACAATAATAATAATAATAATAACTTGTCTGTCATTTAGACTAGATCTAGATATAGATCTAGATCTAGATCTAGATTAGATCTAGAAATCTAGATAACTAGATTCTACATCTAAGACTAATGTCATAGAGG
>NW_004797295.1:1242412-1244691 GCF_000002075.1 Aplysia californica | reverse complement strand
TGATAATAGTAATAATAATGAGAAGAAGAAGAAGAAGAAGAAGAAGAAGAAGAAGAACAAAAAGAACAAGAAGAACAAGAAGAACAAGAAGAACAAGAAGAACAAGAAGAAGAAAAAGAAGAAGAACAAGAAGAAGAACAAGAAGAACAAGAAGAACAAGAAGAAGAAAAAGAAGAAGAAGAAGAAGAAGAAGAAGAAGAAGAAGAAGAAGAAGTTGAAGAACAACAACAACAACAACAATAATAAAAAGGATAATAATAACGATAATAACAAGGATAATTAAGGATAATGATGGTGATTATTTTCGTTTTTATTATTATAATGATAATAATAATAATAACAATAATAATAATAATAATAGCTTGTCTGTCATTGTCTGGCGATGACCAATACATCAGCAGAAGAGAAAATTTCATAAGCCAGGCCCGAGAATTGAGTTATGAAGCAAGTCTAGTCTAAGAGTAGAAGCGCATTCCTGCGTTTCATAAATCTCAGTAAATAAGAGAAAAAAACTTAATTGAAGGCTACTTTTTGCTTTGAAGTACAGGGTTTGGTCAAGTCGTTGTCCCCTCTCAAGCGTCAACTCGTCAACACATTATCGACCCCACAATGTAAGCGACTGTGAGCTAATCTCGCGGAGACCTTTGTGTTTGCAAAACACTGCCCTCCCTTCACACTCTCAAAATCGTTTTTTATTACATGTATTCTCTCAGCCGCTCGAACTGGGTGTTTTAGATGAAGAAAAACTAATTGCCTTTCTTAAGAGATTAAAAAAACATCTACATCTAGATGTGCAGAAATACGACAACTAGTAAGTGAAAAGATTAACAGATGCTTTCATACAATGTATTATTGCGTATTGTCTTCTATCAACTAGTGCCTATGATTATGTTGCCAATTATAGTCTATTGGAATTAAACTCCTGGGATTTGGCCGGCATTGCGCATGCAAATGAACACAACCCATAAATCAACAAATTTGTTCATATTTGATGTAGCATTATATAAAATGAAATTCGAGTCCCTGCTTCTAGACTTTAGAAATTTAGAGTGCCCTCCGAAGGCACAACAGTGGTAGCAAAGAGAATCTTAGAAAGTCTTTGGTACCACACGGGCAATAAAGTTATATTTTAGGCTTCGGTATAGGGGGGCGGGTCAGTGGAGTGGGAAAAGAGGGGGAAGGGGTGGGAAGGGATGGGAATGGGAAGGTCGGGAGGTTGGGGAGGAGCTTGGATAGTTACTCCAAGGGGAAGAGGGTGAATGGGGACGGGGAGTTCGTTAGGGGTAAGGTATGAGGGGTTGAAGAGGATGTGAAGGGTTTCTTTGTTCAGGGTAAGAATATATCGCCGTCTCCTCCCTCCCAGCATTCCACAGACAGAAATGGACAGTAAGCCACATAGAATCATGTGCTTTTACGACCGCCATGTACTGGTAATAAAAACATATAATGTGTAACAGGAATTCGCTTCTGCTTTTAATCCAACCACTGAGCCCGTGACAGTGTCGGGCCAGACAGTGAAGGGGTTAAAGGTTTAAAAAAACTTGTGGCGTCTGCTGTAGTCGATGAGACCAATTCTGGCAGAGAAAAGTGCCACATTTACTCAAAATGTTGATCATTTGCACTAATATCACCAGGAAAATAACCCAAGTTTGATCCTAGGTCAGGTGTTAAGCTTCAGGAAAGATTGAGCAAACGACACCAGAGCACCCGCCAACCACCCACAGTTGAGTGAACACAAAATGTGGATTCTGGCAGTGGACACACGATAGGGAGTTGCACTGACTGCCTCGCCAGTAAATAACTAAAGGGCCGAGGGGGGCATTTTTGTCACATGCATTGTTCATTCTCAGCTCCCATGATGGGTTTAACGGCGAACTGTCTGGACTATCCTCGCTCGCACGCCTCCCTTTTTCTTCCAAAATGGCTTCAGGTGGGGGAAAAAAGAAAAAAGAAGGGATGAAAATATGAAGACCAAAACTATCCGTCGTGTACCATAGGTCAACGCAGCCATTCACATTTATTTTATTCATCTTTTTTTCCCTTCATGTCTTTTACACCAACGAAGCACCAGCCGAACTACCTATGTAAGCCTATCGTTCAGTCTCTCATCTAGTTATCATTTATCAATAGTTCCACTTTACATGTATTACCTACAAATTCGTCTTTGTCTCCTTAGATTTCTCTAAACTCCCCCCCCCCCTTCTCTCTCTCTCTCTCTGTGCTGTTCGGACCATGTTCCGATGCTGTGAGGCACAAAAGGACCAAGAAAATGTAAGGAT
>NW_004797295.1:1239896-1242281 GCF_000002075.1 Aplysia californica | reverse complement strand
CTCTCTCTCTCTCTCTCTCTCTCTCTCTCTCTCTCTCTCTCTCTCTCTCTCTCTTACGCACACAGAAATACAATACATAGTAACGATACAATACACACATACTTACGAAGACACAAACATACTTGTACGCATATTGAATAGACTAAAGACCTGTACACACCAGTAAATAATTATAAGCGCAGTCAAGAAACTTTCTGTAGGACAACTGAACTTATAAGCACACTTGTCTCATCACGGAGATTTTGGAAATCCCGCAGAACCCTTTCCGGTGCATTAAAGCTCTAGGCTAATGTCTGTCAAATTTGTAAATCTTGAATCCAAAATTCCCCAAAACCACGTCATTTCCGCTTCCCCATGGCACCGAAGGTAAGAGCCATAATTATACTAAGGTTGTTTTTTTTGTCATAAAATTTTTGTTTTTAGTAAGTTTTTTTTTACGGTAGATTTAGATCTTCTAGATCTAGATCTAGATCTAGAATCTAGATTTTAGATCTACTTACAAGACAACTAGGTTGTATAAGTACCGAAAATTAGAGGTGTTACATTGACATTGACGATTTAATTGTTTAAGGCTCTAAGTAGATCTAGATCTAGATCTACATCTAATATCTAGATAATCTAGAGCCTGTTCACTGTTCAACTATCTGGTAATGAACGACAATAATGCATGGCGTGCAGGCTAGACAAATCAGTTTTGGCAGGCGGGGTTGTAAATAGTTGGGAGATCTTTCCAGTATTCGTCCAGACGTCTCTTAAATGTGTCCACGTTTAGAGCTGACACCACTGATTCGGGTAGATTGTTCCAAATAGTATCAACCCTATTCTCAAGAAAGTTTGCCCTCACACACAATCTGCTTCTTTGCTTCTGGAGCTTCTCTCAGTTGCCACGGAGAGTTACGGGAGAGTCAACATCATCCAGTGCCAGATCTGCGACAAACATCGGCGATCATGGCTCTCCATTCATTCCTTTGCTCGGATGCTCTAAAAAAAAAGCTACGTTTCCCTGATCTTTCTCTGTTACCCATTTGTTTGGGTTACCTAAGTATGTTGTTCTGGGCCTTCCCGTGCACCTTCCCCTTCCCCTACTCATACGGGAGAGTAACAAACAAACAAAAAAAGGACGAGAGATAAGGGCAATAGATCTAGAATTATTTAGGCTAGATCTAGATCTGAGATCTAGATCTAGATCTAGTTGTTTTGATAGGAAAGAAGGAGCACTAGACTCTTGATGTACACCAGAGTACCCGCCAACCACCCACATTCTTGAAACTGAACATTTTCTTTCAAATAAAAGTTTGTGAGCAGTTCAATTTAATATCATGGATAAGGGATTTTCTTACCAACCGAACCCATTTAAAATTAAAAGATTCCTTACGGACACACATCACAACAATTTCAGCCCCCCCGGATATGTTTTACGATTGCCAAATAAACAGCAATGATATTATGTTGGTCAAATTTGCAGATGATTCAACCGTAATTGGGCTCATTCAGGCTGACCATAACGAAACAGCTTACCTGAATTTTGTATTAAATTAAACATTTCTGAATGGTGTGAAAATCAAGCTGCTTTTAAATGGGAAAAAACCACGAAGAACTTGTTGACTTTAGAAAAAAGAAATTTGCATTTGTAGCAACTCGAAAATAAAAATGAACACGCCGAGCAAGTGTCAGATTATAAGTATTTGGCATCTGGGTGTTACAATCGACAACAAACTCAATTGGCATGTCCACAGTCCACGTTTCACTCTTGCATAAAACGCGAACAAAAGGCTACTTTTTCTAAGGAGGCTCATATTTTATAATTGATAAAACCTTGATGTCCATATTCTATCATTCAACCTTAGAAAGTATGATTAATTTCTGTACAATAGCATGGACGGGAGCAAAAAACAAAATAAAGAGAAATTAAATCAATTAATACGAAAAGCATGCAAAATTTCAGCATCTACGTTCTCGTACTTTGATGAATTGTACATTACAGCTTGCTCTAAAAAAGTTGATTCCATGTTTTTGGACAATAAACATCCCTTATTCGGACTTGTTCCCTCAAATAAAAATATCAAACAGAAGTAAAAGACCTAGGCTTTTGAACCGTAACAAAGAACGATGCAGAAAGTCATTTTTACCACCATCCATCAAAATTCGTCCTTCTTAACCATCTTGTTAGAAGCATTCATATGAAATATGACCTTAGAGCATGCATTGGAATAACATTGAGTTACAATCAAAATACTGAGTAAGCATCTACTTTAACATTATTACGTGGATTGTTTATATTACTCTTCATTTATATTATGCATGTGACTGTAAGCCTGCGTGTGTGAGCATGTTTCTCTCTCTCTCTCTCTCTCTCTCTCTCTCTCTCTCTCTCTCTCTCTCTCT
>NW_004797295.1:1235879-1239621 GCF_000002075.1 Aplysia californica | reverse complement strand
GGGGGGGTATGAAAATATGAAATATGTGAGAAAATGTTGCATGTACTGATTGTCGACGTCTTATACAATATCTGTGTACTGGAACCTGAATGAATAGGCTTGCGCTCAGCACTTGTGTATTGTTAGTATTAGTCTCGTGAGTTAAAAGCTTTTTCCCGCTGTAATAATGGGTTATAATTCTGACACTGTGCATGATAAATGAGTACTTTAGCTAGACAATCAAAATAATGAGCTCGACATGTTGTAACTGAAAGGTGAAAAATGAAGTGAATTGTTAAAGTAAGATAAACTGCAACTTTACACAAAGTTAATATTTTCTTGAATGCTGAAGTATCACGACATTAACAAAGTGGAATTCAAACTCAAAACTATTTTTAATCAATTCAGCAGCTATATTCTATTTATGGAAAACTATGCAAAGGGAATGAAGGTGTCTATAGTGTCATTTGTTTTTTTTTAAGTAGAGGTTTTACGGCGCTCGCAACTGCATAAGGTCATATGAGCGCCAGAAGATCAGAGGTGTCACAAGAGAGTAACAAACATAAAAGAAGAAGAAGGGGAGATAAGGACGATAGATGTTTCATAGGAAAGAAGAAGCAAACCACACCAGAGCACCCGCCAACCACCCACCGTCATTTGTTTATGACAACTGATTGAAAAATGATTAGAAAACAGAGTAGACGTGATATACATGGGGTGTACAACTTTGTCAGGCTGAGAGCAAAATTAATATGATTTAATTTTTGTCTGACATTTGAGGCACTATCTTACGCGATTTATCAGACATTCTTCATCGCTTTACTGTTTGCATTTAATGCACAGCTGGACAAAAACAGATTGTTTGGGTAGTAGAACATAGGTCAATACCGAACTAACGATAAACAAACCACTCTTTGGGGGAAAAGGGGGGGGAGCAAGTGGAAAGAATGCTGCTCAAAACATTAACCAGTTTGTTGAAATCAAAGTAACTTTGGTGGGGTTTCAAGGGCCAGTGGAGATTAATTGGCGGTAGGGGCGGGCACGAGACGAGCCGAGTACCCGTTTCTCGCGGGAAATAACCTTCCCGTCACTTCCCGAGCACTAAACTACTGCCCGGTACCGAGAAGTGATACTGCTCGTTGGCTTGACATAACGAGTAACAGTAACGAGAGTGAGAGAGTGAGAGGCGAGAAATGACAACGCAGACAGTGCCACCCATCCCCGTGCCGTCCTGTGTGTGAAACTGAAAGGGGGGGGGGGGGGGGGCGAGACGAGGCGAGTGGGGAGTTGATCAGGGCCTAGGCCTAGGTCGTCTCCCTACCTTCCTTCACCGCCTGCGCCAGCGCACCAGGGCAAGCCTAGTTTCTAAGTTTAGATCCCCGCAACGACCGGCCTTCCCGCTAAACGAGTTGCTCATTCTGTGGGACGAGAAGAGAAATCTCGGCCACGGTCGGCCTTCTCGCTGAACGAGCGGCTCGAACTGCGGGGCGAGAAGAGAAATTGGTCACGAGACGAGAAGTATTGCTCGAGACTCGAGACACGAAGTATTTCTCGATCCCGGGACCGGTCAGGGCGAGAAATAGGTTAGCTACTCGGTCTTCTCGCTCGGGAAGGAAAAAGCGCTTCCCGCCCGTCTCTAGTTGGCGGAACACTTTTGGTGTGAGGGTCGATAAATTACTGAGCAGACCTGTGACATAATCTATTATCATCCCAGCCTGTGCCCATGACAAATATCCATGTAAAAGACTAGATCTAGGGGTTCTTGTATTTCCTTCCACTGCCTGTAAACAGATATATTTCTTGCCTGTATCGGCCTAGCCACATATTTAAATGACGTCAAAGTTGTCTTTAAAGATGTACACTATTAGTAGATAGCTCTATGGTTGTCCCACATCTCCTGCCACGGCTATCACAGTTCATACAGATTGACAGATTCGTGATTTTCTGACTCTGTGGGTCGAGCACATTGTCCTAACATATTCATTGCTCTCTTTATCTCAACCAGAACTTACCAGGGTCCACTTCGTTTGTGTCAAAATGAGACCACCTCCAGAACCGGAAGCGGTAAATTCTTTTGTTACGTTAAAGTTCTCGTGTGATATTTCCTTGTATTGATTCCTTTCAATTGTTTCCTACAAGTTGTTATGAGCTGTCTTGCTTTATATCATCACTTTACGATCATTACTATGCTTATGTGCCTTTTTACGGCTCAAATTCTACCATTGAAAGTACATGTAGTTAGCTTGTGCTGTAACTAAAGCACTTATTAAAAATAAGTCCGTCCTTTTTTCTAATCGCAACACCATGTTTAATTCATGTTTTTAGCCTTTTTAGTCAACTGATGGATGGAACAAAACTTTCTCATCGGTATCTAACAAAGTCAAAAAGGACAGCATCAAACCAAGGTCGCAATATCCGACTGTAATTCATCCTCACCTTCATATTACTACTTCTGATCAGACTAGTAATAAAGTATGAGCAGAAATTCTTTATATTATCACTTGTCTTTTATCAGGAAATCGTAATTATGCGTGGGCTAAAGTTTTACCACTAAAAAGTGAGATTGGTGAGTTGTGACATGGGCCACAAACGTAGGCAAAATATACTCGTGTGAGAAGCGATGAGTTACGTGAACATTCCCATTTTCTGCGGGACGGTTATTTGTGGTATTTATAAGCTATATATTTATGAAGAAAAGTTGGGTGTTTCTTAAATCTAAGCCTCTATTGTTGTGGAAAAAATATGACTAGGTTTAGACAAATTAATGCAAACTGCTATTTAAAGTAGATCTATGGGTTACCTTGATTCCCCCATTGAAGAGATATTTGGGGATAAGTTGCAAATGTTTTACTTTACTGTAACTATAAGAGCTGTTGTTTGGCTGTGTTTGCCACACGTGTTTTCCTCGTTGGTCTACAGGTAGGGCCTATCAGAAGAAAGGTTTTTCATTAACTAAAAGTCTGCTTGAGCCCTCCTCCATTCCGAACTTACTTGGCTAGCTGAGCACATCCAATGTCCCCATTCTCTGTGAGGCCAAATGTGGGTAGCCTTGGCGTAATGTGAAAAGGACACTCATTTCAACTTGTTTTTAAGAATGGGGGTTCAAGCAGACTTTTTATGTCGTTTTTTTCCTCTTGAGTCACCACTTGGTCACTGTTTTAGTCGACAGGACATACCACGGTGAAGGTTTTGAGTTAACGCAGCACCGGGCAAACTATTTCTGAGGCAACGGTAACTTTGACTGCCGATAGAGAAGAGATAGAAACGGCAACCTTGGAATCATACTCATTCACCGTATACATGCACTTGTACTGTTAAAGCTAGTCTAGCTAGAGAGACAGAGTGACACAAAGAGAGAGAGAGAGAGAGAGAGAGAGAGAGAGAGAGAGAGAGAGAGAGAGAGAGAGAGAATGAGGCATTAAACAGGGAGATGGACACTGAGGCGAGAAAGAGAGAGGTGTCAGGCTTGATTGATTCACACAAAATGAAAGGTGTCCACGAGGGGAAGAAAAATCACCTTTTTTTAGAAGGGTGCAGAAAGGAAAAGGGACAAAAAAATGTGAAAAGGCTGTGCAAATTCAACTTATATAATATTTATAGGAAGGAGGAAGAGAGGGGAGGTGGAAGAGGAGGCGGAGGAAGAGAAGGAGGAGAAGGAGGGGGAGGAGCACGAGCTCGAGAAGAAGAAGAAGAAGAAGAAGAAGAAGAAGAAGAAGAAGAAGAAGAAGAAGAAGAAGAAGAAGAAGAAGAAGAAGAAGAAGAA
>NW_004797295.1:1232773-1234695 GCF_000002075.1 Aplysia californica | reverse complement strand
GGACGAGTAAGAGAGTTCAATGATGATTTTTTTTCTGCGCACCAGCGCTCGCCGACAAATTTCAATGAGACTTTTGACATCTCTTTTACTGGCTTTACCCCTGACAGCGTTAGTGCGGCTCAGCTTCGCCGACTTTCACTGGGTCTACCTCGGCAGTCCTTTCTAATGCGCATGGCGGCAAACGTGAAAACTAAGACGGCAAACACGTACCGTATGGAGCCAGTCCCCGGGAAAGAGTTCTCCTGGACCAAGGTGCATTACATTACATTCAGCTCGGTTTGATTTGAGATTACGTCACTAGATTTCTTTTAGCTTGTAAACCTTATTTATGTACATTTGTAACATTGAACCATATTAGGGGGCTCTCGTGGCCTAGAGGTTAAGGTGTTTGCCTCTCTTTCAAAGGTCCCGGGTTCGAATCCGGGTAGCGACGGAAATTTTTTCTTCTCTAAAATTGTCTCTTTTCACCTCCTTCCTTGCACTCTAGTTATGATTTGTCGTCTGCTTTGGCCTCCACTTTCTACCCCCACCTCCTCACCTCCTTTGCTTCCTCCCCTGAGCTCCTGACTCTTTCTGCAGACTTTCTACTGCTATTACTTGGCTCCTACATACTGCTGTCTTTTCGCCACACCCCCTGATCTCCTGGAAGGAAAGATGTACACCTAGCTTTCTCGGACAAGGGCGAAAAGTCTCGGAGGACCCGTGTGCAAGTTGCGCACGTTAAATACGGTTAAAGATCCCTTGGTGGTCTTAAATCGATTAGAGTAGGCTTCGGCCGCCACCCCGGGCAAAATTCAAAATTTCCTACCAACTAAAAATGTTTAATGTGTCCCGCGCGCTCATATATGACCTTATGTCTATTGCTCTCATGACGTAATCCCTTTAGCATCAAGAAGAGCTAGAAAGCTTAGACCCTTTCATGTCAAATTGTAAGGTATCGTTGTAAGACCAGTAAAAGAATTCAGTAGTCACCTTAGTGTGTTTCAGTTTATCGTCTTAGGTGAGTTAAAGATATTCATTCAACATCGAGAAGCTGTGTCAAAACAGTGCTCCTCTTTAACCAAGGGGTCCGAACACTGACGGGGAGTAAAACATTTGCCTTTGAAATCATCGAAAAGCTCAATAAGCTCAATAACTTTTTTACTTAACGCACCATCTACTTATTAAATTCTATCCCCAGGCGAAGCACACTGTTGAGCACGTTTCTGACAGGTTTTTGGCCGATTTGCCGGAGTATTCTTCACACGAGGCTCCAAATCTCATAAAAGCCCTCGGCTCGCAAATACTGCAAAAAGTAAGTAGAAATTGCAGGTGTTTCGATGGTTATCAATTGATTTCAGCGGAGGTGGCAACCACTGTCGGCTGGTAGCTCTGTGTGGCCACGCAGAAAATATTGGAACTTTTCATGGTGTTGTGTTTGTGATTATATGACATGTCATTGTATTGTCCCCGGCGGTTCTGACAGAGGGACAGGGGGACACAAGGGACAACAGCAGCTGGTACATGTTTGGAAGAAAGTCAGTGGATACCGCGACAGTTGGCGGTGTGAAAAGTAACACGCACAGAAAAAGTGAAAGCTGAGGCGACAATGCTAATAAATAATGCAGAGACGCAATCTTTGTTGACGTTACTGTGCTTTGGTTGTAATTTGTTTCGTTTGTTCGAATAAAGAGAAGCACATGGACTTGGACACAACAAGAGTCGTATAGTTTGGGGTGAAAGTTGGACAGACTAACAGAAACAGCAGGAAGAAAGGAAAAGAACCATAACAGTCGCAACAACACGCTTGGTGCATTTGTCACTGAAAGTTCTATATTAACTCCACAGAGAAACAAAGCAGTCAAACTATAGTCATGCCGATGTTGTTGTTATATTTGGTTGATATAGCAAGCACACACACACACACACACACACACACACAC
>NW_004797295.1:1227723-1231910 GCF_000002075.1 Aplysia californica | reverse complement strand
CAATGTTCTGTCGCCTGGTTTTTTCTCCACTTTCTCCCCCCCCCCCTTCTCCCTTTTGCTCATTCCTCTGGGCTTGTGACTCTTTCTACAGCCTTTCTGCTGCTACTCCGTGGCTCCTTCTTACCGCTGTCAACCACACCCCTGATCTTATGGTAGGAAAGATCTAACACCTATCCTTCTCGGATATGGGCGAAAAATCTCGGAGGTCCCATGAGCAAGGTACACAAGTTAAAGATCCCTTGGTAGTCCTAAAATCGATAAGAGTAGGCTTCGGCCGCCATCTGGGCAAAATTCAAAATCTCTACCAAATTGAAAATGTTTAAAATGTGTCCCGCGCGCACTTAATATGACCTTATGCAGTTGCGAGCGCCTTAAAACGCTTACCAAAAACAGCAACAAAAAGAACCCAGGTCTTCTGTATGCGACGGCGAAGCTGCACCTCAGACATCGATACTCCGAGTGTGTAATACTGGAAATTAGAAAACTAAAAAACTAAACTAAACCATCACAAAAGTATGGTGTTTGAATTGATAAAACATCGGTAAAAAATCTTTAGAAAATTTGACAGTTTTTTTTTACCTGGAGTAAAAATTGCAAAAGTTTTATTTTATCATACTTTGTGAGTATACCTTGACACGTGAATCTACCTTCTGCACTCTCTCAGCCGCAGACCGGAGAGGGAAATATAACGACCTCCACTTGTTAGTACTAATATTACATGGTGTAGTCTGGCCGTTCAGGCTTCTCTCAGCTAGTTTTAGTAAGGTTTTACGACGCTCGCAGCTGCAATAAGGTCATATGAGCGTCAAGTGGTGGATGTCAGCAGAGACATTCCAATGGGGAATCAGGCTTACCTGCTCATCTCTCAAGCATCAACAGCACACAGTCTGCTTCGACTTTCGAGGCACCACGGAAATGGCAATTCACAAGAGAGTGACAAATACACAAAAGAAGTTGAGGAAAAACGACGATAGTAAAGATGAGGAAAGAAAAAGCAGCTGTTCCCCCTATATTGTTTCGGCACAGTATGAGCATGACATGGATACATCAGCCCATTCACAAGTCTACTGTACATAAGAACATGTTAATACATATATTCCCCCTTTGGTAATGGCCTTAAGACAACTTCAGTCAGTAGCATTTCCCTGGGGGGGTGGGGGTGGGAGGGAGGGGGTAGGCTCTTCCCAAGAGATCTTCTAACAACAAACCATTGAAGACGCCTCTGTCCGAACAATAGGAGAGAACTTTGACCCTTGCCCTTACTTCTTGGACATTACCGATGACAGGATGGCTTACCGCGAAGACAAAAAAATCCTGATATTCATTTTGAATCCGTTACCTTGTGTATAAACTAACACCCGGAACAAAAAAGAGTCTATGGTGTCATGAAATACCTACTACTAGCTTTTGAAAAAGGTCAGCGCGTTTCTTTGTATTTTATTAGGGGGGGGGGGGAGGTATCTTCTTTAACTTTCTCGTTTTGCTTGAAAATGTTAAGTTGTTAGGAATAACAAATTTAGTCAACAGTAATAATTAATTGGAATATCTAAAGACAGTTTCAATAAATGAGTCATGTCCTGGAAAAGAGAAACTTCTCACTGACAACACACATAAAGGTTTTAAAAGGCGATGCGTCATCAACCCATAAGGTGTGAATGTTGGAAATTATGTAAGATAATTAAAATCAACTATAGACAACAGAAACGTAATTTATTAGGAGACTGTTGAGATTTTTTTATGGAAGGGAAAGAAATCAAATGAAGAAGCGCCGAAATAAGCCCCGGTGGTAAAGCCAATTTGGAAGGGACAAATACAGTTCATGGGATATTTGGAATCAACTCAAAGGAACATCTTGCTCTCACTTGATAAATGGAAGGCAAAAGTTACAGAGGCAGAGGTAGACCAAAAATAATTTACCGAGAGAACGTAAACAGATGTATGACGAAAAGAGACTAGGATAGTCTGTTTTTAGTGCATCGGGGCAGAGAAGAAAATGGAGAACTATACTATTATTACCATGATCGCCCATGTCTATTTCAGATATGTCGCTTAAAAATGATAACGGTCAATTATTAGTGGCGCCGTCCTTGATTTGTTGAAGGAAGGATATTACATACTCAGAACCAAAATTCATTGTAGACCATGGGAACATTTTGACTTTAATCTATCTATCTTAATAAATTTGTTCAGAGATGAAAAAGTCTAGAAACATTTGGGATTAATTAATTTCGCCCAAAGCTAGCCACGTGTGATGCACAGACAAGAGAGACGTCCACCGTGAAAAAGCCACGGTCGCTTGCTCTGCTGACTAAACCAAGTTTTTTTCTTTCCATGTTTTGTCAGTCTGTAATAAAAGAAAACCACAAAGGCGAAGTAGGCAGTAGCAGTAGTCACTTGGTGTAAAGATAATACAAACAGATATAAAAGGGGAGCAAGACATGAGATCTATCATTGCCACCTTCCAATCAGCAACATATACTGTAGTAATGTTGCTGGTGATAATAAAACCCAAATGAAAACTGCACTGCGGGCGCTTCATTTAAGATAATAGACGGCACAGGGTTGTTGAATGAGGGTCAATAATAAATTTATTAAATTTCCGCTCTTGATCCAAATTTTTTAAAGCCACAATTGTGACGCCGCCATGAGTGAACTTTGAAAGAGAAAGATTACTTCCGAATAATACTTCAAAGAATTAATTGCGCGATTCAAGTAATACACCGCGGTGGAGGAAGGGGTTGTCCTCAAGAATGTCAGCAACGTGCGCAGTGTCCGGCCCAGCACGGTGTTGACAGTTGACAGCACTATCCGTGGTGTGTATGGGCAAAAACCAGTGCCCTGTGCCACCTGCACCCAAGTCATCAGAACTCGTAACCCTTGCCTCGTTCATTCGAAATAGACGCCGTGCACAGAGATCACACAGACGAAGGTCTTCGCGACAACCTTGTACACTGCATAGTTGTCTGTGGCCGGGCTCCACAGGACGCGGTCAGCTACCATCATACCCTGACCCGTCAACTGAATCATGGTCACGTGACATACGAACCGGTACCTGGGGCAGTCCAACCTCTTGATCTGACGTAGGTTAGGATAGGGGAAAAAAAAGGGGGGGGGGAGGGGGGAATAAGAACAAACAAAAAGAAAAAACTAAATACGAATGTCCAAGAAATGTACGTGGATGATAATGATGATGACTCTGATGATGGTGGAGGACTCCATTGCACATTTGTGGGAAACTGGAAACACAAAAGGACGAGACAAAAACAAAACCACATTTCAACATAAAATCATACTGTAACTGAGCTTACTATTGTTTAAAAATCTGAGGTGTTAAACATAAGGTATATAACATAACATATAATCTACCCCAACACTGTCCATCTTACCTTTTTCATCACATACGAGGCAATCAATGTGGTTATGTTTGAGACATTCTGTCTGTTGTACTGGTAGTTTTCCAAGATTCGGTCTGCAACGTTCTCGATCATCCGCCTTGCCTGTAGAGACCAGAGCGACAGTCGGTTCTATACCACATGTATTACTATGTCGAGGGTTTGGTGGTGGCGTTCAGTTTAACTTTAAGTTGATGATTCCGATGTTGAAAGTGATCGTTGATGTTTACTTTTTTTTTTATTGTTGTCATTGTCTATGTTGTTGATACAGTTGTTACAGTTGTTACTGTTGTACTTGTTTTTGTCGTTGTAGATGATGATGATGATGATGATGATGATGATGATGATGATGATGATGATGATGATGATGATGAAGATGATGATGATGATGATGATGATGATGATGATGATGATGATGATGATGATGATTTTTATCTTTACTTTTTGTCTGTGAATTAAAAAAGACTCCCTACCTACTCTGCTTTTTAAACGATGATGAATGATGATGACAATAAACTGCACAACATTAGCTGTGTCTTCTATAGGACCTGGAATCGCACTTCCTTTGTCCCAATAGGTGTTGAGTGACGAAAAAAAAAAACAATACAAAAAAACATGATCAAATACGTGAATACTTTAATCACACCACAAAAACAAACCCCTCCCTCACCCCAAAAAGACGAACGAAACAATCACTTAAAATGCTCCCCTCCCACCTTTTTAACGCGCGTGCGCGCACACAAAACACACACACACACACACACACACACACACACACACACACACACACACACA
>NW_004797295.1:1186162-1227333 GCF_000002075.1 Aplysia californica | reverse complement strand
CCTACTATATTTACACTCTTCCGGAATGGAGCAAAAAATCTTGAGAGATGCAAAAAATTAGGTCTAGATTTATACTCTCAAAACAAAATGCGCCTCGCGAAATATCGCCTCCGGCACTTCCGCTGAGGAGAAAAGCTACGCAGATTTGTTTCGTTTCTGAGTGGAATAATCACAAAGGCCAAAGAAAGACCGGAACTTTTGTCAAATGTGTTTTTCTAAATTCAGGAAATGAATAAATAAAAAATCGGGCTCCGAAATGGGGACCTATCTATCTTTTTGCAGGTACTTGCCAACTTTTAACTGTGCAGTTGTCGTGTTTTTGTGGGAAAAGTGGCACATGTGTTTCCAAGTTGCCAAACATTATGCATACACTCGCACACATGCACACACCCATACACTTCCTGTCCCAATTGCCAAACGAAACCAACAGGTAGACACAGGCTATAAAAAAGCCCAAACTAATTTGACCCCCAGTTATCATAGGCTACTACCTGTTCAACTTTCTGCGGCAACAAAGAAAACAGAAACACTGAAGATGACTATTGTTATCATTTTACTGCGAAATGGCTACATTTTGATCAAGAGTTGGTTAGTGGGTGGTTGGTGGGTGCTCTGGAGTAAAGTACTCCTTCTTTCCTCTCAAACAATATTCCAATTCAACATCCTTTCCAGTAAGATAAGAGAAAGATAAGATAGTACTCGTCCTTATATCTCCTCCTTTTTTGTGTCTGTAGTTACTCTCTTGTAACTCCAGTAACCCTCGACACTTATATGACCTAATTGTTTTGCAATTAGTGTCGTAAAAAGAAAATAGGTTGGGTTCGTTGGACATCGCTTTTGTGAGCTTACCGTTCCTGCAGAAAACGTCTGTCCGGGAAGGGGCTCCATTCTGTACGTGTTAGGAACAACATTCTTCACTCGTACGTTGGAGTCCAAGAAGGAGCTGACGCGCCGGGAAAAGCTGAGGGAAGGCATGGGCGTCCCCCAAGAACTTGTTTTTCTCGCACGGTTGTCTGAGTCCAAGTGTTCGAAACGTATTGAGCTTTTTCTGTTAGCGTTCCTAGGAATCATAGGCAGATTCCAGGTTAAAAATCATAGATACATGGTGCATAAAGTTAGAATCTAAAATAGGAAAAAAATAATGATGGATTAACAGACAGGAGAAAGAGACTAAAACAGAACTTAGACATGATGGATGGCTGGTGCCTCTATAAATAGATTATTGATGGTCTGGTCTGATCTGGCGTTCCTAGAGTGAACAAACAGCTGAGTCTGAATGGTGTGGGTTTCAATTCAACGTCCTATGCAATAAGATAAGTAAGAGATAAGATAAGATAGTACTTTATTATCCCAGAGGTAAATTTTCCTTGGCTGTACAGGACCGTAAAAACATATGCAGGTATACATAAGAAATTTTAATTATATATTTTTCTCATTAAAATCCAATCTGAAAAGAGAAGTAAAGCTGACAAAATGTACATTTACATCAAATGTATCATTCAACCACATGCAGAAATTTAAATACAGGACCTTTGGAGTTATATATAGATACATACTTTTAGAGAAACACACATCTATGCTCATTCTGACAAAAACCTTATGCTAGATGGTAAAAAACTCTTTTATATCTTTCTTTGTTTTTGGAGGTACATATCTGCCGCTTCGTGATCTTACAATAAGTGTGGAAAAGGGATGTGATGGGTCGTTTATAATGCTTTCATCTTTTTTATACGTGTGGTGTTATACATTTCATCCATTCTATTAAAATCATATCCAGAGATCTTGCTGGCTTTCTTAATGGTTCTGTCGATTTTTTCTTTATCTTTCACCTTACAATTCCCACCCCAGCAGCAAATACAAAATAATAGCACTTTCAATCATAGAGTGGGGAAAAAGGGACTTAATCTTATTGTCAACACGGAAACTTCTTAATTTCCTTAAAAGAAACATTCTTTGATTTATTTTTTTATGCACAAGAGCAGCGTGGGAATGCCAGTCAAGTTTGTTATCATCATATTGTTACCTTCTCGCTTTGATTACCCTGTCAAACAAGTCAGCCTTCGCCCCTGGCTCCGAGACAACGTAACGATATGCCAACCAAAGCGCCATGAGCTTAGTTGGCGTTATTCTGGTACTACATCGCATCTACTGACTCAAGAGTCAAACTGAAAATTTGATATGGTAACGCCCGAGTCAGGATCTCTGAATTGATTATATAAATTAATGTTCTAATCGCGGAACGATCGGTCCAGAAGAGAAACAAGAATTGCCAAAAAATAAATAAAGTAAAGCAAGAATTTTCCGTTTGACTCTTGAGTCAGAGTAGATGCCATGTAGTACCAGAATAACGCCAACTAAGTTCATGGCACTTTGGTTGGTATAGCGTTACGTTGTCTCGGAGGGATAGCTCGATAACGACTTTTTTTTCGTCAGGGACATGGAACACGTTGACGTGGTGAAGTATATCTGACGGTACAAGCCGTACCACAAAGCCTACCGACAACTCTCTTGCACGTCAGATACAACATTTCAAAAACAGGCTTGAAATGCGTACGCACTGTAATGCTCAGCGTTAAGGATTTTTTTTCTAAGGGGTAACTTTCATACAAGTTATTTGATGTTACCTACAGACTATCAACCCCCCCCCCCCTTACCCCTTCCCCCTCCCCCCTAAAAATAGAAAATTAAAGATTTAAAAATCCCAGCAAAATAACAAATATACCGATACCAGCATTAAGAAACAACAAACACCAACAGAAAACCCAATAAACCGAGAATTGAGAAAAACGCGGCATTTTGGTATTTTGTCTTTGATGAGACATTTCTATCTTTTACCCGGGCAGTTTATTGTTGTTGTTGTTGTTGTTGTTGTTGTTGTTGTTGTTGTTGTTGTTGTTGTTGTTGTTGTTGAGGTCTGCGTATTTTTAATTTTAAACATGATTTGGTTGCTGAGGTCTGCCTATTTTCTAATTTTAAACATTAATTAGGTGAGTTCTCGTGACGCTCCGTAGACTTATATGGAACGTCGGTTCTATCACTCTCAGAGATAATGTGGACGTTTAACCCGAGGATTTACAGCGGCCTTCCTATGTCCCAAAGGCCACAAGATCTTTGTCCAAATCAAGGCATTCACCATTTATTACCGCCGGATGAGTACCACAGATTTTTATTACTCATTCAAACTTCGCGTGTAGTCTTACCTGTCGTCATCCTGAGCTCTCTTGTCATTATACGGGACAGTGTTCTCCCTCACCGCATTGTTCCCCCCCATATTGACTGAGCCCAGCTGGCTAATGATGAAACTCTCGTCGTCAGAATCCGAGAGAAAAGCAGCGAAACTGTCTCCGTCGGGGTTGCCGTGGGACGCCACACGTTTCGACTTGCCCGTGGCTACTTCTCTCGGCAAGCGAGCTCGAAAGCTCCTCTGGTTGGTTCCGTCGCCTGCATCGGCCGACTTGTTCCTCTTCGTGTTGTTGTTCACGTTGGTGTCCACGAGGCGGGTGTCTGGCGTTCCTCTGCCGGCCGCGTCCGTCACTTCACCCTTCGTGCTGTCGTTGTGTGGTTGTCCCGTTGCTCTGTCAGTGTCGGTGTCGTCGGGTGATTCTCTGTCCAAAAGGTCGGAATCACCCTCGTCGTCGATGAAGACGTTCTGTGGACCAAGCATGCATGAACAGCGACAAACAAGACTGCACTGTGTGTGTGGGTGTGGGCGGGGGGAGGGGGGGGGGGGACTGTAAAACCTCCTGCGTTTTTCGTTTTTGGTTCATTTTTTTCCGGTTTTTTGTTGATGTTTGTTTGTTTATTTATTTGTTTGTAGTTGTTGATGTTGATGTTGTAGTTGCTCTTGTTGTTATTGCTGCTGTTGTTGTTGTTGTTTTTAATATTTGGAGCCCTGAAGAGCGTGCTCTTCGCCAGAGCCACCACCTCTCTTTGTTGCTGCTGATGTTGTTGTTGTTTATGTTGTTGTTATTGCTGCTGCTGTTGCTGCTGTTGTTGTTGTTGCGGTTGTTGTTTTTTATGTTGTTGTTATTGTTTGTAAAAGAGTTTTTGGCGCTTTTCGAACTGGCTGAGTGCTGTTTTAGATGAACAATATTTTAGCGTATGCCACCTCTCTAGTAGACGGTCCGGCTGGCTTGGAAGGAGCCATAAGCTTAACCTCAACAAACCAAAAGACCTTTGATACTCTCCACCGGGTTTGTTTTTTTCTCGCAATCTTTTTTCGTGCTTTAACCCGTTTTTTCGCACAAACTCTGAGAATTGCCCAGTGTCGTGTGTATATTTGGGTTTCAATGCAGTAGTGGCCTTTCTATCATTTTGCAAATGACTTGAATTAGCAGATTTCTTTTAAAATGGCTGAAATCGTGATTTTAAGAAGCGGGCGAAAAAAATCTGGCATGCCGTAGAAATGATGTAGGGAAAGGAACCAGCGATGTTGCCCATTATTAAGGCAACCGTTTTGACAGCGACCACAACAATTTTTTTCTCTTACATTTGTACGCACACAAAGCGAGTACTTATTACGATTCATAATCACGTTCTCAGATAATTAATTGATCAAAGTAAGAATGAACTGATCAGCTGTAGCACTCTCTGCTTCTGTAGACTATCCCGTGATGAAATAAGCTCTGTACAAGTTAGTACAATGTTTATATCAGTTTTATATATTATCAAACTAGAGAATTGAACTAATTGATGGACATATTATGAACATGCTGACTTACCAGGGCAGCTTTTTGTAAGAATAGCCGCTGGGGCTCCATAGTCTCGCACGTCACTTTCACACGGGAATAAACAGTGAATGAATCTAGAGTAGGAGAAAAATCTTCATTCAATTTTTCATGCTAAACATTAGTTATGGTAACATCCGTATTTGGAACGTCTTCGTCGGGTCCAATCGGGCCTCTTGTGTTTGTACTTGTATTTCATAGCAAATGACAGACGCAAGATGATACCGGTAATTGAAACAGGCAAAAACAAAGTAATATAGGCCTGGCCTACTGTTTTGTGTGTGTGTGTGTGTGTGTGTGTGTGTGTGTGTGTGTGTGTGTGTGTGTGTATCTGAATCTCTGTGTGTGTGTGTCTGAATCTGTGTGTGTGTGTGTGTGTGTGTGTGTGTGTGTGTGTGTGTGTGTGTCTGAGTCTCTGTGTGTGGGGGGGGGGGGGGAGGGAGGGATTACCCACCACCCAAAGTACCAGTCTCTTCGACGTTCTTCCATGCGTAGTCAGTTAAGTCTGTTAAGGTATTTTTTTATGTTTCTCCTTTCCGCGTGTGGGCCTCGAAAGAGTTGGTAGTCTTGGGATCGTAATGTATGGTAAGTTATGGCATCGAAAAGCAGAGGTTGAACTGCTGTATCAGGGGTCACATAGCAAGCATATCAGTGGAGTTTTAAAAACTGATTCTATTTCGGTGGTAATTTAGAGAAGCAGGCATAGGTAATCTCCCTCTTGTAAGCGTCTACGTATCTTGGGAGAGATCGCCCCCCCTCCCCCACCCCTCTTTCCCCCTCAGTTTTCCAAAGAGGTCTTTAGGTTCTTTCCTATCTTCCATGCCGAGAATGGGTTTTAATTATCTGAGTTCAATTTAGTTTAAATAAAAATTTTACAGCGCTTCAACGCAATGTCATGTAAGTACCGGAGATTAGAGGTGTTACTGGAAAGTAACAATCAAAGAAAAGAAAGAGGTGCGTTAAGGACGATAGATGTTCTATAGGTAAGAAGGGAAGCAAGAAGTAAACCACACCAGAGCATTCGTTAACTACCCACTAGCCATTTCAGACTGCTTTGGAAACACTCTGGCGACTACGGGGATTCCTGCTTTTGTCTGTATTTCAGGGATGGTTATTTTGTCTCCCCATGTTATTCCTTGAATCTGTTGATGACATCTCAAGGGAGCTGATGAACGTTTGCTATAAATCTAGCTTGTAGGGCTGGATCTATATCCAGCTGTAATTTTAAAATCAAATTCATGTTGGCATAGAATTTAGATTCAAGATCTAGAAATCTAAATCTAAATCTAGATCTAGATCTAGATCTATATCTAGATCTAGATTTAGATATCTAAATCTAGCTGCCAAATGAAGGACCCTCTTTCCGATTTTTGACGCTTTTTTTCTATCATCAAAATCCAAAGATACAGCTAAGATAAACAAAACGAGAATGCACAGTTTTAGCTTTCAATTTTACTAAGCTTTTAGATTTAGATTCTAGACCCAGTCAGTCAGTAGTAGTACCCAAATATACCTTCTTCAGTTCATGCACTGTAGTATCAATAGATCTACTATGATAGCACACGTAGCCTACATCTTCACAGCAGTCTGTCAATACAACGTTTGGGTCAGAAAGGTGCAGCAATGCCCACAATGGGAAATCTCCGAAACACACTTGGTTTTCCACGCTTTATTAAGTCCATGATTAGGCCTAGAGTCTGGATAGCTTCAAAGTTCCTATATTATAGGATCTTTGACAATTTTCAGGGTCCAGAGCGAGCTTAGCGAATGTTGATCAATCTGCAGAGAAGTGCGACAAGGGTGTGTCTTATTTCCAGTTCTCTTTTATTTATACAGCACAATGATACATGTAGCCTACTGTGTAACATCAGCGATCAGGGAGGAGTCAAGGTAAACGGTCACAATAGGAACAACCTGCAGTACGCAGTCTTGATAGCTGGCTTTGGGTCAAATTTCCAGGAAATTGTGAGTACTGTTGCGTGACAGAAAAAAGCGCAGAGAAAGGTCGACAACCGAGGGCGAATGCCTGCCTGTGCCTAGAAAAGGGAGTGCATGACAAAGTGGTGCATGGTCATGACCCAGCATCCCACAATGCAACATCACAAGCAAAAACGAAAGAATAAAATAGGTCAACGGTTTTAGATACTAGATCTACATTGGTTGCACAATTACACTAGATGCAAAAAGTGACATAGCGATTTTTTTTTAAAGGGCAATGCAAACCATGTATCTAAAGAAACTTTCTGTCCTCTCAAATAGAAACATAACAATGGACACAAAGAAAAGAACCCTGAAACCATAAGTATGGTCAATCTATTTGAATGAAAGAGAGAGAGAGAGAGAGAGAGAGAGAGAGAGAGAGAGAGAGAGAGAGAGAGAGAGAGAGAGAGAGAGAGAGAGAGAGAGAGAGAGAGAGAGAGAGAGCTAGATCTAGATTCTAAATGAGGACACAGAAAGAAGAATGGAAGCGGCCAAAAGTAGCATTAATAGTAGAATACTCAGAATCTAATGGACAGAGAGCAAAACAAATAGAGGAGCGCTCTTAATGGCAGTTTATAAATTGTTCGTTTCAGTAGATGTTTTACGGCGCTCGCAACTGCAAAGGTCATATGAGCGCCATTAAGGGGTGGATGTCAACAGAGAAGTCCTTAGGCCTACAAGGAATCAGACTTACTCTGCTCACCTCTCTAGCTTCAACAGCACAAAGTCTGCTTCGACTATCAAGGCGCCCCGGAAATAGCGGGTCACAAGAGTGTGACAAACATGCGAAAGAAGTAGAGGAAAAATGACGATAGTAAGGACTAGGAACTCCCCTGCTGATGGGGAGCCCCTTAGTTTTACTATGGGGGAGCAAAGAATTGTGATACTGCGTGTCGTAAGAGGCGACTAAAAGTGCATAGGTCTGGTCGCCCGAAAAGTGCCAGTTTGCGGAGGGCCAACTACCCACCCCAGTAAAAAACAGTAAGTTACAGAAACACGGACAAACACAGCTGTTTATTTTTCGATCTTGGGAGACGGGGGAGCTTCTGCATCAGCAGGAACAATGAAGGACAGCGCACAAAGCCGAAAGGACTCTTCTGACCCGAAACCTTCTCTGTCGAACAAGTCTCTCCGAATTGCGTCGTGGAATGTTCGCACCTTGTATGAAGCAGGATAGTGTTCTCAAGTAGTACAAGAGATGAAGAGATACGGGCTGCACATAATAGGAGTCAGCAAAAAACACTGGATACAGTCTGGACAGAGGCAGCTCAGCTCGGGGGAACAAGTATTGTATTCGGGGAGGGAAGACAATTACCATGCGGAAGGAGTGGGAATAATTTTTAGATGGGAACCACACGGAGAAAGGATCATCATGGCTTCATTCACTACAAGGAGCAAGAGCATCAACATCAATATAGTCCAAATCTACGCCCCAACAAATGATGCTTTGGATGAAGACAAGGATGCCTTTTACAGCTAGCTCCGGGGGGTCATCGACAAACTACCAAGGAAGGATGTCAACATCATAATGGGAGATGCCAATGCCAAGATTGGTCAGGGCAACGTGGGGCATGAAAGAATTGCTTGAGACAAATGAACGAGAACGGTGAGCGATTTGCAAATATATGTGCTTTCAACAGTTTTGTTATTGGAGGCTCTGTTTTTCTGCACAAGAGGATCCACAAGGCCACATGGGTTTCGCCAGATGGAGTTCACTGGAAGATGTCAAAGTACAGAGAGGGGCAGATGTTGGATCGGATCATCATCTGCTGTTGGCAAAACTCAAGCTTCGACTCAGAAAGCACGGAACCAGAACAGGAATCAAAAGAACAAAGTTCCAAGTAAGTTTCCTGGACAGACACAAGAAAGAAGAGTTTCAGTTGCAGCTGAGGAACAGATTTCAACCTCTGGCTGATCTTGGCGGAGAGGACACGGAGGTGGATACACACTGGACCAAGGTCAAAGAAGTCTTTACATCAACTTGTCAAGAAGTCAAGCAGTACTCGGTGTGAAGAAATGGGAGCACAAGGAATGGATTAGCCAACACTCATTGGATTTAATTAGGAAAAAAAGACAGCTGAAGGCAGAAGTGAATGTAAGTTAAACAAGAGGATCAAGAGGGGATGCATTGGAGCAGTACAAGACAACAGCTAAAGATGTCAAGAAATCAATAAGAAAAGACAAGGAGGGATTCATGAACAGGCTAGCAGAGACGGCAGAGGAAGCAGCAGTAGGAGGGCACATGCGAATCCTTTACCAGACCACAAGGACACTTGCTGGAAAATATGGGAAACCTAAAGTACCTGTAAAGGTTCAAGAGGGGAAAAGCATTTTTGGAAAGGAAGCTCAGTCTAAACGATGGGTAGAGCATTTCAACAGTCTCCTGAACAGACCACCACCGAGTAACCCACCAAACATACTGCCAGCAAGAAATGAGTTACCTACCTGCTGTGATGCTCCTTCAAAACAAGAGATTCTGGATGCTATTAAGAAGCTGAACAAAGGTAAAGCGGCTGGTCCGACCAGATTCCACCTGAAGCCCTAAAAGCAGATGCCAATGTGACGGCAGACATCCTCCTCCCACTGTTTACCAGGATCTGGAATGAAAGTAAGTTCCCAAAGGGTTGGAAAGAAGGACACCTCGTGAAGCTTCCAAAAAGGGGGATCTCAGCAACTGCAGCAACTACAGAGGGATCACTCTTCTCTCAATACCAGGTAAGGTCTTCAACAGAATCATTCTGGGGAGAATCAAGACGGGAACGGATCCAAGACTATGGGATGAACAGGCTGGTTTCCGCAAAAATCGCTCAACCACCGACCAGATTGCCACGCTGAGGATTATTGTGGAACAGTCCCTGGAGTGGAACTCAGAGCTGATTGTCAACTTCCTTGACTATGAGAAGGCCTTTGACAGTATAGACCGAGCGACACTATGGAAGATAATGAGACACCACGGAATCCCACAGAAGTTGGTGAACCTCATCAAGAGCATGTATGAAGAGACAAGTTGCAAGGTTGTACATGATGGCCAGCTCACTGACAGCTTTGACATCAAGACTGGTGTGAGACAGGGATGCTTACTATCACCGTTCCTCTTCATATTGGCAGTCGACTGGCTGATGAAGGAAACCACCAGAGGACACAGAAATGGTATACAGTGGACCCCATGGACACAGTTGGGCGATCTGAATTTTGCAGACGACTTGGCGCTTCTGTCGCACACCCAGGAACAGATGTAAGCAAAGACTTCGGTGTTAAACAGCCTATCGGAGTCTGTTGGATTGAGGATCCACCCTAGAAAGTCAAAAGTCCTAAAGACAGATGCACAACGAAAGGAGCAGGTCTCAATAGAAGGAAAGGCATTAGAAAACGTTGAATCCTTCTGCTATCTTGGGAGGGACAGGTGCTAAAATAAAGTCCCGCATTGGAAAAGCACAGGCTGCTTTCATATCTTTGGATAGGATTTGGAAGACCAGAGATATCTCACTTCGAACAAAGCTGAGGATTTTCAATTCAAACGTGAAGTCGGTCCTGTTGTATGGATGTGAGACACGGAATGCATCACAGACTTGCATAAAGAGGATCCAGGTTTTCTTGAACAGGTGTCTAAGAAAGCTACTTAGGATTAGATGGACAGACAGGGTCACCAATGTGGAAGTGTTAAGGAAAACAAGACAGATCCCAGTCAGAGATGAGGTAGAAAGAAGGCGGTGGCGATGGATTGGACATACTCTCAAGAAGTCAGGCAGCTGCATAACAAAGAAAGTTTTGGATTGGAACCCACAGGGCAAGAGATCAAAGGGAAGACCCCGTGGAACCTGGAGAAGAATCACAGAAATCGATGTACAGAAAAGTGGGACGACACGGAATAACATCAAGAGGCTAGCCCAGGATAGAGAAAGGTGGAAGGTGTTAGTCCGTGGCCTATACCCTGGTGCAGGATGAGAAAGGAAACGATGATGATGGTGAAGGATTAGGAAAGAAAAAGCAGCAGTTCATTGTTGCAGTTCAGGCACAGTTATGAGCATGACTTCGATGAATCAGCCCATTTACAATTCTACTGTGCATAAGAACAGGTTAATGCCCCCCCCGGGGGGATGGCCTAAAGACCCTTCAGTCAATAGCACCGCCCGGGGGTGCAGTTTTAAAAGCTCTGTCATTACTATCACAAAGAGGCAAAATTATTATAGAGATTCTTATTCCTTGGCCAGAGAAATAGATCAAATGGACAAGAGAAAGTGTTAGTGGGTGAAAAGATAGAAGGAAGGAAAAGCAGGGGAAAGCAGGGAACAGCATTCACGGATGGTTTAAACAACTTTGCGACAAACAATACACTGCTCTTTACCTTCCAATTTTCATCAAGTTGGGTTTTTTTTCTGATGTGCTATCTTGGCAGTTTAATATAAAAAAGAGAGCCCTTAAACAAGTTCCTAAATACATTTGGTATGTTGTAGGCTATTCAACGAGGACCGCTGAAATCTGTCAATCATTTATTTAGAGCAGGTGTATTCAGCTTCTCCTTCGCGAGCCGAAACAATGCTCGTCAACGTATTATTCCCCAAAAACCAGCAAAACTGCAAACATGCCAAAAGGTTGTCAAAAGCAAGGTACAGCAGTGCAAACATGTCTAAAAATCAACATTTTGCAGGGGCTTTTTGTTTTCATTTTGATAGTCCCTGCACTGTAGACAATTATAACAACCGGGAGCTGTGGTTTCTTCAACTTCCGGAGGCTTCCCCTTCCTTGCCTCCTGCCCACTTACCCACGCCTTGAGCGTCACCGTGGGAGCAGTCCACACCCTTTCTGAGAAACCACTTTACGACGATCTAGCTCATCTCAACACCGGAAACAGCGGGGAAGGTTGTAGGCCTGACTTGGCCGTTTGATCACGTACTTTTTTTTGGAGAGAATTTTACGGTACTTGCTACACAATTAGGCCATAGAAGTGCCAAAGATTACATTGAGTTTTAGTAAGAGTTTTACGGCACTTGCAACACAATAAGGTCATATAAGTGCCGAAGATTAGAGGTGCTACAAGAGAGCAACAAACACAAAAAAGGAGGGGAGATAGAGACGATAGATTTTTTGTAGGAAAGAAGGAGCAAACCACACCAGAGCACCCGCCAACCACCCACAGAAGATTAGAGGTGTCACAAGAGAGCAACAAAAACACACAAGAAAGGAGAGATAAGGAGTATAGATGTTTGATAGGAAAGAAGGAGCAATCCACAACAGAGCACTCGCCAACCATCCACCTCACGTCCACGGCAACCGGATGCACAACATGACAACCAACTATAGTGTATTTATGTACTCAGTGGCAACACGACTCGTCTGCATAGGCTGACCAGATTGAATAAATTGCAGGCTTTTCATCACGCATGTAATTCCATTCTTTCACAATGCACAAAGCGTGAATGGCAATGAGACTACTGAACAGAACCATTGATAATTTATTTATTACAGTGTCAGCAGCTAGCTGCGCTAAGGTGCTGTCTTAACCTCTTTCTCCTGTTTTTCAATTCATTTTTCCCTTTCATATTTACACATCCTGTACCAGTAATTTTTAAAGTAAGAATTGGGCTATACTTCTTTCAATACGTTATCAGAATTAAGTAACAATTTTATGACTTAGTTTAGTTTAGTTTAGTTTAGTAAGGTTTTACGGCGCTCGCAACTGCACAAGGTCATATGAGCATCAAGGGGTGGATGTCAACAGAGGAGTCCAAACAGGGAATCAGGCTTCGACTATCAAAGCACCCCGGAATTAGCAGTTCACAAGAGAGTAACAAACATACAAAAGAAGTAGAGGAAAAATGACGATAGGGAAGAAAAAGCAGCTGACAGCTCTGAAAAAACAAAACAAATTGAGAGTCTGACGTGAAGAGAGGCACATGGATAATGATGGTTGTCTAAATAATGCAATAATGCTGAAACATACTCTCCACAAAAATACAGTGGAGGGAGTGAAGGAAGCAGGACACTCTCATGTCGCCCTTCATCCACCAGAGAATGACATGTTACCAGTAATGCCGGTGAAGACACAAAGGTCACTACTAGCCCCCCCCCCCCCCCGCCCCTTTTGCACTTGAAAACACAACACACACACAAACATACACACTCACACAGAGACACCAACACAAACCAACACTCACACCACAAAAAAACAGTAAATCAATCTGTTTTATATCGTGTACGCACTTTGCTTTTAATAGCAGTGACTGAATCAACTGAACAAGCCTTGGCGGTTAACACAAATAGAAAGACACTATTACAAGAGTCACAAGCAATACAACAGCTTTTGAAACACATCGTCAGATACATGAAAATGGAACAGCCAATAAGCAACAAATATCTAAATAATCAGGTGTGTATAAATCAACGCTGTGTGAGGGATCACAAGTTTTGCTTTTACTTTGATTTTACAAATTTTCCTTTGAGAGTTCAAGAAGTGTGTATTTTTTTAGTCCCACCCTGAAATCACTAGCGACGGGACAATAACACCTGAAGGTCTACATACTTAAGGCAAAATTCACCAATGTGAAGCAGTTTGAGCATACAGCACAAAAGAGATTAAAAAATACATCATCCAGATAGGATATCTGGGGGGAAATAAATAGCTTTCAACACAGTGAATCGTATTGATAGCAAAAGGGGATGCCTTTGAAACAACAGTACAAAAGAAGGTATTTATTTGACCTAAACTGTATAATCTACGCTATGATTCCTGCATGAAAAAAAGTAATTTTTTAAAGAAAACAGCAAAGTGAAAATTTTAATTTAAAAAAATAACAGCCTTTTCTTAAATTGCACTTTAAAAAAAGATCAAATAAGATGTAGGGTTCAAGAGTACCTCAGCAAATATCAGAAAAGGTCTTCTCAAAATGACTGACACATAATGGCTCTATTAAATGTTGGGGCGGGAAAAAAGTCAAGCCATGAATCAAGTCCTCAACATACTGGATCATGTCTACAGCAGCCCCTTACCCCGATCAACGTATCGGTAGTGCAGTGTTCAGATCAGAACACAGTGATGATACAACATGTCTCCTGCACTCATGTAAAACATGACAGTCCAGTAGGCTAGAGAAATCATGAGTTTCACGACAGCAGGTGATAACTATTCAGAAGCAAACCAAGAGTGAGCACAATTACTACTGCAATGATAATGGGCAATGGTACAAAAAGATTGCCCCACCCCCTCCAAAACAAAACAAAAAAGAAAATAAAAAATCAATACCCTAAAATTGTTTATTCTTTTCACCAATAGAGAGATGGAACACAAGAGTGTTCAGAACAGTTAGGTATAGAAGAAAAAAAGCTGCTAGCGTTCACATCTATTTCACTTTAAAATTTCCCCCAAACTAATACATTCCCCTTTCAAAGACATAATTTTTTTACATATGCTATTCATAATCGCTTATAAATGTATGAAAAGGCAAATTCAGAAAAAGCAGACATGGCTTAATTTTTGTATAAAAATATAGCACATGGAACACACACTTGTATCATTTTCTGAGCAGATTTACTCATTTAACTTGCTTAAAAAAAACATTGGCAGAGATAACACTATTTCTAAGGTAAAGGTAACAGTTTTTCTAAATACAACATAAATTTCCTTTATAGACCAAAAAACACATCATTTCATGGCTTTTTGAAAGTTGATTGCCCATCCATAACTGACCCAACACTGTAAAGCATAAGAAAGTACTAAAACACTATAATATGTATTCACTACCTTATTCACTATTCATACTGGTTAACAGTTACAACTTCATTTACAAATAAATAGCTGAATACTTCTACACTGCGACAGAAATCCTATTTCAAGCTTTTAAAAGAATAGGTCTATATGAAAAATTCCCATATTACACCTCCTTTATGAGAGAAACAAGCTGTGGACCCAGTGTGAAGTTGAAGGAACATGGAAATGTTGTCCCCAAATAGTGTTAAGGATGACTCTCACTGTTGGCCAACAATAAAGTGTTCATTGAGAAAAATTGCAAGACCAATAATTTTCAAGAGAGAAGACGCTCATGAAAACTGTGGGACACATTTGCACAAAAAGGTAAAAATTAAAAATATAAGAGATGTTTCTCAATTCAGGGGGAAAAAATAAGTCTGAATCAGCAGTAAACTTGCTTAGCAATGCTTTTAGTGACAGCCAAATCTTTGCCATATTATGATGTCTTTTGTGACAACTAGTGGGTGCAAAGACAACAACCCACATCATGTGGATAGAGGAGACAAGCCTCCAACAGGAATCTAAGCCTCATAAGCCTTCATCCATCCACTTTTACGTAATAATTCTCTATTCTTTTAAAAACAAAAACATTTGGGTAACATGCTCATCACAGAACAACCTTCATGTAGCCTGCACTGTTCAAATACCACAACAGACAGGACACAACCAAACAGTCTCTTAATTTTAAGGTTGGGTTTTCTCCCTCACATAAAGAACTATTGACATGTCAATGGTCTTTTAGACATCTTATACCACATTTGAACAGTTTATCAGTCTTCATCTCATAGATTATTAAACAAAACTTACACTTTTTTTTAAATCATCGTTTTGTCAGGCTTTTTTCCTAAAGCACAAGCAACAGTGTTAACAGACATCTGGGTAGAAAAAACATATTGACATTGCACTCAGTCTTGGGGATTGACACAGACACTGAATAACATAAGTAGCCAAAACCACAGCTGATCAAGTTACCACAATTCTTCCATGCTCTTCAGGAATGGGGATTATCAACTGCATCATCCATTGGCACTACATTTTATTCCTTCAATGTGATGTGTTCCTTCCAATTCAGGCAAAATATTTAATTCACATGGCGATGTTCATCAACAGGAAAAGTAATCCAAAAAGCAGTATATTTCTCCAAAGTCCCATCATGGTATCCCTTAGAAGTAATATCGTACAGGTGGGCCAGGAACATCCTCGTCATTATCGCCCTCAAAGGACACGACCAGATCCACGTACTGCTGCCCAGCTACCGGCTTCAACAGTTTAGTCATGCTGTAGACAATAGAGAAAACAAATCTCATGTGATTGAAGCAGCATAATAAGGGCCACAGTGAACAAGGTACAAATTGGATCAAAATAGAAATGTTGAAAAGAGTAAGAAGAAGTAGATTACACCAGTATGCCCACTAACCACCCATATATAAATGTTTTTACGATCTTGTGAGGTAAAAAACATACAGCACAAAGACATGATCAAAAACCCATGCAGCTGAGAGTTAACTCTTTGAGCCCCATCGGATGCTGGGAGCGTCCAGTACTAGTGACAACTGTTTTATTTTATTGAGGGCTAGTTTTTACTTGTTTTTCGGAACTATTCCCAAAGTAAGTTTTTTTAGTAATGACTAAGACTCTGCTTCTGCTATTAAGAAGTTGGAGGAAAGCTTTTGGGTTTATAATGAGACAGTGCACTAGGTTTAGGTGACTAGAAAAAACTCCGGGAAATGGTGGAAGAAACCCAGAGCTTAAAGATTTAAATTAAAGAGACAAAGGGCCAATGAAAAGGCAGATCTGATGAAAAGAGTAAAAACCTAACTGAAAAGAAAACCAACTACAACCCATCTGATTTTACAATGAAAAATGTCACCATAGCTCCAGTTATATCGAGTCCTATTATTTAAAAAAATGGCAGTCAAGCACCAAAAAAACAAGAGCAAAAGAATACTGCAATAATAAACAGCAACTGGTGCACAAAATTAAGAATAATGAACAGAAAAGTGGACGGGCATGAAATTGTGTCAAGAAGCTATCCCAAAATAGGGAAAAGTGGAAAGTGTTTGTCAGTGGCCTCATCCCTGGTCCAGGATGAAAAGGGCAATGACAATGAGGTGCACAAAATTATTTGATGTACATCCCTGTCTGTAAATACCATCAAAAGAAATTCTTCACTAGAATTGTCAGTGTCTAGTCATTTGGGGATGTTTCTGACATCTCCCTGCTTCAACATGAAAACTGATAGAGGAAAAAAGGTTCAATAGAAAACAAAGGAGTAAACATCTTTGAACAGCTTCAGGAACATGCTCAGTTATGTTAAGACCTTGGGCGTCGGTGGCCTAGTGGTTAGGCTCTCAGACTCGCAACCGTAAGGTCGTGGGTTCGAATCCCATCAGGGGCCCGACGTTGTGTCCTTGAGAAAGGCACTTTAGACGAAATATCCTCACTTCACCCAGGTGGGAATGGGTACCCGGCTATAGACAGCGAAAGATCTTGTCAGTTTGTTAGTGTTTGAGCGCTCAATCAGCTGCTTGCACTGTATGCTTCCCGGGGAGCTGAGAATGTTTCTAAGAGTTCTATGGTCTGCTGGGGTAATAATATAGTGTAAAGCGCATAGAGCCTGCTGTTGAGCGGGGATATGCGCTATACACATGCTATATATTATTATTATTATTAAGAAAGACAGCACTTTAAAATTCAGTCCAACAGAAACGAAGCACAAGATCTGAAACAGTGAAAAGCTTGTTTTAGACACAAATGATCCATTACAAAAAGTGGAAGTTCAAAAACAGGTAGGCCCTATTGGTCACTCACGGCATGGGTAGTCTCTTGCTGTGCCCTGGCATAAATGGCATGTAGACAATCTTTACTCCCTGGCAAGCTGAGGTTGCTTCAAATCCAAATTGTTGCTGAAAAGAAAAATCCATCTCTGTTTGTAAGCAATGTCAGGCTAAAATGTATATGGCACAAGGGAGTAAAAAATGAATAAACACTGATTACATCAAACATCACAAGAGGACATCTAAAAAAGAAGAAAAGATGAGAAATGTATTACTGCTTACTTTGAAGAGTTTCTGATATTGTTTATTTGACTTGGAAAGTTAAGTAGCTAAAACACAATGTGCACAAGATCATTTTAAAAGGCCAGAATACCCAGATGATGTATGCAGATTCTCTTTTACACATTTTTCAATAGCTTATCCAACCAACTGATCCTCTGACATACTGCAGTCTGCACAAATACCATTCCCTGGTTTTTGAGCCAGCAAAATGAAAAAAGACCAGAAAAACACACTTAAATTCAACTGAACAGGTAAGGAGGATAGTGTACGACACTGTATATTTTCGAAAAGAAAAGAATATTCCTGTTCAAGTCCAGTATGGAACTATTAAATTATATCAAGATAGCACCATTACATACAGAGTAACTTCAGGAAAAATGTAAGCGTGTGAAGATGGAAACAAACACAAACAACTTTCACAAAATATTAAAAGTATAAAAAACATAAGTACAGCTTGTGGGACCCAAGAAATAATCAACCTTTCAAATTTAAATTACTGTACCTTGCCTAAGGGCCTCTGAACTTGATTAGCAATGACCAAACAAGCAGCAATTAAACCATTCCTTACCTTCAAGGAATCAAGAAACTGTTGTAGAGTGAAGTCCTTGGACCCTCGTACTTCCCACTTGTCCCACATTGTCACACTCAGACCTTCTCTGTAAACACAACAAACAGTGATAAGAAAACGCAGTATCTTTCTGAACACTGTTTAAAAAAATAAAATAATGGGGAGCCGGAGCCTTTTCCAGAACTGTTTAATAAGACACTGAACAGTTGATTACTAAAAAAATTACACAGTTCAAAAGCTCAAACCATCCTCGAGAACAGTAGAAATCTCCAAGTGTTAGAGACTTCATCTACATTGTGCACGGTTTCCTAAAACTTGCAAGACTACCAAAAAAAATGCATTGACGACATGAGACAAATTCTTACATGATTAAGAAAAGGGTCTAGTAACAAGACTCATTTTGAAAATTTCTTTTAGTAATATAAATACAGAGTGGAAAGTTTATAGTGAAATTAAACTTCTCGCCTAGCAAAAGCACTCTCTCTCTCTCTCTCTCTCTCCCTCACACACACACACACACAAACACACACACACACACACAAAACTTACCTGAGGACATTCCTCTGGACAGGTCCCGGCTCTGACAGTAGAATCAAAGGCAGGGCCAGGTTGAGGAAGCAGTTCTTGTACTGCTCCATTGGTGCCTTGGCCAGGACTTTGATCAGTTCTATGGCAACCAGACCAGACACAGCAGCTGTTGTTGTGGCAATTGCTGGCACAATCCGGCCAGCAATCTTTTTTATCTTGAGCCGATCTCCACATTCAATGCTGTACATTTGAGCTCTCAAGTTCTGAGGGGGAAAAAACAGTGAGCGAAAGATTATTAAAATGATCATATAAATCACCTTTACGAACCTTACAAAATAAAGAAAATAGTCTACTGTTACACTTGCCTATAAACAAAATGACTGTCCTTTGGTTCTCAACATTGCATGTTCTTATTGCACAGTTGTTCCCTGCGAGTCAAAATGACAATGGTCCCATTTTTCTCAGAACACATTAAAACAAAGCAATACTAAAAAGGAACATCCAAAGAATATATACAAAATCATACACCATGAGGCCTTCAAGACAACTTAGTGGCAGATATGGAGACAATGTGGTAAATTCACGATTTGCGAGCTGGAAAAGACTTATGAGCAGCAGATACATCAAATAACAAATGGTGGGAAGGCAAAAATGTTGCAAGACTTGAAACTGCTGATGGAGAGTGAAGAGGAAAAGCATACCGCTGGAGTATTTTAACTATGGATATTATTTCCAAATCACCCCTCATCCCCTCCACTGAAACCAAATGTTTTTTGCTATAAAAAAGGGAAAGCGAGAAACTTACTGCTGTTGCACTGATGAAATCAATATGGCCATTGCTGTCATCATCTTTTTCGAAATCCAGAGGGCTGACAGGATGTATGGCTAGTAGAAACAAATTTGACAGATAGATTAATCCTTAGAATTATTTTTAAAGCAAAACAATGATTCCTTACATGAAGAAATATTGAATTGATGTTTCATAAGGCGTACAGAAGCACCTATATTTTTCGACGAATTAAACATTGGGCAAGAATGACCCAATCATTGATTTTAATATGAAATTGAAACATGTACATGTTTTTGAACTGTGTCACTTATCCAGCTTCGTATTTAAAGCAGCGACAGTCTTTGTGCATTCACTGTTTATGGTATGACATACAATCAACACCAGCATCTGTGATATAATGGTGAGGCACTTCACTGTCGCACACAGAAGACCTGAGTGTGATTTCTGTGACGAGAGAATTTTCATCAAGTGTTTCAGTCTTTCTGCAGGTATTATGTATCTCTCTTGGACCAGGATGAGCCCAAAAGACAGTGTCAAGGTAGGCCTCTTAAAGGACCTAAATTGCGTTGATCTGGGTATAAATACGCATACGTTAAAAATACATTTCAAAATTTAAAAAAATTAATTTACACAATTTCTCGCTTTTAAAAAAATCCTTAAACTTTCAACACTTTTTTGTTTCATTACTCTAAAATGTTAGTCAGCACAAAGGTAACACACCATCATTTTATTTCTTTATGAATTCTCATAGTTTTTCTCATCGCGTTATGAAAGTGGCAGCACCAGAATTTGAAACATTTCTCTGGGTCTGCTATAAACAGTGATCCTCGAGTGAAGACCCACCAGTGTTCTTGTTGGACTGGCAGGCCTGTAGTATTCTCTGACCAGACAACACAATCACATCCCCAGACATCTCCTGTGGGGTGGCATCTTCCTTGTTCACAGTCTCGTCTGTCACAATTCTCTGATAACAGAACAGAAATTAAATAAATAAACACAATGACCCTCAAGGTTGGCAAGAGAAAAAAGACGCTGAACCTTACCTTGATTCTTAAGTCTCGCATTGAGCAGACTATACTAAATCATGCCAGGAAAAAGATATGCTAATCTACAGCAGATTTAACCTCAAAGCCCCTTTCTTTAGGAAATATTCAGTATTATCCCTGATTCAGCAGTTATTTGAGTTTGCACCCCTCCAAACTTGATTATATTCAACAATGACAGTAAGAAATTTCTGCTGACCAACTGTTCTCACAGCTTTTTCCTCTTTAAAATAATCTTTTCTTGACTATACCACTAGCACCATGTTTTGTCCTCCCTTCTTCTCCCCTCCCCTATACACATGTAAATCTATTCTTCACAATTTATATCATGTACTGAAGATAAGGTCGACTAAAGCTTAGGAAGTTTGGTTTTTTTTTCGCTATCCGACGTCCAAGTGTACAGAACAATAGAAACATACAAAAGAGCTACTGTCACATTTCCTGTGAAAGTTCCTTTTAAATTCTGATGATGTTACTGAGGCAACGCTTTTTCTACTTACTCCTTCCTGTGTTCCAAAACTTTGTAACAACTTGACATACGAAAGCTCACCTTATTTGATGGACGGAACTCAGGAACTTTGACTTCACTCAGCAGAGACTCCACATGCAGCCTGTCTGTGTCCTGAGGTTGCCAGGGAAAACAATACAGAATTACATCCACCATTACTGATAAATGTGTATAAATGACGAAAAATACAAACTGTACGAAGCAAGAATACTATATGCTCAATACATTTTATTCATTAGCCATTTCATACGTCTCTTCTTCTTGCAAATCCTGCTTAGACACCCCCCCCCCCAGTCAGCCTGGGCTAAGAAGGAGACAATGTCCAAGCCATTAGAGATACTTGATATAAAAACCTCCCCAAATGAGAATCAAATTCCTGTCTTCTGCAATGCAACATTCAAAAGCCTAACTACTACACCACAAACACCAGAGAAAAAAAGACCAAAAATACATATAACACGTTTAAAAAAATAAGAAAGAAGAAGGACTGGCCAGAATCACCCTATGACCACTGGTACAAAATAATAGAAAAACAAGATAATCATACAGAAGGCAAAAGACCTGCTACCTGCTCAGTCCACTGTATTTTATATACATCAGCTAGGAGTCTGGCAGTGGTAATCACAAACAGCATATGCCTGGAAGAAATAAAGACAGTTAAGTGATTCTTTAATGTATCTTCATTTTCATTTTACAGATATCTACTCCTGTAAATCATTATAGACCCTCAGCTTCAAGATAACAGTGGGCAAACAAAAAAAGAATATAAACAGAATTTTAAGAGGTTTACTTTAATACAGAATATTATCAGCATCTGCCTAATCACTCCAACTTCGCTAATACTTCATGAAAACACAGAAATACAAATAAAGGTTTTTTAAAACACAGCTTATGGAAATGCGCTTCTGGAATTATGATGGTAAAAAAAAACACCACCTTTCCAGTGTAAATGAAAGCCATGAGAATTATAAGACCACTTTCTAGTGCTGTGCGATTTTGAGGACAAAAAAATTCATCGAAGCTTCGAAGCGTGAGCTCACTATTCATGCTATTCAAATACCTTTATCGAATGTTTTTTACTTGTATATGATAGGCCCAAACCTAACTTCTGCTATTCAACATTCACTAATTATTCACAGCGCCGTCTAATGTTTTTTTCTTCTATACAACAAGCCCAGCTATAACTTCCACCATTCGAAGTGCCGTCGAATTGTTTTTCTTCTATATGATAAGTCCATCACTTTCACAGCGCCAGCCACTGAGCGCGCATGTGTTGTTGGTGCAGACAGTGCAGTGTGATGACAGGATGTCACCGTTCAAAGCGCTTCGAATTTCGAATAGCCTATAGGGGAAGGGGAGCTTATTATGACAGCTAACTTCATGAGAAGAAAAAAAACATTCGCTGCCCTTCAAGAGTCAACTGCCCTTGCTTGAGCTATTGTGTGATGAGTGAATATAAGGTATATTTTCTAGAGGTCTCTAGAGGAATATTTTATATCTCTTGTTGGCTCCTCGAATCACTCTGTCTCGTAACCATCAAATAAAGAGCATTTCTGTATATTTATCACAATGATTTTAGATATAATGTGTTCCAATTTTATTACGTTTGAGAAAAATGAGATGAAAATCCATTATCTGTTTAAAAAAAATAAAAGCACACGGCATTCCAATTGCTCTGCCATGCTTCGAATAGCTGTGAATAGTGCAGAAATCATGAATGTCGAATAGCAAAGTCGAATGGGCACAGCTCTACCACTTACATGTCTTCTTGAGAGTCAAACTCAATGGGTGTTGGAGGCCTCTTGGGAGACGCCCAGAAAAGAGCTGGGGAAAATATGTAACATATTTAGGAAAAACTATTACTTAATGCCAGAATGTGAACTTATCTATTATCTATTTGTGGTGGTCGAATTTTGCTATTCAAAGGGCTTTTTAATGGCTACATCGATCGACATGCGGTTTTTGCCAAAAGATTCTTTAAAATATTCTCCAGATTATGACGCCTTTCATTTTTTTCAGTTTTGAGACAGTTTTGTTGCAAAAAGCAAAATTTATTTATTTCACCGGTCGCTTTTGTAGGCCGATGCTTCTGTCTCTGTAATTTTAGAAAATCCGCCAGGTTAGTTTATTTCAAGTCGTACTTCCGTGCGATACTGTCGCGCAATACTGAGCACTATTTTAAGTGTGCGATCCGTATAGATCTAGACCTTTTAATTTTTTGCATCTCTCAAGATTTATTGCTCCATTCCAGCAGAGTGTAAATATAATAGGCCAGTGACTTTCAGTTGATGTTAATGCACCGATCATTCCTTTCATCGAAAGGGGGCCCAGCTAGCATAATATAAAATAATGCAGCTGCTGCATACTACAGGAACAAAATACCTCAACATATTAGTGACAAGTAATTTAAAGACTTTTACATCATTGTTAATAAGACACAGGCATAAGATATATTGCAAAGAAGGGAAAGGTTAATAAACACAAACTCTACAATTATACTTACCACCATCTTCCAGTTTTGTATCCAGTGGGAATGAATGAAGAAGTTGTTTTGCCTGAAAAACAGTAACAAAATCAATCATGACATGTATCTTCCATTCTTCCACCCTATTTCTGTAGAGTGCTCAGCAGTTAGAATCATGCACTGCTATTACACAATAGTGACTTTTTCTTTCTCACACTCTTCTTTTTAATCATAACCCCTTCCTTGAAATTACAAAGCATTACAAAGGGTTCAAAGGGTTTCATGATAATCTTCCAATCATGTCTCTGTATTTCTCTCTTCTTTTTAATGTCAAATTCACATACCTCACAAAGCCTTAGAACCTCAAATCAAATGACAATGCCCAGATAACAAAGAATAAATTCGAGGAAGGTAACTATAATGTTTCAAGTTTGTTTTATATCAACTCATTGCACTGACCTCACATAATCATAGAACATAAAGCATTTTCATATTTAAAAATGAATTTTGCTGAGGGGGGGGGGGGGCAAAACACTTGACAGTCCAATATCCTGAAACAGCTTGTAGCAGCTACAGTACATTTTCCTTGTCTTGTCTCCCACATAAACACCTGTGTCCTCTTGTGGGAATCCTTGAGCCACAGGACATAATGCTTAATCTATCCATACAAATAACTCTATATACTTATACTTCTCAGACTTCTCTGTAGTAAAACTGTACAAATATGTCACTACAACAAACCTTATGGTTGAAGTACTTTTCAAATCTCAGTCGAGCTTGGCATACACAATCTGCAAAGGATGTTGGTCGTTGAGCCAGGAATTTGCTCACTTTGACAGCCCCATCTATAGAATTCCCAGACACCAGTTGCTGGGGAAAATTAAACCAAGTGTCATCACAGAGCTCACGGAGCTATCGACACGGAAACACAAAGCTCAAAAGACTTTATACCAATTGTGGTCCCTGTCTATTGTCTATCTTGTAGCCAGGACAACTCAGAGGGAAAACATTTTCAGCTTTGAACACACTTTTTTTTTAAAGTTCAAGCACACTCTTGATAAAGAGGCATAAAATGCAACAGACAAAAAAAAATTGCTGCTCCGCATGAAAATTTTAACATAAAATAATTGGCATACAAAATATAATAAAATTTGATTTAAATCTCCTTGTTCCTTATATCAGTCACTTTACCCATGCTGTTTTAACATTTGACAAGGTTGCAATGAATCAATACCACTGTAAGCATTTTTCGTTATCAAAGTTAACCTTTGAACCAAATTGACTAATCACTGAACAGGAGCAAGAATAACTGTTTACACTCACCTGTGCAATGTTTTCTATATCAGGGTGGACCTCCACAAACTTGTTGAACAATTGAGCATTCTGTACAAAGCATTCTTCAAACTGAAGGAGAGAAAATACATGTTGCATTTCAGGTGGATGTACTACTGGCTAAGGAGACCATAGAATCGAATTAAAGGTAGCAAAACCATAATAGCGGGTAGACAATAGCATGCGATGTCAAATAACATTTCCTCTCATAGCTTTAAATCTGTTTCAGACAACAATCCCTGTCCGCTAATCCTTTTCGTAACAAAATGCCCTCAAGACACCTGATGACTGATGCCCATTTCAAGGTTATCTTTACATCACATCCTGGTCTTAAAAAGATACATTAGAATCTTGGTCCACTGCAGGCCTCACCTTATCACGAGCCCATTGTATACAATGCTCCAGCTGAGCAGGGAAAGACTTGACAGTACAGTAAGGGAAATCTCCATCTGTTGGATCTTGCTGTGGAAGTAAGACAATAATATTCATAACCACAAGTTTATTTTAATAAATGCTTTTGGATTCATATTTTGTCTAAAGAGTTTCATCATTTCATTTTTATTAAATCAGAGTATCAAACTGAACACAATATTTATCCTTTCATTTACCTGATATTACAACGCAAGTAGAGCAACCAGTGATGATCATAGCAGGGGAAAAACTATGAAAACAGAGATCAACCTGAGGCCAGATACACAATACAAAAGGAGTGCAAAACAAGAAAACAGACAAAAGGCAGACAAAAAGACACTGAAGACCATAAATAAAGTGGGAGTCGAAAAAATATATAAAGAGCAATATTACAGCACTGACTTAAACCCTGACAGCTATCATTTTAAAATTATCCAACTAAGGTCCTCCAATGAAAGAGAGGGATGGAGAGCAAAGACCATCAATGTCTGCTACAAGACACTTGATGATGATTCTACTACAAAGTCTGAGGTAGTATCAAGTTAGTAAGTAAGAGGTAAACATTTCATGTACGGCAATATTGAATATCATCTTACCTGGCTGGTGTAAGACTCCGTGAGATGTGGGACAATCACTTGCACATGGCCCTTGGTGCCCATGGTCCCAGACTCCATGAGAGCTCTCTGATTTGCAACACATCGGCTTAAAGATGTAGAAAATTTTTTTTAATTTTCTTTGTAAGAGCTAATAAATGGGTGGCAATGCATCAGAGGGGCAGTGCAACAAACAGTACTGAATATTGCATGATTAATTATATAATTTACTAATATCTGAGATCTATAATACTAATAATGCTACCAATATCCTGCTTCCATTAAAAGTTAGTCTGGTTTTTTGTTTTTATTAACCAACGAGTGGGACAGCACGCTTTCACGCTCAAAGTTGAAGAAAGCAGAGGACTAAAAATGGAAATTGTGCATCATTGACAAAATAAGGAAAAAAGATCTGGAACACAAAATACAGTGATGAGCATAATTCATTTGGCTTGTATTCAAGGCTCAGTACCTTGTATTATGTGAGCCTCACTACTTGAGATAAATGTAGAGTTGAAGAGCAATTTGTTCTTACTAAGCTGGTACCTGAACCAGGCAGTGGTACAATATGTAGACCATAGCGTAGCAGAATTTCTGTTGAATATTTAAAGATGCAGAGAACCATTATGCTGACAGTCAACAGTGAAGTAAATCTATGAATAACAGTGTTTGAGCTCCTCACAGGCTGAACCATCATGTTAACTTTGACTTTAGTAGAACAAACAATGAAATAGGGAAAAGCATAGCATACTTGTCCATGTAGCGACGAGCTTCCACATTGTCCAGTGCATTCACAATAATACTCTGGTTCTCAAAGAATGCATCATTATACACAGTCTCTTCAGTCTGAGGACAAACTGAAACAAAGGGATAATAAAGACATGTTACTTCTTTACTGGCTTATGTGTTCTTCGGTAGAAATACCACCAGAGCATAATAGGAGACACTCCATACAGGATTATACTGTCAAACACAGAGGAAACACTCTCATTTAAATCTACATACAGAATAATATTAAGTAGAAATACAACAACAGTATCGAGAGAATTTTTTTTTCTTTGTCAGAACAGATAGGGTAGGTGACTGCCCATAAACCTGAACACAAACAAACTGTCAACTCCAGTGCCAGTATCATTAACGAAAACTCAGCTTACCTTTGTGCTGATGTGCTTCTATCTTCATATCTGAAACAAAAGGATATACGCATGAATAGAACACACGATGCCAGAATTAGTAACAGAAAATAACCATTGTAAAAAATAGGCTACACAAAAAAAAAAAAATAAAGTTACAAAAAAAAAAGATTTTCATTCACCTTTTCTGCTTCATTTTTACATAAAAACAAGAATCTAGGAATTCTAAATGACACTACAAATTCAGAGATTGTTGCCATAATGCCTTCATTGTAAAACTGGAAAAGTAGTCGTACGATTGTCTACTTTTAAATAAAGTGGATATCATTTGACTTTTCTTTTTCTTTTGAGTTACAAGGCAGTGACCAGTAAGTGCACAAGACAAAGATTGCAACAAAAAAAAAGTTTAAATCTCTCTCTCTCATTCATGTGGATAAAAACAGGATTCAAACACCTTGGCAAATTAGCCACTTGCTACTGACGGAAGCTAAATTAAAACAAAGCAAAAAAAAGACATCCACTAAAAATTTGATAACAAAACAATGTCATACCTTTATTCATTTCAACTGTTGCCTGCGCAGCTGTTGTTGATTTGGGTTTCTGAAATGGTACAAAAGAACAGTATGCAGAATAACAGTAAAACAATAAACGCCATTTTAACTGACATTTTTTTAATGTGTGAAATCACTAGATCAAAAACAACACACTACTCAAAGAGCATTTGTACTCTCTTCAAGGTTTTGAACAGTGGGGATAAAACAAGACAAAAGAAAGAAAAATGAGTCTGTCAATCAACAAGATTTTAAAAAATAATCTGACTTTTTAATAAAAAATGTAAATATTTTACAGAGTTAGTCATGAAATATATTAAAATCACAGGAAAAAAAAAAAATATTATATACATACCAATATATATATACTATATAATATCGTGCAATCTGTCCATAAAGATTCTCACAATAAAATATTCCTTGCAATAAAAAAATACAGCACCGGCATCTATCGTGTAGTGTTAAGGCACTTCACCATCGCATGCAGAAGACCAGAGTTCAATTGGCCCATGGAGAGAATTCTAAGAGAGTATCTAGGTCTTTCTGCAGGGACATTGTATCCGTAACAGCCGTGGTTAGCCCAGATAGGCAAGGTCGCAGCTCATCTCCTAAATGATCTGACTTTTGCCGTAAATTGGGGGTGTAAAAGACACCTACATTTGTCAAATTAAAATTTTTTAAAGAAAGACAGGTAAACTAATTCATTATTACAGGAACTTTTCAAATATGATGGTTACCTGAATGTGACGGGGCCTGAAAAGGAACTGTCGATTCAAGTTGGACTTCTCAATCAGATCATTGTCTGTTATTGTAATCTGTGGACGTATTGTTTCAGTACTGTTAATAAATTTAGCATAAGCATAACCAAAGCTCATCTTCCTGACAAGAAATAATTTAGAAGGTGGAACAAAAAGAGAAAACCCATAATACTGAATCCAAAAACAATTAGTCCTGTCAGAAAAGAGATTTATTAAGACCTCTGTACAAACTAGTAAATAATATGAGTTACAGCAGCAATTACTGAACAAAAAAATGTCCAATGTCAGCACTAAGAAAAAAATTTGAACAGCACAAATGTTTCAATAAAAATTTTTAGTCATTAAAAAGAATATGTGTAGTAGAGAACATGTCTGGTGATGCCAACCAATTATACAAAATAGAAAAACTTTTACTACAAAGACATGATGAAACATGTAAAAACAATACCTTTCCATTCTCAGAGCTGATTCCCAGTAGAGCATAGTTCTTCAACATTTCACAGCCAATTGCACCACAGCCAACCTGTTAAAACAAAACGTAGAAAATTTGAGACTTCACTAATGAAGGCCAACCATACAACTCCATATATATGACAAAACCTGAAAAGTATGCTTCACCTTAGAGTGTGCTGAAACTTTGTCCACAACTTTTGTGTCTATGTGAGATGAAAATCTACTACGTAATACAGGAAAAAAGACCAACAAAGAATCAATATTCCAGTATGAATATCTTTAAAAAAAAGCAGCAACATGAGAGAGTGTACAGGACAAAATCAATGACAAATACACTGTCGATAAAGTCAGTCTTCGCTTCAAGGCTGAAAGAGACCATATCCGAGAGATCTAATATCAACAACAGCATCAGTAAATGGTCACACATAAATCTTACCATAAACAGTTTTGCATTTGCCAAGACCTGATAAAAAGCATTCCCAACACAAATGCGAAGCGCATCGTATCGATCACCACTGTGGAGAGGAAAAAAAATGAGAGCTTGAAGCTTTCTTGATAGCTTTCCAGAATGAGGATTAAACCCTATCCTACTATCTGTTCAGCAAGTTTCCTCAAGTGACCTGATGTATGTATTATTCTTGCACTAACAAATCTGCAAGTGCCATGTGCTTGAAACATGTGGGTTTTTTTATCCTCTCATATGAAGCTTAATTAACTCATTCTCAACTATTCTTAATTCAACATTCAAATTTCACAGACAATCCAAAGCTACATTTTTTCGGAGAAAGGTCATATTTGCCTATTTCATTAACTAAAAACAGCATGACATTTTCACAGTTCTGTTTAGACTTACAGATTATACATTTACCATAGGATTTCTCTTTCACAAGCAAATATAAGAAAGATACAATTTTAATGAGACACTTATGTCAGCAGAACTCACTCACCACGGTTTGAATTGACTAGCATCAGATGACACAACTTCTCTGCAGTCCAAGAGTAGCTGAAAGTATGAGTAACAGATAGTTTAACAAAAACCTATATCAAGATGATATAACTTGCTAAAAATACCCAATGTTCTTATGGGCTGAGGGAATTGCGGAGACTGGGATTTCTGAGATTATGGGGACACCATTTTCATCACTTGTTTGTAACTCTCCATTTAACACTTAACTCTTTCTGATTACAAATTACTGTTCATGTACTGCAGCCACCTTTTCTAGAAGGTTTTTTTAACACCTTTTTACATTTTATGCAAGAAAACCACAAGGCTCCCGTTTTTAGATAGAGTTTGCCAAGCAGGACGTTATGCACTGTGTCACTTATACACCAAAAATTTAAATCATTAACAAAAATTGAAAAAGCTCTTTCCCAAAAATACTCCTATAGACCTGCCTCGGAGATGAGACCCAATGACAGGCAAAACTCTATAACACTATTTGTGGAACTAGGTAAATGATTGCAGCCTGTATATAAAAAGCCTCAATATTGAGTGTCCTCTACCGGATACAGAGACAGTAGGCTAGACTAAACACACAAGCAAACACAGGTAATCTGAAGTTGCATGAATGTCCTGAAAGAACACATACAATTTATAAACAAGCGCTTTAACTATTACATTATGGCTAAAGCTAAAGTCCGAGAAGAAACTGTGCCTTATTTCCAGAAAGATACACATTGGCAAGACTCACCCACTGGTTGAGAGGGGTAAACTTCCCAGTCAAAGCCTTGAGCGCCTCCTGAGCCACAACCCCACCAAACACAGCACACAGTGGGGCCAAGCAGCCAGCCGCACACTTGGAGATGAGACCCAACATGTTCTCGTCCACATTCTCTACCTAAGGGACACAAGTAAGGAGAACAAATGTCCCATCTGACAAAACTTTGTGCACAATTTATTAACTTAAAGAGTTCCAGAACTAAATTTTCAACCTGAAGCTTACATCTTGTCCGTATTCTCTTTATTTTTGTAAACACGTTTCACCAAAAACCAGGACGAGTATTAACAACAAGAAGAAAAAAGGGTTGCTATTTCGCCAAAAAAAAGTATATTATAACAACTAACTGAACCCACGAGGTAGAAAGAATCATTAGTAAACAACGCAATCTCATACCTTGTTGCTCAGGCTATCATTAATGCTCTTAGCCATGGCGATGAACTTCAAGGCATCCTCATTGTCCCTGTCGATCGAAAACACAAAAAGTCTTTTTATTTATACTTCAAAAATTTCAACAAAAACAGTGTGTCTTCTTATGTTGTTGTTGTTGTTGTTAGTGATCCAGTGGCATCTGAGCGTTAACTCTTCTGCATGATGCCATTCGGTAATAGTTGCATGTTTGTTCTAATTGTTGTCTTGAGGAGTAGAGGCAATTAGATGTGTGGGGTAGCTTGGGAAGTAAACATCCCCTTAAATCAGTTAGTTTTCTACAGTGTGTGTCTTCTTATACAAAAGCAAATGTAGATTTGTTTCTTCAGCCAATAATGTGTACAGAATATAAATATCCAGTTTGAGCCATTTTGCTTGCCCTCATGGAGAAGTGACAAACTCTCATGGCCAAGGCTTGGGGCTTATTTTCATTTAGCAGTGAGAACAAATTCAAATCAGAACTTCAAAGTCATAAATAAGTTTAAACAGGTAGCATTCTCTCTAAGAAACTCAAAGCATTGGATTTTTCAACTTTCTCATTTTCACTATATGCATAAAATTCTCAGTTTCAGTGGACCAGGGGAATAGTTATAGTGATGCTTTCCGGCCATTGGGCATTTTTAAAATCAAAGGCAGAAACAAACATGCGAGTCTACATGGGATTCACACTGGCAGAGCATGGCAAGGACTTTCTCTCTGGGCAGGAATGGGTTCGAGTAGTACACTTGACGCCCACAACAGCTGAGGTTAGAAATCAAACAAAAGGCGAAACAAAAATCATTTTCGTCCATATAATCTGGTCTGTTCATTCGCATGTAAAAATAATCCCCCCAAAATACTAACCATGGCTTAGGCATAGAGCCAGTCTGCTCAATGAACTGACTTAGAGTCAAGTATCCCAAGTGGAGCAAAGGTGGAGCCTGAAAAAAATGACAACCACAATAAACAATCAGTCAATGGACCACACTGTCACTATGTTCTCAGAAAAGTTTAACAATCACAAAACAAAAAAGAATTAAATAACCCTATATTTATCTTCTTTACATCAACCATGCTACGATTCCCGAAAATTTCAAAGCATATCAAAACCAAGTACTATATTTGACTTGTTGCCTTCATCAAGTACTTTTTCCTTGCATATTCTCAATAAACTTTAAAAATTGATAGCTACAGTACCAAACTGTTCAATCCATATCTTTGAAAAAAAAAAGCAGACATATTACAGAAAAGTTCCATATTGAAGCAATGAAAAGAATTTAACTTACATCAAATTTGGTGAGATCAGGGGTGAGGAGAGATGGCGCAGCAATCTGTTTCTCCAAAGGCTCCTGGAGAAAAATAGTTTTCACAAAATTAGTGTAAAAAAACAATTTGACTTTCATGGCAATGCAAACAGACCTTACTCTCACTCTTTTCTCATGAAATCATTCCATAAAAGCCATCCTTCATAAACGACAAATATTCCAACTACTGACGACCTATAAGGTTGGGAACGACGTGCATTGTTTCAAACTCTATCCCATAACAGAAAAAAAATCAGGTAAAAAACTAGCTAAGCTACATAAGCTACATCTTCAAACATCAGACACTTCAAACTGACAAATTCGCCTTTATTTATTTTACAAACAATTATGGAAAATAATCCAGATATTAAAACACCATAGATCCTGTACACTTTGAAGCAGTCATTACTGGTAGAACTACTATTGTTTCGGGTGGAAATAAAAGTCTATCTAAAAAAAAAATATCAATGCCCATGACCTCAAAACAAGCATAACACCAAATAAAGAATACTCACAAACGACATTTCCTTGGTAATTTTAACCTCAACAAACATTCCACCACTTTCATATTCCCCAAACTCTGCTGAAGACGTATCACCTATGCTGAAGGTGTAAGGGTTTATGACTGTAAGGAAAAAGAAACATTCAAATTTTAAAAAACAACAAACTAATAATGAAAAATATTTAGTGTTGAAAATTTTTAAAAAAAGAAATAGTAACTGTAGGTGTTTTACTTCCCCATTGATACATACCATTCACATCATTTAGGTAGGCTGCTTCTTCCCTGCCTGTCAGGGCCACCAAGGATAAGAGGGACAGAATGTCCCAGCAGACATATGGAGATATTCAATTAGAAAAAAAAACCTTCCCCACTAGGGTATCAGACTCACGACTTTTGCTTGCAACGGCGAAGCCTCTAACCACTACACCACAGTTGCTGGCGAAAAAACAGCCATGTGTTGTAAAACTGAAACAATTTTTAAACATTCATCTTTATCCATGGTAGCTTCCTGCAGTTACTTTTCAGCGAAATCAATGGGGGACAAAAATCTTTCTTTATGAAGTAGACTTCAATGAAAAACTCACTGAAGTCCTCTGAACTGAAACTGCAAATTTGAATTATTTATATTTATTTCAAGCAAACATTACTTTATAAAAACATTCTTATCCCATAGGTTCAGACCATTTCTTTTTTTTTTAGCTAAGACAGTTTTTAAAAAGGAGAATAACAGTAAACACAAAAAATAGACATTTACAGCTGTAGAATAAAAATTAATACAGTTAAAATAGTCCATGATGGCCACCCGTTGTCAAGGAGAAAATTTGTTGTCTTAGAAAGGTTGACGTCCTTGACAGTATCATTATATATTTTTTTAACCCAAGGGAGGAAGTGGGAAGTGGTCATTTGTACAGGTGATTGTCTTGGACGGGCTGCTGATAGAGCTGCTTCAATTGTGTATATAAAAAAGAGAAAAGAAATCAACAAGTACTCCACAAAATACTGATCGAAGCAAAAGAATTTGAGAAATAATAAAGTGAACAAACCTTTTACTTCAAACTGACGGCCATTGACAGCTGTCATTCCCTTCACTTCTCGAAATGCCACAACATCTCCAGACTCCAAACCATGTATAGCTTGCTCCAGGCCAGTAACCACCCCTGGGTTTGCCTTAAAAGAAAAAAGAAAAAAAAGATCTATACGTTAAGAAATTAATCTTCTATTTTTTGACGAGGCAAACAGTATGAGCCTTCTACAAAACCAACTTTTATCATTTGTTTGCAGCACTCTTGGAAAAGTAAAGAGATGCTTTAAATAGAAAATATGACAATAAGCAAACACCAATCACAGGGACAAATTGCATTGAGCACTGACAAATAGTTTACCGATATACTTTGCATCAAATTAAAAACTAAAAACCTATCCTCAAAAAATAATTCAAACTCTTTGGGAAGCATAGCTATGAGCATCTCTAAATTTAATTCATCAGGGCTGTGTACAGAAAGTTAAACAAATCTTGAAGAACTACACTTTATAGTGTCTTAAAAAATACACAAGACTAGCGCACTAATAAAACTGCGGGGGACAAAAAGTCAAGAACCTCTTTCAACCAAACTTGCATTTTTCCGATCACATGTAAAATACCTTAGTTATGTTTCCAATCAGCACATCTTTTGGCTCTTCACCGGTAGAATCAACAACCTCAAACTTGTCTCCAAAATCTGTAAATGCTGAGCCACAGATGCCATACACATCAGTCGAGATGAACTGTAAAGAAAGGAAATTCAAATTAATATGTAAGAATCACAACAAAGCATATACAAACCTCAACATAAGTTAAGGACCACCTTGAGAGACAGCCCTGGTTTTTTTAATCCAAAAAAATAGACAGCAAGGAATGTTTCAAATTATTTAGCTCTGAAAGTGTTAACGGGTTATCTATGCGTACTGCAAAGCCTCTTAAAGGGGCAAAACCACCATGTGCAGCACGGAAATCCTCAGGGAATTTTAGCCAAATTTGCAATTGGTCCTTAACGTGTGCGTGTGTTGAAGTCTGTATAAATGTTAACCAAACCAAAGCCGTTGTTTAATTTTCAAATTAATTGAGGATAAAAATAAAACAGCAAAAAATTACATTTTTTACTAAAGAATTTCTACAGAAATGAATATGGTGTTGAAGTAAAAAAAGAGACTTACAGAATGTCAGTGGACTTACATCACCAATATTTATAGTATTCTAAAAAGTCTGTCCTCATTATTATTTTTGGTCAATAATCATACCCATGATTCTGTCCTATATCTGCCTCGACTGAATCCTTCTGAAATTTTCAAAAAGGAATTAAATACTACCATTTGAGTGCACATATCTGCTTTTCTACTGAGAAACATCTGGCAAACAATGATTTGGACCACAGAAGTCACAAAAGAAGACAAGCAGAGAAACTCTTACTTTGATTTGTGGTGATGCAGCTCTGCAAAACTCATTAACTCTTCTCTGCACATTCAGGGGGCACTCGGTCAGGATCACACACTGGGGACACATATGTTGACAATTCTTCAATCAAGTCTTTCATTGCTCTCAGCTCTCTCCAAATATCTCAAATTTATCTTTCCAAACGAAAAGCTGAATCAGTAAATGTCAATATCACATTCACATAGGACATTTACTAAAGAGTACTAATTACAGTATCATACCGCAAAGAAAATTTCAATAAATAACTTTTCATTTAACACTGATAGCATCAATGACTTTTCCTGAACAAAAACAACATTGGATGAGAAAGAACAAATTTTCATCTTTTGTCAAAGGTCAACAAAACGAAATCTTTTATTGAATAATGTTCTGCAATTTAACTGACACCAAATAACATATCAACCAACGAATGCTATCATGCACCAAAAAATTCAATCAAAATAGCTTACGTAACAATCCCCACATGCAATGTGGGACACTATTTAGACCATAAAAAAGCCTGCTACAGTGAAAATTACCTGGTATATTGACAGGTAGGACAAATCCGAATCACAAGTCAAGGGTTGAGTCATTGTCATCACACTGACATAAGGGTTTAACTCTGCTAGATGAGGTGAACTAGCTTCTGCCCTGAGGTTTTGTATGGAGAAGACAAAAGCAAAAGCATTGAAAGGCATCGACAGCACACATTTTACAAAGTTATAACTGGAGATAGTAAAAAAGGGTTATAAATGTAGCACAGAATCAGATGTAGATCTTGTTTGGTTTTTTGTTTTGGTAAGTGTTTTACAATGCTCGCAACTGCATAAGGTCATGTGAGTGCCCAGGACACATTATAAACATTTCTAGTTTGGTAGGAATTAATTTTGAATTTTGCCCGGGTGGCGGCTGTTGCCTACTCTTATCGATTTTGGACCACAAAGGGATCTCTAACGAGCGCAATTTGCACACAGGACCTCCGAGACTTTTCACCCTTATCCGAGAAGGCTAGGTGTTAGATCTTACCTACACTACGATCATGGGTGTGACTGAAAGACAGCAGTTAGAAGGAGCCAAGGAGCAGTAGTAGAACCTGGGACCTATTGAATGAGAGGCAAACACCATAACATCAAGACCACGGGAGCCCCCAGGTGTAGACCTTGGGGTTGACGAAATCGGTACCCATAAAACACCACTTAAATGGCGAGTCGGTGCAAAGTGGAACCAAAAACGCCACTTGAGTGGTGAGCCGAATCCAAAGAGTTAATCAAGACGTAAGCCTGTGCTCACTGACCTGTTTCCCCTGTCTATTGCAAAAAGAGCATGAGTAGCCATATATTTATTCCTCACTTCACACCCTGTCAATTATTTTTTAAATGATAATGATTGCAGTAGGCGTCTGACTTGCAAATTGAAAATAAAGTATTTACCTGTTTTTCGAGGCAGAAACATCTGATTCCCTCAAAAAGAACTGACTACCCAGATCTTGCATTGTGGCATTCTTTGGATCTTGCACTGTTAGAGACTGTATAATAAAAAAGTGTATTTAGTCATGTATCTCACTCCATTTTGACAATCAGACAGGTGCACAAAGGTTGTGAATTCTATGCAAGGGTAAAATTAACGAATCTGCATAGAATTAATAACACAAAGAACAATAATTCTGAATGGGGCAGAAATTAAACCATCACAAAGTCATAGAGTTACATCTCATGGATCTATCATACATGAGGGAAGAAGGCAATATATTTTGAAGTAGGGCAGGAAAGCATTGGCATTTTGATGACTATGAAATTTATCATTGAAGAATTTACAAAACAATAAAACAAAACAGAAGTCTATTTAATAACCACACAAACAAAGGCTTACCTTGACACCAGCCAAAACCACATTCTTTGCTGGAGAAAATAAAAAAATAAAACAAAGTTATAGGACATGCCCACAAAGTTTAAGTGAAGGAAAACATTCTTATAAAATTATAAATACATTCTAATACAAACAAGCACACAGCAAATCATGCACATAGAGAATAGATTTTCAATACCCCAATCTTGTTTTTATATGTGTATATTCTTTGTATTTTAAGACATGTACATAGCCACCTTCACAAATAAAATGAAAAGATTTTTGAGTCTTACCAATTTCACTATATGCATGCTAGACTGTTATATTCAAACATTTTTAATATACAATGGAGTCTGCTGAATCAAAATCTGCAGGACTATCGAATATTTATTGGTTCAGCCAGGTTTTCATTTTTTTCCGTGTAGAGAGACTGCTCAAATAACGATGAGTAAATTATCCACAGCATAGAGTTGAGAATGCCATGCTAGTGGAAATTTCACATCTTGGAAGATTTTTTTCTTATCTCTACCTCTCTCAGTAACTTCAATTTGCGCTGCACATTGTGTGCATTGTGCTCTTGTCTTCATCATCGTCAGCTTGCTGAACCTTCCGAACAGTCACGCAGAACAGAAGAAAGAGCAGATCAGCATACAGTAGAGAAGGGAGACAGCCCAAAGCCAGAGACATCATGAAACACACCACATGCCATTACATGCTTATGTGTAGGGCCTATGTAAACTAGCTGACCAACTGAAGGTTGCGCAATAGACATACATATGGTCACTGCGCTAGCAAAAATGGCTTAAATCAGAAGTGTGCCAAAATGCAGCTAGCCTTTTATTTTGTTTGGTGGTGGCATATCTATCTTTTGGTAAAATCAAAACAAAAATGTGCTGTCAGTCATAAAAGATACATGCACAGGAAGTTTTACCATTATTGCATGATAAATAGTCTTGTTAAACAATTTTTTCACGTTACCTCAAAAGTAGCAAAAATGACGCATGCCATTTTGCTAGCACAGTGACGATTCGCAATTGTCGAGTAACAACAGTGTGTAGGCTTATTGATGTGTGTGATAAATGTAGGCTAACAGTACACTGGTGATGTCTCTTTCTGGTCTGCAATCGACACAGGTGCATTCACATGTCTCTTTGTTCTGGTTCACTAGCTTGAAGCACTTAAGACTTGATGATTTGCACTACTTGAAGCTTGCTCGTGAAGATTTCAACAGCATAACCCATGCAATTCTTTTTTATCTTTATAGAAAAGGTGTATTTCAGCAAATCGATAGTTTTCTTACAAAGACAAAGAACAAAAAAATGAGGATCTATTTTCTTTCGGTTTATCAACGATTTTCGATTAACCTTGTTTGGTTTAAGCAGACTCCATTGTATATTCCATAAATGAAAACAGGTTAACTTCAAAATAAGTGTAATTAAATCTTTCTTCTATTTGTATTTTCTCTTCTCTTTACACGATTTATATCCTTAAACACAAAGTAAATAGGCCTACAGCTGAATATATTAGCATGGGCCATTTTTAAAAAGTTCTGTAGCTGACTACGATGTCAACTCGTCAGAGGTACATTAAGTGAATAATAAAGAATATATCTGTGAAAAACATTCCATTTATTTTATGTTTTATACCTTCCTATATTTCTTATTACACATGGGATAAAAGTACAGTGATACAGTACTGAGACAATCAGACTTTGAGAACTCTAACGATAAAATGACTGCAAAACTGATTATGTTACCAGGATCCCCAAAGCACATTCAACTCTTCAACCCCTGCCATTTTTCTGACTCCCTAACCTCAGTCCCAGGTAAATACAGCAGACAGCATACCCCAGCCCCAGCCAATACAGCAGTATTTCAGAAAAAGAGACATGTATTCTAAAAAGTGACGTCGTGTCTTTGTTATGAGGTTTAGATAATAACATAAAACAATGTTTAAAGGTAAATAATAACGATTATGAAAATTAAAGCTTAATTAGGTTTGCTGCTATTTCGAAAAAAGCGCAGATTCTGTATCTCCCAAAAACGAAAATATACGCTCTTGGGACAGGCGGCGGCTCGAGTACGGCAGAGAATATAGGCTCTTGGGACATTGGGAGATACAAGGAGTGCTGCTGAAAATATACGCACATGGGGCAGGAAGGGTTAAAATACAAAGCTTATAGTACAGACAAAACATAAACAATGAAATTTTCTTTTCATCACATAAACTCATCTTACCTATTTCCACTCCCAGTCCTCCTAGACCGTATACTAACACTGAGGAGTTCGCCATCCGATGCATGGCACTGTCTCCCAAGACATATCTCTGACGACTGTGACAAACAAAATTGAAACAATTTTGTCATTTACAACTGATATTTCAAACAGCAGTTCATGCAATACAATATCGCATACGATGGCTGGAGAAATGGTTTTTCACACATAAAATGCTTTTACTTTATAAATAAAGATTTTGTAAGGTATTTTTATCATATAAAAATGACTACATTGAGTAGAAAATATAAAATAAGAATTAAAATTGACGGTTTTATAATAAAAATTGGTACGAAGTAAAATTTCCAGTTTCAAGGGCAATAACCGAGAATTTGTAGAAGGCACAAGAACATCCTTCATTTCTTTATTTTCGAACAGAATGAGGTGTCTTTGACATATTACATGCAAAATTGAATGTACTTTCTCATCAAATTAATGTAAACTCTACATTGTCAAACATTTTTTTTTTTCTTTGCGATTCTTGTTGGGGCAGTCTGATTTGTTTCTGCATCTATTTTTTGTCACACGAAAAATATGTCACACCTCAAGAAAGCACAAATATAAAATCTATTGATCAGGTCTGACAGACCATCCAATTCCCTTTCCATTGGCATATATATGATATATATCTATCAGGAACAGATTGATTATAGCAAAAGGCTTGAGAGCAAAAAATCATGATTTGAAATTTCCAGCTTCAAGGACAATAACTGGGAATTTTAGGAAGTACTAGAAGAATGGCCCTCATTTCTTTATTTTCCAACAGAATGGCGTATCTTTGACACATAATGTGCAGAATTGAGAGTACTTTTTCATGAAATAAATGTAACTCCAAATACTCACTTTTTTTTCTTCTTTGTGACGTTGGAGAAGTGTGAATTTCTGTTTTTGTTTCTATTTTTAGTAACAAGAAAAATAGGTCACACTTCAAGACAACTTGACAAAAATGAAATCTATTGGCTAGGTCTGAAAGACCATCCAATTCCCTTTCCATTGGTATGTAATATAAAAATGTCTATCAGGAGCAGATAGATTATTGCAAGAGGCTAGAGGGACATGGAGGATCCAAGTAGCACAAATGAAAAAGCCAAAATAGGCAAAACTGCTGGGAGTTAAGTGCCATAAAACTCTTACTAAAACAAACAAACAATTATTAAATTAGAAGGAAATCTTTATAAGAGTGATACCTCTGAAAAAAAAGTCATGTCATCGAAAACAAAAGTATATAGATCTAGAAACGGGAAAGCCTTAAGCATGCAATATATAGATCTATACAAATACAAGCAGAACTGCTTGCAGTCTGTGAAAAAGACGCTGAACTTAATTATCAATTATTATACATTAATATATTCGTAATGGCTACATTCACGGCGCCGTGAGTCTGCAGGCTACGTTAATGGCATGTGAACGTAGTTGGCAGGCTACGTTCACGGCACCCTGAATGCAGTTTTCAGGCGCTGGGATGTTGAGGCTACGTTCAGGGCACTAAAGCTTCGTTTCGGGGAAGCGTCCACTGCCGGTTTCAGTCAGTGACAACAGTGACGTATATTTAATATTTTGGCCTGCTTCAAGTGTTTCATCCTGTGAGATGAAGGAAAACGAAGCGCCCTTACAGAATTAAAGTCGGGATATGGGATATGGAAAATAGGATGATACATGAGGTGAGAGATGGAAAACAGAAGGTGGGATTCAGAAGATGGGACTGGTCATAAAATGTATACAGTAATTACTGTATTGCACTGGGTCAGCCTGGGAACCGACGCAGAGAGAAAATAACGGGAATCAATTAATCTTATCATAATAACAAACACACACTCTCTCTCTCTTTCTGGGGGCTCCCGTGGCCTAGAGGTAAGGTGTTGGCCTCTCATTCAAAGGTCCCGGGTTCGATTCCGGGTAGCGACCAAAAAATTTTCTTCTCTAAAATTGTCTCCTTTCACATCCTTTCCTGATCTCTAGCAATGTTCTGTTGTCTGCTTTCATTTCCACTTTCTGTCCCCACCCCCTCACCTTCTTTGCCACCTCCTCTG